>NW_026046793.1:4928573-5246220 GCF_023864275.1 Schistocerca cancellata | reverse complement strand
GAGCTGTGGTTGTCACGGAAACTGTTAGCAAGATTTATCTGCAAAGGAGTCCACAGATTTCCTCTGGTAGTGTGTAGCTGTCTGGGAGCTACAACTGGTTTGCCTAGGTGTTACGTAGAGGAATTATGAAGAGGCAGGTAGGGGAGTGCGTGGCACTTAAATTGCTAGTAATGTTTATGTGCAAAGGCGTCGGCGAGTTACAACTGGCTTTGCTGTGTCGGGGTACCCTCTCCCTACATGATTGAGCACCATTTGTGCCAGTTACCATATCAGAGGTGATTACACATATATTGTGCAACTTTCTCTACCATGACTGGTGTAGTGCTAGGAAGGCCTGTGGAACACCCCCATTCGCGACCTGGTAGGCATGATCGTACGTGGAGTTCCGTACCCTACAGGCTTTATCCAGTGAATACAGGGGAAGAGTTCCTCATTATCTAGGAATGTTTTTGTAGCAGTCTTTGATATTTTCTCCTATGTCTTGAGAACTGTTTGCCATTATTATAGCAAGCAGGAGATCTCTCATCCAGAACTGATACAGCAGCAATGTCATTCAGCAGGCCAGAGTGGATTGTACCGAACTATTCTCGGTAACTGTGGTAACTGCTAGACACTGTGTTTGCGATCATATTCCAAGCACCAGCGTTCGTGGCTACTCACCAACACATCAGAATATGAGGGTGATCTAACCTACAGGTGACCTGGTTTGCACTGCTCACCTCCCTAGAGGAGTATACACAAACAGCATCTTCTGTTGGAAGCATCAGAATTTTACTATGATGTCACACAACCTAGTAATGTAGTTTGGTATTATAGAATATCTTTGGTTAGAAATTGGTAGTGCTTGTAAAATTCTCTATGACATGATGTACTATTTCTACCAATATCTGCATTTGCAACAAACACTGTGACATTACACACACACACTAGTAATGGAGTGGTGGCTTAACAACACCACATAAATTGGGACACAACATCTTGACACAACATTGCAACACAACACGACATGATATTGATGTATATTTCACATAATTTGGTAACATTGTGGAAAAATGAAAGTACTTACATATTTGTCTGGGTGTGACATCTGCTGGAGCCTCAAAATAAGAATTTCTTACTAACAAATGGTCCTTGTGTAATGTAATTTGTTACTAACAAATAGACGAGGGCTACAACTTATCCCACTTGGGTATCCCAATGATACAGGATCGAGCTGGAGCAATGTCCCTCAGTATCAGTGATATATGATTCAGCCACATACTGCATTGTGATTGCCTGAGAGCATCATGATTTGACACAATGTAACAAACAGTCTTGTGTAAATGGTGAAAATACATAAAACTGTGGGAAACCTGGTAAGAAAACGAAAACGAGTGAGAAATACATAAAATTGAGCTAAATATGGAAGGTATATAAAATGAGAGTACCTACACATCTGTAATTCTTCAGTCCTCCATGTGATATGTTGACATTTTGTAAAATTGGGTCTTCTGCCGGATTTTCATGTCATACTCGCACAGTATTTCAACAGCACGACTCGCTGTTTTCTTCAGGTGCTCCCTGAGACTGGTCCTTAGACAGAACTGGTGACTGGGTCCAACATTTATGGTGCTAATTGCTCTGTTTTCAGTCTATGCCGCTTACGGCACTCCGATTGTGGCCCACACTTCCACGGGTGGCTCTAGTTGTCCTCTCTTGTCGCTGGCACTCCAACTGCCATCCGCACCTGACCTAGCTGTCCTCTGGTGTTGTGCCCATTGTCTGATGCTATGTTTCACAACCGCACAGTGCCAGGCATTCTATCCTCTGACTGCTGCTGCCTTGGCCATCATCCGGTTGTTTTGGATGTTGTGTCTGAAGTCCTTGCCTGTTAGGGCAGGCCTCTGATTTGGTATTTCTCATCAGGTGCACCAGGCGTTCCATCTCCTCTGTGGGAACAGTCAGGTGTTTGGTCCTACATCCCTTACTGTTGGGACTGTCTACTGTCGTGTCACTTCCGATCTGTAATGTTTGGTGCTCTGCCCAATTGTTGTTTTCTCAGTCTCCATTCCCATTTCTGTTTCATAATCTCAATGTTGTCTCTGTTGTGTTTTCAGATGATTGAGAGCTGGATCCAGGTGGTACTGAGCTGGTATCCAGTGTCACAGTTGATGAGATTCTCTGTGATCTTCATCTCAACAGATTTTGGGACAGTGTCATAAAAGAATTGCAGTGTTATGTGGCTTTATGCTTAATTACAGACTCACTGTTTCATCAGTTGATTTGTTTTCACCACGTAATGCACGCGGTTTACGTCCTTCTTCATTGCTGAGTGATGTATCACTTTTAGTTCTGACGCCGCAACTCTTCTTTTCCTATATCTTTACTACTTTTTATCTATATAAATGATGAAGTATTGGTTTTGTCGTTTAACACCTTTTTAATAACTGTGGAAATATTACAGGCATCGGGTCCCACCTAATGTGTCACCCGCCTACACATTTTACATGAACCTTTTAAGACTCGATCGACCTGTTTACAAAGAGAGAGCAGAATATTGCTTCCTTTGACTTTGTCCAACAACGACCTAGGAAGCTCGACACCCTCACAGCCCAGGCTCTTTCGTGGCTCGCGGTAGTTTGCAGCATTCGTTTTATTCCTTGCCCACTTGCCGCTACGCCGAACTTTCGTGGTGACTGTTGGGCAACGTCTTCCACGTTATCTGCAACATAAATTAACTTTCTTCCCACAGTATTTCTGAAAACCCAAAAAACAAACTTAAAGAACATAATAATACCAACTGTTCTTACAATTCTTCGTATAAGGCTTGGTCGATTTAATGAGGGGTGGGACAGGCATAAGCCTTGTGACACCACAGAATCCATCAAGATCAAGGTCATAGAGAGTCTCATCAACCGTAACACTGGACACCAGCTCAGCACTACTTGGAATCCAGCACTGATGTGTCTGTAAACACAGTGAAGACAACATAGAGACTCAAAGAGAAACAGAAATGGGAATGGAGACTGAGAAAATAGCAACTGCACAGAGCTTCAGACACTACAGACTCGATGTGACACATCACTAGACGGGCCCGACAGTAGCAAATGTAAGAACGAACACCTGATGTTCCCACAGACGAGACGGAACACCTGGAGCACACTGGCGGCCTGCCCCAACAGGCAAGGATTTCACACACAACGCCCAAGACAACCTGAGGATGGCCGAGGCAGCAGCAATCGGCGGAAGAACGCCAGGCGAGGCTCGGATGAGAAACAGAGTATCAGATGATGGCCATGATACCAGAGGACAGCCGAGCCAGTTGCAGACGACAGTCGAAACACCAGTGGCAAGAGAGGACAACTAGAGCCACTATCCGTGGACACATACCGTAGACAGTGCACCTGACATGGCCCAAACTGGAAATGGAGTGCCCGAGGAGTGGCTCCTAAGGACAGCATCTGTGACAGCAACAACATCTTCCACCGTACCTGCGACGGTGACGAGACACGGCAGAAGGATGATCTCGAGATCACTGTGCACAATGCCAAGCGACCAGAGGCACCAACAGTCCCTGTCTCTCTCTATGTCCAGTACCAGGGTGAGAATTTGGTGGTGTTCCTTCCCACACTGGAGGGAACTACATCTGCGATAAAGGCATAAACTGCTTAAACAAAGATTCTCTTCTCGAGGTGTAAGTCGAATCCTGGAGCAACTACGAGGTCCTCTTGCCTCTTCTTGACAAATACATTGTTCCTGCATTGGAACACTTGCCACAGAAAAGGAAGACAACAGAAGCCAAGGTATTCTTCGGAAGGCTACCATGGATATACAATGAAGACTCGGTCCACAAAGGATTTGGGTTGTTTGGGGAAGGAGACCAGACAGCAAGGTCCTCGATCTCATCGGATTAGAGAAGAACGGGGATGGAAGTCGGCTGTGCCCTTTGAAAGGAACCATCCCAGCATTTGCCTGGAGCAATTTAGGGAAATCACAGAAAACCTAAATCAGGATGGCCGGACGCGGCATTGAACCGTCGTCCTCCCGAATGGGAGTCCAGTGTCTAACAACTGTGCCACCTCGCTCGGTACAAAGGACCTCTGCATGCTGGATTCAGAGGTGTGGCAGACTGGCTGCACAGCAATACAAATGAATGGAAACTGCTGCTGTTCATTGTAGTGATGGACATAGCAGAGAACCAGAGATGCAGGAAGGCAGTAGATGCCATCTTCAAGGTGCACAAGCTGGCTTGGCTTTCAGGTGCAAGTTGAACCTCTTCCAGTGGGACTTGACAGCAAGCCACAAATCTGTAGGTGCCAAGGATGGACACATGACAAAATATAGCTGCAATCAGCCAAAATGTGTAAAGCGTGCTGACAAACATGCCAGCCGCAATTGCACATTGCAGAAGAAAGATCAGGTAACATGTCTCATTGTGGCAGGCCTCATGTATCAAATGGGGGTGGGTAAAGATTCTACAGGCCCTAGCAAAGTCACGAGTAAAATGCACAGTGCCATCCACGCAAAATCGGCAGAAGCAGGTCGAGCCAATAGAAAACGCTACTGAAGGTGAAGAAGGCGCAGTAAATCTGCAGCTTTGGCCACGGAGCTGTAATAACTGAGCAGAGGTCACATCTCCCACGTGCCCAGCAGCCCCTTCCACTAGTGAGAGAGGAAGCTGGAGGCCCAGCACAGAGTGGAGGCAGTCAGCACGGGCACACCGTGAGGGTCAGAATGTTGCAGTGGTGCAACAACCACTGGCAAAAAAGAAGACTGCTGGACAGTGTTAATGCCACTCTAGAAGAGGCCTAATCCCACTTCAGGATGGCACTCCATTCAAAGATGCAGGCTGTGTGACTCTTATTCAGAGAAGTGTACCACTGTCGTGTGCAAATGGAGTCGTGTGTGTACCAAACCAGTGCTCAACAGCTTGTCTCGTCTTCCTCCCAAACGGAGGGCCACCACAGAGAGATATAAACATCAGACCAAAGATGAGCACAGCAGCGCAGACGTTTGAGGTGTTCAACTGATTTAGCATCCTGACGAGGCCTCGAGAGCTGGAAGAATTTAACTGAAAGGAAGCGAGATAGCTGTCACAGTAGGAGCCAGACCTGGCATAATACTTAAGATGTCAACACTGTTTGCTTTATCCAGGGTTTTTGGAGATTTCCCCTCAGCTGTAAGGCGGATGCCAGAGCTGTTCCCCAAATGCTGTTCACAACATTGCTAATTAGGAGACATGCTAACTCAGGCTAATTGCCACAAACACATGACAAAAAGAAACCCAAAATACAAAGATAGAACAATTGCCACAAAGAGTCTGCACACTCTCAATTGACTCTCCCAAACCCCACAAGAGGCAGGGATTGGAAGGTTAAAAAAAATCAAGGATCTCCTGCCTCCTGCTGAGAGAGGTCTACGATTGTCAGCCACAAGTGGTGTTGCGAGAGTCACAGATTGGCGCACCAACAGGCACCACAATGGTCTCCCAGATGGAGGCTGCCCACTACAACACCGAGAGATGCAGACTCCACTCCCAGATGACCATGAGGTTCAGCTCAGGAAGACAAACAGCAAGAAGATGGCAGTGAGCAACTGTGCAACAGAAAAGACAGTGTCTCAGGCACCCAAATGGAGAGAACCAACCAATCAGTGTTGTTCTTGTGGTCTTCAGTCCAGAGACTGGTTTGATGCAGCTCTCCATGCTACTCTATCCTGTGCAAGCTTCTTCATGTCCCAGTACCTACTGCAACCTACATCTTTCTGAATTGGTTTAGTGTATTCATCTCTTGGTCTCCCTCTGCGATTTTTACCCTCCACGCTGCCCTCCAACACGAAATTGGTGATCCCTTGATGCCTCAGAATATGCCCTACCAACTGATCCCTTCTTCTAGTCAAGGTATGCCACAAATTTCTCTTCTCTCCGATTCTATTCAATACCTCCTCATTAGTTATGTGATCTACCCACATCTATCTTCAGCATTCTTCTGTAGCATCACATTTCGAAAGCTTCTGTTCTCTTCTTGTCTAAACTATTTATTGTCCATGTTTCACTTCCATACATGGCTACACTCCATACAAATACCTTAAGAAATGACTTCCTGACACAAATTTATACTCAATGTTAACAAATTTCTCTTCTTCAGAAACGCTTTCCTTGCCATTGCCAGTCTACATTTTATATCCTCTCTACTTCGACAATCATCAGTTATTTTGTTCCCCAAATAGCAAAACTCCTTTACTACTTTAAGTGTCTCATTTCCTAATCTAATTCCCTCAGCATCACCCAACTTAATTCGACTACATTCCATTTTCCTTGTTTTGCTTTTATTGATGTTCATCTTATACCCTCCTTTCAAGACACTGTCCATTCCATTCAACTGCTCTTCCAAGTCCTTTGCTGTCTCTGACAGAATTACAATGTCATCAGCAAACCTCAAAGTTTTTATTTCTTCTCCATGGATTTTAATACCTACTCCGAACTTTTCATTTGTTTCCTTTACTGCTTGCTCATTATACAGATTGAATAGCTTCGGGGAGAGACTACAACCCTGTCTCACTCCCTTCCCAACTGCTGCTTCCCTTTCATGTCCCTAACCGCTGCTTCCCTTTCATGTCCCTCAACTCTTGTAACTGCCATCTGGTTTCTGTACGAATTGTAAATAGTCTTTTGCTCCCTGTATTTGACCCCTGCCACCTTCAGAATTTGAAAGAGAGTGTTCCAGTCAACATTGTCAAAAGTTTTCTCTAAGTATACAAATACTAGACACGTAGGTTTGCCTTGCCTTAATCTATTTTCTAAGATAAGTTGTAGGGCCAGTTTGCCTCATGTGTTCCAACATTTCTACGGAATCCAAACTGATCTTCTCTAAAGTCAGCTTCTACCAGTTTTTCCATTTGTGTGTAAAGAATTCTTGTTAGTATTTTGCAGCAGTGGGTTATTAAACTGATGGTTCGGTAATTTTCACATCTGTCAACACCTGCTTTCTTTGGGATTGGAATCAGTGTAAACCGCTGAATTCATCAACAGCCATAACTGTGTAATTAACACAGAATGGCTGGAAGATTCGATCTCAAATGAAGAAGAACAGGACCACAAATGGCAACGTAACTGGATGCTCTACCACAACTGCAAGGAGAAGGGCAACACCCAACAGTATAAATCCACAGCAAGAAGGAGACTTCACTGATGGAAGCAGACGAATCTTGAAAACAGGAACACAACACAACAAGGTGAAATACCACAGTACCCCAACAGCTGGAAACCCAACACTCCTCACCAGGGTTTCAGAGGTTTCCCTGCAGCTGTAAGCTGAGCCTCTTGCAACTCCTCCTACACTCCCAGTTGAAATACAGTAAATATCACCCCCCACTCCACCCAAGATGCAAGTGGAACTGGACGTTAGCCAAGCATGTGCAAAAATGTGTGCACTAGTAAGACTCACCTTCCCCTGTGAGAGAAAGGAATTAAATGTGCCGGGAAAAAAAGAAAAAACACCCAAGGACCAGTATCAGGGAGCTCCTGAAGGAGACAGTGAGTCATGCCATCAAAATATCATGTGAGAACAATGCGAACAACTGGCAGAGGCCTTGATTATTCGACATGTCTACCTATATTTCTGGCCATTGTGGTCCCTGCAGGTGCCACGTAATGCTAAATTGTTATTAACAAGTACAACTCACGTGACTTATTTGTTGTGGACATACAGACTCTGCCTACAACCTCACCCTATGCTATCTACCTACAGAGTGATTCCCAGTTATAAAACAAGAAAATTGTGGGAAAAATAAAAACGTGTGAAAAATACATAAAATTGGGGAAACAATGAAAATGTACAAAAATACATAAAAATGAATGTACTTTCATACCTGCTTACTTGATGCACTGCTGGCACCTTGAATGATATGATATATGAAATTGGTCTCAGAACTGCAGTGATGTGACTTAACAAAATGTGTTATTAACAAATATAACAAAAGTGACACAATTTGTTATAAAAAAGAGACACAATCTCTTCATATACTGTCCATCTCTTGAGTAACCTCTCCACCTCAAGTGACCCAGTTATGGAAGACGAAGATACAGAGGGAGTGCCTAATCCTCATTGATCCAGAGTGGGGGGAAGGGGAGGAGGAGGGGGATTTGCCACCATTTTTATGTCACATAACGACTATAGAGTTACGCCATGACTGTGCAATCGCTTGGGTGACCTCGATCAATGCTCGGTGCTCCATCGGAAGAGAAGTGAGTGCACCAAGGAGCCCAAGTGGGTAACCTGACACCGAATGTCATTATCTTATATGGCGAAAAAAAATCTTTTATAACCTGTCTCAACTCAAATGTTTCCTGCACACTCGAAAAAAATAATTTCCGATTGCTGTTCACTGATGGTATATTTCTCATTATAAGATGAACATGATGAGCACAACTATGTATGTACTCTGTGTTAAGACAGAATTTTTTTCACAGTAGCTCCTACCCCACCAGAGGAACCAGCCATAACAAATACCCTAATGTAGGTCTGTGCAATTAATTTCTAGGCAGTTTCATTTACTTTTAGCTTGTCTAACTTTTCCAGGAAACTCACAGCTAATGCCCATGTACCATGTTTGGAAGGAGATCAGAAAATGCAGAACATTTCTATTCATATACTTCTTAATATGTTAACAGTATACAACAGCCATCTGAAATACATTTGATATATCACTAATTTCATCTGCTATATCAGCTAAAAATCCTGTTCCATTATTTTTCATGAAATTTCTTCTTGGCAGATCTCCAACATAATTTTCAAAAACTCCTTTTGAACTATTTTGGATGTTCCTCTGAAAACAATTGCCTTACGGTATTGCAATTCTGCAATTATTCATTCCTTTGAAAACACTGGGATTTGATGACGAGTCAATTTTGTCATGAAACCTTAAGGTCAATTGAAAGCAATCACAGAAACGAATATGGTAAGACACACCTATTATGCCTAGCTTTTTCATTATATTCCACAAATTTCCATCTGTACCTACCATCCAGTTGTTTAACTACGTTGACAGCTCCTAAAAGTGATAGTCTTAAAAAATGGTGTTGATGAACAGCTGAAGATTCATGCTTCTTTGCTTTGGTACTCAGATGACTTATGCCTGTAACTTCCACTTTCGTTGACAAGGGACCCTTGTCAAACAACAGGCATGGGAAGCAGAATAATGCATTTTTAACTTCACAGCCACATAACCAATTACCGGTTTTATAAGTATACATTCAATATGCTCTCCTATAGTGCCAATTTTCAGTATTAATATTTTGCATAATATTTAAAGCTGGTAATGGCCATCCTAGTTCCTTTATAGCAAGCATCTTCTTATTAGAAGTGTGAGAATAGTCTGTACCCTGTAAATTTTTTATGCTATTTTTTTTCACTCACACTTGACCACCTACAAACTATGTAACCAGCTTGTTCTCTCTACCCAGAATGTATCAGATACAGAAATGCATAGCAAACTGCAGTATCAAGGATCAAAGAACCAAAACACTAAATCACCTCAAAAAATCAGAATTTCTACACACTGTGTTCTCAGAAATAATGTAAATACACACGATAAAAATTACGGCAGCAGTAACATCACAAATCACAATACTCTAGCCACTTTACAAAAGTTCACAATGTTAGCTTCAATTACTGTTGACAAAAACATAAAAGGGTATTATGCTGATTAAAAAACATTTCACATCCACATGTATGTGATTACTCTGAAATTCGCATTCAAGTGCCTAGTAGAGGGTCATCGAACCACCATTAAGCTACTTATTTGCTATTCCACTCTTTAACAGCACATGTGGACAATGAACGTTTAAATTTCCTCTGTGCAAGCTCTGATTTCATTATGATGACCATCTCTACATGTATAGATTGGCACCAACAAAATATTTTCACACTATAAGGAGAAAGTCGGTGATTGAAATATTGTGAGAATGCCCTGCGACACCAGAAAATGACTTTGTTTTAATGACTGCCACTGAGCAAGGTGGTGCAGTGGTTAGCACACTGTACTCACATTTAGGAGGATGATGGTTCAAACCCACATCCAACCATCAAGATTTAAATTTTCCACTATTTCCCTAGATCACTCCAGGAAATTGCCAGGATGGTTCTTTCGAAAGGGCACTGCCAGTTCCCTTCCCGGTCTATGACACAATGCTAGCTTGTGCTTCATCTCTAATGACCTTGATGTTGATGGCACATTAAACCCAATCTTTTCTTCCTTTCTTTTAATGATTGCCACCCTAATTCACCGTGGCACACATTCCCTTATTTTGCAGCAATACAAAACGTCCTCCTCCATCAATCCTATCTAATGCAGACCCTATGCTGCACAGCAGTACTCCAGAAGAGGGTGGACAAGTGTACTGTAAGCAGTCTCTTTAGCAAATCTGTTACATTTTCTAAGTGTTCTGCCAATAAATTGCAGTCTTTGGCTTGCTTTCCCCGCAACATTATCTGCATGATCCTTCCAGTTTAAGTTATTCATAACTGTAACCCCTAAATATGTAGCTGACTTTACACCCTTTAGATTTATGTAATTTGTCCTGTGGCTAAATTTAACAGATTCTTTTCAGTGCTCATGTGGCTGACTTCACAGTTTTTCATGATTTAGAGTCAATTGCCACTCTTTGCACCAGACAGATTTATTGTTTTAAATTTTGAAATTTATTTTGATCACCTCATTACTTTACATGATGGTAACTGACATCATCATGTGCAAACAGTATAAGAGGGCTGCTCAGATTGTCTCTATATTGTTTATGTAGATCAGGGAGGGTCTATATCACTTCCTTGGGGAACTCCAGATACCACTTCTGTTTTACTCGATGACTTTCTGTCAGTTATTATGAACTGTGACCATTCTGACAGAAACTGATAAATCCAGTCACACAACTAAGATGGCACTCCATAGGCACACAGTTTTATTAGAAGTTGGTTGTGAGAACAGTTTCAAAAGCCTGCTGGAAATCCAGAAACATGGAATCAATTTGATGTCCCCTGTCGATAGCACTCATTACTTCAAGAGAATAAAGAGCTAGTTGTTCCTCACAAGAACAGCAGTTTCTGAATGTGTGTTGGCTTTTGTCAATAAATTTTTCTTCGAAGTGATTAAAAATGTTTGAGCACAGTATATGTTCAATATTTTACTGTAAATCGACATTAGTGTTATGGACCTGTAATACAGCGGATTACTCCTGTTTCCTTTCTGAGGTATTGGTGTGACTGGTGCAACTTTTCAGTCTTTGCATACGGGTGTTTCTAAGAGTGAGGGGTCGTATATGATTCCTAAGTATGGAGCTACTGTATCAGCATATTCTGAAAGGACCTTGACTGGCATACAGTCTGGGCAGGAAGCCTTGCCTTTCATAACTGTTTTAAGCTGCTTCGCTATACTGAGGATATTTACTTCTAAGTTGTTCGTGTTGGCAGTTGTTCTTGATTCCTCTGGATATCTACCCTCAAAACAGGTTTATTATGATTGATGTTGAAATATTGATATTTATAGAACTGTGGGTGGCAGAATATGGTACCCTAGCAGCTTGAGTAACAAATTAATGTTGGTGGAGGAGAGAAAGCTTGGAGAAGTGTCTTCCGTAGAGTGGTGCATTCGGAACTGTTTCTGGTCATGGAGTTCGTACACCGGTTGCAACACCCCATGATGTCACTTGCGATCATGGTACATAGTGCTACAGAAAGGCTTCGTCTCATCCCTGCTTGAAGTATGATGGGACACGTACACTGCCAGGGAGTTGTTGTAGGAGTGCAACACCCCCCCCCCCCCCCCCCTCCGAGTTTGCTTCAACCCAGGGCAGCATGTTTGGTGGGTCCTTTATGAGGCAAATTGGATGATTTTTTATCATCCAGTTTGGCATGTCTGTATTTCTGAAACTACACTAAAGTGCCAAAGAAACTGATATTGGCATGCGTATTCAAATACAGAGATAGGTAAGCAGGCAGAATATGGTGCTGCAGTTGGCAACACCTATGTAAGACAACAAGTGTCTGGCACAGTTGTCTGATTCGTTACTGCTACTACAATGGCAGGTTATCAAGATTTAAGTGATTTTGAATGTGGTGTTATAGTCAACGCACAGGCGATGGAGCACGCACTTCCGAGGCAGCGACGAAGTGGGAATTTTCCCGTATGACCATTTCATGAGTGTAGCGTGAAAATCAGGACTCTAGCAAAACATCAAATCTCTGACATTACTGCAGCAAGAAAAAGATCCTGCAAGAACAGGACCAATGATGACTGAAGAGAATTGTTCAACATGACAGAAGTAAATCCCTTCTGCAAATTGCTGCAGGTATCAATGCTGGGCCATCAACAAGTATCAGTGTACGAACCATTCAATGAAACATCATTGATGTTCAGAGCCAAAGGCACACTCGTGTGCCCTTTACGACTGCACAACACAAAGCTTTACACCTCACCTAGGCCTGTCAATACCGAGGTCGGACTGTTGATGACTGAACATGTTGCCCGGTCAGACATGTCTTGTTTCAAATTGTATTGAGCGGATGGGTGTGTAGAGGTAGGGAGATCTCAGGAATCCGTGGACCCTGCATGTCAGCAGAGGACTGTTCAAGGTGGTGGAGTCTCTGTAATGATGTGGGGTGTGTGCGGCTGGAGTGATGTGGGATCCCTGATACGTCTAGATACAACTTTGACAGGTAACACATATGTAAGCATTCTGTCTGACCACTTGCATCCATTCATATCCATTGTGCATTTCAACGGACTTGGGCAATTCCAGCAGGACAATGCGGACCCTTCTTGTCAGCAGGGGAGTGTTCAAGCTGGTGGAGGCTCTGTAATGGTGTGGGGCACGTGCAGTTGGAGTGATACGGAACCCCCGATATGTCTAGATAGAGGTGAAATGCAAGTAAGCACCATGTCTGATCACCGGCATACATTCGTGCCCATTGTGCATTTCAATGGACTCGAACTATTACAGTAGTACAATGCAACACCCATACATCTAGAATTGCTACAGAGTGGCTCCAGTAGCTCCCTTCTGAGTTTAAACACTTCCGCTGGCAACCAAATCCCACAGGCATGATCATTATGGAGCATATCTGGGATGCCTTGCAGAGTGCTGTTCAGAAGAGATCTCCATCCCATCATACTCTTAGATTTATGGACAGCTCTGCAGTGTTCGTGTTGTTAGCTCCCTCAGCACTACTTCAGGCATTAGTCGAGCACATGCCGTGTCGTGTTGTTGGCACTTCTGTGTGCTCGTGGGGGCCCTACGTGATATTAAATAGGTGTACCTTATTCTTTGGCTCTTCAGTGTAATAAACATATACAGTGAAATTTGGTGTTTGACAAATGGGGAAACTCAAAAAGTTTTTTTTTTTTTTCATTCCTTTTCATAGATGTTCAATATGCCCCCCTTCAGATGCATGGCATATGTCAATGTGGTATTCAAATTGTTCCCACACTGCAGTGAGCACATGTTGAGTTACAGCTTCCACAGTTACTGTTATGCGATGTGTCAGTTCATTCATTGTTGTCGGTAATGGAGGCACACAAACAGAGTCTTTTATAAACCCCCACAAGATTTAATCACATACAGTCAGGTCTGTCGACTTCGGAGGCCGATAATGTAAGGCTGAATCGTTTGGTCCAGTGCGACAAATCTATCATTTGGTAATCGATCCTTCGATTAAAATATTCCCGCACTTCTAGATGCCAGTGTGACGGTGCCCAATCTTGTTGGTAAATGAAGTCATTCAAATCAGTCTCCAACTGTGGGAAAAGAAAGTTCTCAAGTATATTGAGATATGTGCTTCCTGTAACAGCGTTCTCAGCAAAGAAAAACGGACCGTACACCTTTTCCCATGAAACTGCACAAAACATTAAATTTGGGAGAGTCCTTCTCATGTTATACAACTTCATGTGGTTGTTCTGTACCCCATATTCTCACATTATGATGGTTCACCTTTCCATTTAAATGGAATGTTGCCTGGTCACTAAACACTAAGCATGAAAGAAAACTGTCATCCTCCATCTTGCCAAGAACGAAATTACAGAACTCCACATGTTGTCGATTATCACCTTCACGAAGAGCTCGCAGTAGCTGAATTTTGTACGGTTTCACGTGTTAACATTGACGCAACATGCTAGACAGACATCAGGGCATGTTGAGCTGTCGAACTGCACGGAAAATGGATTTCTGTCAACTGCTTGTGAAACTATGGCGGACGTGTTTGACGTACGTGTGAGACACTCGAGAATGGTCTGGCGATTTGCATTTACACAAACAACCTGTTTTGCAGAATTGTTCATTCCATCATCTAATGCTCTGTGCTGTAGGATGATCCACAGCATACCTAGTACAAAAGTTGCACTAAACAGTTATTACTGACCTACACTGCACAAAACATAGAGCACAAAAACATTTCTACTAGAACGGAAGTGGGCGCGTGCTGCTGTTACCTAGTGGGAACCGTGTAAAACTTGAGAGTTTGCTCTTTCCAGCAGTATGTTGTTCATGCACATCTCAAATAACATAATAGTTACAAATTTTTTAAACCGGATTATTCTTTTTTGATACACCCTGTATACAACAGACTATCCAATTCAAAATTGTGCATCTTGAAGTGAAAACTAAGTTTTTTTTCCTCCTGAAAACTTCTCAGAATGAAGTTCTTCCTTTGATACAGAGGTCCATCATGGGCACAATTTCATACTGATGTCTGATCAAGAATTCACATGAGAAGCTATGCAGTTAAGAATGCTATAAAATGTGATGACCTAATTAAATCATATGTGGGAAGAAAACACAGTCTTAACTGTACCCCGTTGACCGTGAGTGCAAGAGACTGCACACAACTGCCTTGCAATCCAAATATTAACATAACCTGAGTGCAAAGCCCTCTGTTGACGCCAAACGTGAACCGATTGAATATAGAGAACAAAAGAGGTGCGATGGCATCAAACTTATAATTTCCGGAGGCCATTAAATCCAATAATGTTGCAATTCTGTGTAGTTAATGCTGTGACCACTGTCTGAATGCTGCACCATTTGCAATGAACTCAGAAACTGAGGGATTTCCAGTTTATGTTTCTGTGTGTGCTCTTTGGGACAGCTGGGTAATACACACCGAAACATCTTTGTTCAAATTCATTTACGTGACGGTAATACCGTTCTGTGCATTGTATGAGCATGTTTAGCTGGAATACTTTATTAGACAATATTTTTTGTAATTCAACCGTACATCCTCATCAACATCTCAATATGCATTGCACACTTAAAAATTACAGCATAATACTTTCTTCAGTCAGATCACTTTTTTTAATTTTTGCACCTCCTCTTTTCACTGTTTGCCTTGCAACTGTTGATAACCCTGTGTGAGGAAGATATAGCAATGTCATTGTAAATTGAATTTTTTCATTGTGTACAAAGTTTTGAAGCACTCTATGTATATCAGGAGACACTTAATACCTTGAACATATCGGCATCCTGCACTAACGTCTTGTAAATTGATAACGGTGTGTCTGACCTCTGCTTTGAAGTTCCTAACTGGACCATCAGGCTACTTTTCATTGATTTAAAAAAAGCTGCTCTCCACTTTAAGCACTGTGCTATAAATATATTTGCTCACTTCTACAACTATGCAGATCATAACTGTGGTCATTCCTCTGAAGGCAGCACACTGATAGTATGATGGCGGTGATAGATAAAGAAACAGGAGTCAACAGAGCAGATAGGGGATCCAGCATTATAGTCAAAATTTAAAAGAGCTATGAATGTCTTAAATAGGGCAGAAGAGATAGGCAACATTCCATGGAATTTCTAAAATCATTGAGGAACGTGGCAACAAAGCAACCTTCCATGTGGTGTTTAGAATACGTGAGACTGGTGATATACCATCAGACTTTTGGAAAAACACTATCCACACAATTTCGAAGGTAGCAAAAGCCAACAAGTGCGAGAATTATTGAACCGTCAATTTAACAGCTCATGCTTCCAAGTTGCTGATAAAAATAATATACAGATGAATGGAAAACAATTGAGGATTAGTTTTGCTTTTAGGAGAGGTAAAGGCAACAGCAAGACAGTCTTGACACTGAGAAAAATCAGGACACATTCACAGAATTTGCCGACACAGAAAAAGTGCTCCACTATGTAAAACGGTGCAAGACTTTCGAAATTCTGAGAAAAATGGAGTAAGCAATAGGGAAAGGAAGGTAATATACAATATGTACAAGAACTAAGAGGGAAAAATAAGCATGGAACATAAAGAACAAAGTGCTCAGATTAAAAAGGGTGTAAGACAGAGACATAGTCTGTTACCCCCACTGTTGAAACTATACACTGAAACAGCAATGACAGAAATAAATGAAAGGCTCAAAATTGGGATTAAAATTAAGGGTGATTCAAATGGCTCTGAGCACTATGGGACTTAACATCTATGGTCATCAGTCCCCTAGAACTTAGAACTACTTAAACCTAACTAACTTAAGAACAGCACACAACACCCAGCCACCCACGAGGCAGAGAAAATCCCTGATCCCGCCGGGAATCGAACCAAGAATATCAGTGATAAGATTTGCTGATGATGTAGCTATCCTTAGTGAAAATGAATGATTACAGGAAAATGTATTGGGAGTAAATGGAAGAAAGATGAAAGTAATGGAAGTAGCTGAAATGAGAAACTTAACATGAGAATTGGTAAATATGAAGTAGATGAACTTAAGGAATTCTGCTACCTTGGCAGCAAAATAACCCATTATGAGTGGAACAAGGAGGATATAGAAAGCAGACAAGCACTGGTTATTAGGGCATTCCTGGATAAGTGAAGTCTACTAATATCAAACATAGACATTAACTTGAGTATGAAATTTCTGAAAATGTACGTTTGGAGCACAGCGTTGTATGGTGGTGAAGCACAGATTGTGTGTAAACCAGAACAGGAAAGAATCAAAGCATTTGAGTTGTGGTGCTACAGAAGAATGTTGAAAGTTAGGTGGACTGATAACATAAGCAGTGAGAGGGTTCTCAACAGAGTCAGTGAGGAAAGGAATATATGTTAAACACTGACAAGAAGAAGGGACATAATGGTAGGATGTGCCGAGGCATCAGATAACAACATCTGTGGTACTAGAGGGAGCTGTACAGGGTAAAAACTGTAGAGGAAGAAATGTTTGACTACATATAACAAATAATTCACGATGTAGGTTGCAAGAGCTACTCTCTGGTGAAAAGGTTGGCACAGCAGGAGGATTTGTGGTGGACAGCATCAAACAAATCAGAAGGGTGATAATTATGATTGGATAAAAAATGTTTGAGTCTGAGATGTAGGACCCCCGCCAATAAATTATTGTTATTATTATTATTATTATTATTGTTATCATTGTTGTTATTAATACTACTGCCAACTGATTCGCACATTTCTTTATTATAATTGAGAATCGTGTTCAGGAAAATAATTTACTTTTGATTTTACACATAAATAGTGTAAACTGCTGGATTTCAGAACATTCTGCACTAAGCTGTTGCATTATACCTCACAATCTTGTGTTGACATACCTCATTTTTGTCTCTTATAACAAAACAATACCTGGCAGAAAATAGATCTTTTGAGTCAACCGGATTTTATTTCTTTGTTTGTTGATTGTTGTCCTCAGTGTTGACGTACTGCATTGCTACACTGGCTGGAAAAATGGGTTGTGGATTCCGATGCTGACTACTGCAAATTATGTAGCCGACAGGTGCACAGTTGTGTTTCATAGTACTTTAATTTTCACTTTGCACAACCCCCAATATTACACAGTTATATGGCCAGTGCACCATTACGTAACCTTCGATAAGCCTCATTAATAGTTAGCAGGCGATACTCCACATACTGCTACAATAGTTTCTTGTTGAACATCTATGAGCAGTAAAACCTAACCACAAAGTTCACAGTTGTTGAAGAATAATCAGATACATATGGAAACAGTCACTGTCACTGGTTTTTACACATAGCCTAATTGTTTAACACTTATTTCGCAGTTAATTTGAAGCATTGTTGTTGTTCTAACCAGCACAGGATACTCGTCTGAAACTCGGCGGTGGACTGAGTGTCTTGTGACCAAAAATCGGGCCCTTATATGTCATCACAATAATAGGTGCTGAAACTACACATTGTTCGAAGTTAAATTTAAAGAAATTACAATTAAAAATTAACTCATTCGATTAACTGAATACATCAAAAAATTGCGTCTTTTTAACAGTTTCTTCTACTTTCTTTAAATCATGAAATTAACAAATAAAGTTACGCAAACAATACTTTTGACAAAACTGTTAATTACTTTGGAATTACTGAAGGGCTGTTTTTGCTACCATGTTTTTGAATAGAACTAAATAGATACTTTAATATTATAGTACTTTGTCTTCCAAATGTTTACAATTATTACAGAATTTATACTTGTTTATATGTCAACAATAGAATTTATGTTACAAAACAATTATTGATTTCACCCTATAATGAAAGACACTAACTAGGCATAATCGAAATAAATTAGAAAATCAATTACATACACAAAACTAAGCTCAAAATTAGATCTGCTGATGTATTCATTAAAACTGAGGGGCAACCTTTCTCTTATATGAAAATGCAGATTATATTCATGTATAATGGTAAATAGTTAAAAGTAACAAAACAAATTTAAAGGAGGCAGATGGCAAAACATGAGGGGAATTAAAATTATCCCTACTTGCTTTGTCACAAAGTGATAACAGAGTTTAATTTTCATTACTTTGTTATAACGAAATGTGTCACTATAGTGCAAGAGAAAATGCTAGGTACATTACAACAAAAGTTTTAATTTTGTACTTCACAATACTACAACAATGAATGTGGCATGTTTGTGATTTTTGACTTGTTATTGACTGTATTACACCAGTCAGTGAGTGACAGTGCCACAGTTGCGCTTTTGATGCTCCACTAAATCCCCCAGTTCATCATACAAGTATGGCTGAGCTATATTTATTATATGCCCTGACTATTTTGTTAAAATGTGAGACAGAATTGCCTCCTGGTGTTTAAATTCAGGAGGAAAAAAATCAGTGCTGCAAATAGTCACATATAAATGTACACAAAACTATTCTAACTTTTGGAACCACTCACAATGTGCCATAGAAGATTCCTGTAAAGCAGTTCATTGGGCAATGGATCTGTGTGTCATGTGTTGTCTGAAACAGGCAAAGAAGAAAGTGTATACAAAGTAGATTTTTGTTTACTGTTGAACTGATGAATGAAAATGGTTCAAATGGATGTGAGCACTATGGGACTTAACATCTGAGGTCATCTGTCCCCTAGAAATTAGAACTACGTAAACCTAACTAACCTAAGGACATCACTCACATTCGTGCCTGAGGCAGGATTCGAACCTGTGACCGTAGGTGGTCACGCAGTTCCAGACTGAAGCGTCTAGAACCGGCAACTGATGAATGAATCTCTGTTTGTTGCCTTTCTTCACTTTTCTTTCTAAAATACACATTTTGAAGCTATAAAATTGAAACTTGCATCCAGGATGTTTTATTTATCCCCAGCACTCATGTGAAAAATCCAACAAATCTTTCTAATAGCAGAACTGTGAATATTAAATGGTCATCAACATCATATCCTAATATTTGTAAGTGTGGGGAGAATAAATGATGCAATAAAATAGTTCTCTGTAAAATACGCCATAGGTTGTATGTCAAAACCAGAGAAATGCACATCCATTGATTTGGAATAAATGGAACTATATAATCTACGCATTTGTGATTTGATTCATTGTAACAATTTCACTATCAGGAAGAGACTGAAGGCAACCTTAACAATGGGGGTTAAACCCTAATACTCCTTGCTGTTTACCAACCTTAAGCCCTTACAGCTAAGCAATGCAGTGCACAAAAAAGATATTAGGTTCCTCTTGTTCTGTTTCCAATAGCCACACACAGAATGATATTACATGTGCTGAAATATTCAAAAGTAGAATGTCATTTTTATCTGGCAGAAAATCACATCCTACACAAATGTGGTAATTAGCATAGCCTAAACAGAAGTACCCTTACGCAGGCCACGCAGCTTCTGAATTGTGCCGTTTGTTGAGAACTGCTACTTTCAATGATTATATAAAGTACAATCACCCACAATGCGACAATCTTCCAAAGAAGAAGGACCACTAGCCTTCACCCATAAGTGAATAATGCAGTCGGAATTTATCTTAAAACGTCTACGACAAGACAAAGACAAACTCCCGTGCGGAAGAAGGTAAGAACCCTCATTAGCAATCATAATCGCAAATCCTAAGTCATAGCCAATCATATCAAAATGGTAAGAAACTTCTCAGATAATATCTTTTACATCCACTTTTCTCTTTGGGTTTCAGGCTAAAACCAGTCTGTCAATTTTTATTTCACCACTAGGAGCTGCTTGTAATGATCTTTGATATTTAACAATTACATTGAAAACACATCTGCAGTGTTAGTTCAGTCAGCCAGCTCCAGACAATGATTATGTAGGAAGTTGCTGGAAGCTCAAGTTCTCTGTGTCCTGGCACGAGGAATCTGAGAAAACTTTATTCCAGAACTTACTGACAAATTCTGCTTAAATACAGCATACAACCATACACGTACAACTGTTTCAGAGCTGTATATTTGATAACACTAAGTACCACAGACTTTATCCTCCAACATTTTAAGGACAAAGATACTGCAAGATTTTGTTTCATGTCTCAAGGTTGCTTCCTGATTACCACATCACCACACATCACTGACAAAGCTAAAACAAGTGGTGAGTGACAGACATTCACAAGCGCATGAGTTAAAACACTCTACATACATAACATAACATAAAACAGCTCTACATACATATCTACATATCCAACTTTCTTTTAGAAAAGTAATTTTACTGAATCAGAAATACACTATGTGATCAAAACTATCTGGACACCTGGCTGAAAATGACTTACAAATTTGTGGCGCCCTCCATCAGTAATACTGGAATTCAATATGGTGTTGACCCTCCCTTAGCGCTGATAACAGCTTCCACTTTCGCAGGCGTACGTTCAATCAGGTGCTGGAAAGTTTCTTGGGGAATGGCAGCCCATTCTTCACAGAGTGCTGCTCTGAGGAGAGGTATTGATGTCGGTCAGTGAGGCCTGGCACAAAGTCGGCGTTCCAAAACATTCCAAAGGTGTTCTATAGGATTCAGGTCAGGATTCTGTGCAGGCCAGTCCATTACACAGATGTTATTATTGTGTAACCACTCTGCCACAGGCCATGCATTATGAACAGGTGCTCGATCATGTTGAAAGATGCAATCGCCATCCTGGAATTACTTTTCAACCGTGGGAAGCATGAAGGTGCTTAAAACGTCAATGTAGGCCAGTGCTGTGATAGTACCATGCAAAACAACAATGGGTGCAAGCCCCCTCCATGAAAACATGACCACACCATAACACCACCACCACCAAATTTTACTGTTGGCACTACACACTCTGGCAGATCGTTCACAGGGCATTCTCCATATCCACACCCTGGCATCAGATCACCACATTGTGTACTGTGATTCGTCACTCCACACAATGTTTTTCCACTGTTCAATCGTCTGATGTTTATGCTCCTTACACCAAGCGAGGCGTCGTTTGGCATTCACCTGCATGATGTGTGGCTTATGAGCAGCTGCTCAACCATGAAATCCAAGCTTTTTGGATTTTCTTACCTTCCACCTAACTGTCATAGTACTTGCCATGGGTTGTGATGCAGTTTGGAACTCCTGTGAGATGGTCTGGATGACTCTCTTCAACTTTTGGCAGTCTCTGTCAGTCAATAGACAAGGTCAGCCTGTATGTTTTTGTGCTACATGTCCCTTCACGTTTCCACTTCACTATCCCATAGAAAAAATGGACCTAGGGATGTTTAAGAGTGTGGAAATCTTGCATACAGACGTATGACACAAGTGACACCCAATCACCTGACGACGTTTGAAGTCCACGAGTTCTGCAGAGCACCCCATTCTGCTCTCCCACGATGTCTAATGACTACCGAGGTTGCTGATATGGACTACCTGGCAGTACGTGGCAGCACAGTGCACCTAATATGAAAAACATATATTTCTGGGGGTGTCCAGATACTTTTGATCACATAGTGTACTGCCATTTCAACAAAATACTAAAAACATGCAATCTTTAATTTCTTTACCAGTACCATCATTCATAACTGAATTAGAAAAAGATGTTAGACAATGCTGAATTCAGATTCAAGATATATTGTTCAGTTAACAAATACTAAAATGAGGTATTGGAGAAGTGATATATTGGTGTGCGTAACTTCCAAAGGAACATACTTTTCTATCAAATGGTTTATTCATTTTTTGAAATATATACTGTTGCAGCAGCAAGAGTGTATGCCAAAAATTAACTGTTCAATAAAGTTTTCTTCTTCATCGAGACTTGTCTCAATGGTAAGGAAGACAGTGCTACAAGCACACTGATTGACATATTGTATGATCTGATAAGGAAATCATTATCAATTACTGGTCATTGACTAGACCATCATTGTTATTCTTATTAATTATGTTTCATATTACAATGGTCCTAAAAATAACAGGCAAAATAAATAAATACATACATAAGGTCACTGAGCAAACATTTCACAAATACAGAAACTGTTTTGCGAGCATTACAGAAAATTTGAAATTTTTACCTAAAGTTTTTAAAACAGAATAGTAGCTTCTTGAAGGGTGCTGTTTTTCCCCAAACAGTTGAAGCCACATCAGAAACTGAATAACTAGCTGCTGACACTCAGGCCTGTGGTCATGATTCATCTGCCTGGAACCACTTTCCTCTTAGCAAGCAAGCTAAGTGTCTTATTTAGAGCCAAATATCCACTGCACTGCAATGAGACGTATGCAGGTTATAGTTTGGTCCAGCAACATTGAGATGAAAAAGATCAATCCAGGTGTCCAAAACATCTGTAGTCTCAAGTAAACCTAGAAGAACAGTGGCAGCCTGGTTGCTGTATAACAAACAGAGATATTCTGACAGGAATACTCAAGAGTAGCTTGCACTTTGGTATTCCTCATTCACATAAAACTGCTTTCATCATTGCACCAATTCCATTGTCACGTCAAACATACTCTCGAAAAATGAAAGAAATTACTTTTCTGGTGTCCACAGAATGCCATCATCACAGGTCCTTGATGGCTCTAGAGGTTGTGAAGTGATGCTGGGAGATACCTCTTCATCCATTCTGTTCCCACTGCAATTACTGCAGACCCATCGCAGTCTAGTCGCCTTCAGCTGTCTCTATCATTATGGGGTGGTCTTGCAGTAATGGCAGTGTAGTGTTTCTACTAAGACGACCACATCTTTAACTGATGACATCCTCACAGAAATGTGACAGCACAGCTCCTGTACGAAGCATCTTGTATCGACCCACTTCAGTTTTGATGCAAACAGTTTCTGTTGACACTTCTGGAATAGGCTCTGGTGTTACTCCCATGTATATTCACTCAGACTCCTTTCAGTAGCACTAGCAGTAGGATACGGAGGCGCTCTAGATTAGAGATGGGCAAACTTGTTCATCCTTGGGAACTAGTTCACTGGTGATCACTCTTTTTTGGGAACCATTCAGTTTTACTCATTCATCATTCATTTGTGCTTGGTATATGGTTCTTATGAAAAATTGAAAATTAGTAGCATAGGTGACTGAAGATGGAGTACAGAGTTTTTATTCGTAACAGAATTCTCACACAATTGTAATTTTCATGATTCTGTGAAACCTCTCGTTTACCAATGTAGCATTATGTGACTGATCACAGTGAAATAATATAAGGTGGAGCACGAAAAACTGGCCCCGAGTACAGACTGCTCGCCAATTACATACGATTTGTTGACTGCAACGAGCAGAATAGATAAGCATGTAATAATTAGGCAGTGAAGAAATAACAAATAAGCTAGCACAAACAACAACTTTGAAACAATAGACGATGATTGGTAGGCGACAATGGGCAGTCTAATACTCAGGGCCGATTTTTTGTGCACCACTCTCTACCACTGAAATAATATTGCAGAATTTATCACATTCTCTTTACAAAATGTGACACCATGCATTCTATTACGGAACGTGGACTTCATTCAGTTGTTAAGTCAGTCTGTCTTCCATAATAGTGAACATGATCTTTTACCTTGGACCAAAAAAAAGACGAAAAATGGCCACTCATGTGTGCTGTGACGACTTCCTTTGCATGTGTAATAAAAAAATCTTGCCTTTTTACAAGTATTTCTACTGCTGTTTATCGAAATAGTGAAGTAAGCTGATATGATGTTTTGTTACCTGAAAAGATGTATGTTTTACATACCACATAATTTTATGTAATTTACTTAATTATAAAATACCTTTTAATTACCAGTCATGGACACTGAATAGAATACTAAAAGAGCCAGAAGTTCAGAGTTCAAACAAGATTTGAAACGGATCTAGAATGGGCGTGAGCAGCAAACTAAAGAAAAACAACTCAATACTGAATTAACTAGGAGCAGTCAGCAGTGGAACTGCGACGAGTGACCACGTGAAGAAGGAGGAGTCTAGCTGAGGGAGACCGAGACCGACGGGAACGGGACCGAGGCTGGAATGGATGGGCCGACGTGTCATTGCAGGAATGAGACCGACCATTTCCCATTCCCAGGAGCTATCAGTAGAAAACTGTGACCAAGACCGATAGGAACGAGACTGATGCTGGAATGGGACTGATCGTTTCTCGTTCCCAGGAACTATAAGTAGAAAACCGTGACCGAAGTGAACTATGAAAGACCGTTCCTTAGAATTCGTTCATCACTCATTCCTTTCATGTTGATGCACCATTCCTTTGGACCCTTTAGATTGCAAATGATCGATCTCTACTCTAGATGGAATGTGGATAGTGCAGATCACTGGTCAAATCAGCTGATACAACTACATTTGCTGATGAGATGGATAAATGTAACAGTTTTCAGCTTCTTCGCCCATTCCACTGGCTTCTCTCCACATACAACTGTCTTTATGTATGCAGGGGGAACTGCAAGAAAATTAATAGCAAAGTATTAACAACATCCAACAATAGTATTATAGTTCCAAAAATCATCTTAAATGGAAACAATACGTAGTTTGGTTAAGAGACAGGAATACTATGCAAACATCACAATTCACAAAAAAAAACTGCTTATACAGACACTATCTCCAACTTCCATGAGAAATCTGCAGGACAATGATATGATAACCAGTAACCATAGACTGTTCAGTTCAAAGCTAATTTTTTTAGCTGAAAAAAGTCAGTATTCACTCAATGAATTTTAAAGTTATAAATAGTAAGAACACATAAATATATTACAACAATGTGTGTACAAGTTAGACACATCATATTTCAAGTATTTTTATAAATAAGAGTTTCATAAAAATTGGGACATATGCTATGTGGTAATCTAATATCCCTTGCAATACAAATGTATGTAAAGACTGTACTGAATTTCAATACATATTATTAATTGTTGTAATTACTACTTTTAACATTAAATATGTCTAACTGCCTTGTCCAAATGTCACCTTTATGACTCAGTGAAAAATAAATAAATAAGTTTGGTTCAAACAGAAACAAACATCTAATTCCACAATGCCAGAAATACGATTAGCAACTACTCATAGGTTAAGAATGAGCGCAAAGTCATGAGCGACATTGCAACAAACTCTGCCATTGATCAACAGACCATGAGATGCTAATCACAGAAATATCCAAGGACTTACTGAGGTGAAAATGAACATGACATCATTAAGGGTTATGCAATAAATAAGTATTATACAACTCTTCAGGCTTTCCCGGTGATCTAATGACATCTCGGGTTGTCGGGTGTTCTGCCGGATATCAGCGTCATACTTGCACGATATTTCTGTCATGTAGCTCAAGACCTTCATCAGGTGCGACCTGAGACTGCTCCTCGAGTGGACCTGGTCCAGTATTTATGCCTATGGCCTTCCCCCTCCACCAACGGCTGCAGGCGCTTCCTCTGTGGTCCGCGCCCATTCCCTGCGACCTGCTGGAGCGTTGCTGCTCCGTTTTCCGTCCGCTGCGGTTCTAGGTGTTCCCTCTGCGGTCCGCGCCCACCAAACCCGCTCCTGGGGGTTTCATCTACGGTCGGGGGTACCGAGCGTTCCCCCTGCAGTCCGCGCCCGCTCACCACGACCTGTTGGAGCTTTGCCGTTCCGTTTTTCGTCCGCTGCGACTCTGGATGTTCCCTCAGCAGTCCGTGCCCACCAGTCCCACTTCTGGGTGTTGCACCTTTGGTCTGGTGCGCCTGGCAGTCCGTCAGGGGCTCGTTTACCATCTCCATGTCTCTGGTTCTTCTGTTTGTATAGTGTTGCAGCTGGCCCCGTTGATTCTTTAACAATTCCAGAGACGGAGCCCAGGCTCTGCTTAGCTGGTACCCTGTGTCACGATTCATAAGATCGTCAGCCATTTTAATCTCTATCGATTCTCTTATAACACTGTCCCAAAATCTGTGTGTTTGTGCTAGAATCTTGGAATCCTCATACTTCATGGCATGTTCTAGTTCTAGACAGTGTTCAGCAATGGCTGACTTAGTCACCTGTCTTAATCTAGTGTGCCTCTGATGTTCTTTGCACCTGATCTCCACAGTTCTTGTCGTCTGGCCAATGTAGGACATGCCACATTGACAAGGTATATTGTAAATCCCTCGTTTTCTTAACCCCAGGTCATCTTTGACACTCCCCAGCAGTCCCCCGATCTTGTTGGATGGACAGAAAACACACTTGATATTGTGTTTACGGAGGATCCTACTGATTCTGGCAGAAATAGAGCCAGCATAGGTCAGATATGCCACCTTCTTTGCTTCATCTTGGTCTTCTTCAGGAACCTGTGGTATAGTGGCTGGTCGGAATGCCCTCTCAATTTGTCTGTCCTTGTATCCATTCTTGGAGAAAACTGTTTTGAGACGTTCTATCTCTATGGGTAGATTCTCTTGGTCTGACAGGGCATGTGCTCTGTGGACCAAAGTCTTCAGAACCCCATTCTTCTGTGCAGGGTGGTGACAACTGCTGGCCTGCAGATATAAATCAGTGTGTGTTGGTTTTCGGTACACACTGTGGCCAATTGATCCATCTGCTTTCCTCTGGACTAGTACATCCAGAAATGGCAGCTGGCCATTCTTCTCCTGTTTCATGGTGAACTTGATATTAGGGTGGCATGCAGGGGCAGCTAAGCAGAGCCTGGGATCCGGCTCTGGAATTGTTAAAGAATCAACGGGGCCAGCTGCAACACTAGACAAACAGAAGAACCAGAGACACGGAGATGGTAAACGAGCCCCTGACGGACTGCCAGGCGCCCCAGACCGAAGGTGGAACACCCAGAAGTGGGACTGGTGGGCGCGGACTGCTGAGGGAACATCCAGAGCCGCAGCGGACGAAAAACGGAGCGGTAACACTCCAACAGGTCGTCGTGAGTGGGCGCGGACCACAGGGGGAACGCTCGGTACCCCCGACCGTAGATGAAACCCCCAGGAGCGGGTTTGGTGGGCGCGGACCGCAGAGGGAACACCTAGAACCGCAGCGGACGGAAAACGGAGCAGCAACGCTCCAGCAGGTCGCAGGGAATGGGCGCGGACCACAGAGGAAGCGCCTGCAGCCGTTGGTGGAGGGGGAAGGCCATAGGCATAAATACTGGACCAGGTCCACTCGAGGAGCAGTCTCAGGTCGCACCTGATGAAGGTCACGAGCTACGTGACCGAAATATCGTGCAAGTACGACGCTGATATCTGGCAGAACACCCGACAACCCAAGATGTCAAGTATTATACATTTAAACTGACAAATAATGCAATTTTTTCATAATGTGAATAAAATTTCTAAACACATTCAGTATTGATACTGTCATTAACATTTTTTTACACAAGAAATGTATTATATTGCATGGTATTGATTAGTCTCATTTTATACATATGCATATAATGTAACAAAATGAGACTACACTTAAAGATAACAGTTACGATATCGAGTACCACCGAGGCACCATTAAGCTTAAAAAGACCTTTTGTCCAGTTTTGGAACAAAATACATCACTGATTCTGTGTATAAGGAATCCAACAGCTTGTTGGCAGGTTTGTGGAGGTACGTGGCACTAGATGTCTATGCATAGGTCATGTAATTTGGGTAAATAATGGGCCACTGATTAGTGTACAATGTGTTGGAACCTTATAGCGGCCCGGATGAGTTCCATAGCATTCATATCGGGCAAATTTTGTAGCCGAACCATCATCATGAGATCACTATAACTCTGTTCAAACTGCTGTGACATGATTATGGCTCGAAGGCATGGACAATTATACTGCTGAAAGATGAGATAGCCATTGGAGAAGACATCAAGCATGAAGGGATGCAGGTGGTTTGCAGCAGTCAGTGTGTCTTCAATTAAAACCATAGGTTTCACACAAGCACAGGAGACTGTCTCTCATAGCATAATGCTCCCACCAGCCTGCAAGTTTCAAACCCTGTTCACCTCGATGATGGCATTTTTGGAGACGGCTATTGACCTAATGTATCAAAAATGTGATTCGTCTGAAGAGCCGACAATTATTCCATTGATCAACAGTCGAATCCCGATGGTCCCGTGCCCACTGCGAACTTAATTGATGGTGTCGTTGGGCCAACATGTGAACAGGCAGTGGTTGTGTGCTGCAGAGCTCTATGTTCAACAATGCATGATGAACAATGTGCTCCAATACACTTGTGAGTGCACCAGCATTGTACTCTTTCAGCAAAGATGCCACGGATTCCCATCTATCCACCTTTGTAGAGCTGACAAGCCTCCAAACACCACGTCCAACCATTTAGTGTGTATTGGTAGTTTCCCTGTCCTTCTACCTCTTTTCATAGATGCTCACAACACCAGCACATGAACATGTGATAAAGTGACTGATAACCCAGCTGTTTAGTCCCTTTACTTGCCAAACCAACCAACCAACCAACCAACATTCAACCACCTTTGCCGTTTTTGAGATATTCGTTACCTTTGTCAAAGGTGATTATCTCAATGCAATTCCCCATATCTTCACTGGGGTGATCAACCATCTGTGTCTGCTCTGCTTGTGTGCTTTTGTTACCATGTTGCATGCCCACAATGCCACCAGACACCACGACAGGCAGTGATTATAATGTTTTGGGTGAGTAGTGTATATCTGCATAAATCAGTACACAGCAAGGGAGGCAAGAGTGTTTTAATCATTAATTTTTCTGTTATAAATTTGCAATTTTAGAAAAGCTTTTCTGATACACAATACAAAAAGTACTTTAAACACTGAGCCGAACAACTATGTCCTGGGAGTTCTATTGACCGAGACATAATTTTATGACTAACAATAAACTAAAAGAAATCTGCTAAATTTCGATTATGCGAAAAGTCACACAAATCTGAAGGCTGTAAATTCAACTAAATACTTAGGGATTACAATTACAAATAACCTAAATTGGAAGGATCACATATATAATGTTGTGGGTAGAGCAAACCAAAGGCTGTGATTCATTGACAGAACACTTAGAAGGTGCAACAGTTCTACTAAAGAGACTGCTTACACCACACTTGTCCGCCCTGTTCTGGAGTATTCCAGTGCAGTGTGGGATCCGTGTTAGGTGGGAGTGACAGATGACATCGAAAAAGTTCATAGAAGGACAGCTTGTTTTGTATTATCACAAAATAGGGAAGATAGTGCCACAGACATTATACATGAATTGGAGTGGCAATCATTAAAGCAAAGGCGTTTTTCATTGTGACGGGATCTTCTCATGAAATTTCTATCACCAGTTTTCTCCTCTGATTGCGAAAACATTCTGTTGGCACCCACCTACATAAGAAGAAATGATAATCACAATAAAATAAGAGAAATCAGGGCTCGCACAGAAAAATTTAAGTGCTCATTTTTCCTGTGTGCCATTCGAGAGTGGAACTGTAGAGAGACAGCATGAAGGTGGTTCATTGAACCACCTTCCAGGCATTTAACTGTGAACAGCAGAGGAATCATTTGGATGTAGATGTAGAAACATTTATATAACAAATTAAATAAACATTTTATCATAAAACAAGAATAAACCACTTACCTTACCAGAAGACTATTACCAAAAAAATTTATATCAACAAGTCATCATAATTTTAAACAATTTTTACAACTAATATGACTAGATTTGTATAACAATGGCTACTATATGTAAAACGTGAACCATAAGAGGTTATTTAGAGTTTATGATAAATCATCAATTTTCTATAGCTGATAAGCATAAGAAATGAGCAGCGCACAATTTCTTTAAATTATTAAGTTTGAAAGAAGGTGTTGATGGCAAGAAGACAAACACAGTACATCTGCAGCTTACCAGTCTATTGTACAGTGGAAATTCTGATGACCACAAGTTCATTAATAGTTGAGCAGTCTAATTAAATCTACACATAATTTCCTGCAAGCCATACATCTTCAACTACTGTTTGTATAGCAGTGTGACACATAGTTTGAGGACTTACATAATACCATATTAAATTCCAGCTTCTTTTTATAACAACAAAAGTAAATTATTGTTTGGCAATATAATGTAAATGGATAGATAAATCTCCTAACCAAGTGGCAGGAGGAGAAAAAAAAAAAAAAAACACACACACACACACACACCTATAATAAAAGGTTTTGTTGCTATGTTCTAAATAAATAATATGTACAAAAGTGCTAGAATTGTATGTGTTATATCTAAATATCAACTGTGTATTCCATGTAAAAAGTCTTTCTCATACATCAATGTAAATAATCAAAGTTGTACATGCTATTTCAATGTGGTCTGATGTAGTCTACTATGCACATCTGTATTTTGTATAGTATTGTTCACCCTATATATGTGTATATATATACTATGTATTTTTTTGACGAAATCCATGCAATGTAAATTGTCTCTGGATGAATAAACTACTACTACTACTACTACTACTACTACTACTACTACTACATAGGCAATTTTTCAGAGACAGTGGCTCCTTCTGGCAGAAGGGCTGAAGGGGAAGGAAGACGGGTGAAGGGAAAAAACTGGAAAGGTTAAGAAAAAGGGGTAGAGTTTGGAAAAGTCACCCAGAACCCCAGCTCAGAGGTGACCTACCGTTTTGGGGTTCTGTGTAACTTTTATGAACTCTACCCCTTTTGCTAAGCCTCTTCAGTCCTTTTCCTTGACCTCCTTCCTTCCCCTTTGACCCTTCTGCCAGAGGGGGCCACTGGCTCCAAAATCTTGGACCTTTCCGTAAGTTTTGTGTGTGTTTTCTACTGCCACTAATTGGCAAGTAGATTTTTGTACCTGTCCAATTATACTTCCTTCACATAAGGTAGTTGAGATCTTCGCTTGTTGGAGGATGGGTGATGCCTTTGCTTAGTGGTTAGTTTTTGCATTGTAATCAACAAGAGTACATGTAAATCACATGTCTGAGGTTGCAACTGACATGATGAATATTACAAAGTGTGTTCAACATGTAACACAATGGTTTGTTTACAAAGTATGTACTGTTTACATTTTAACACTTTGTGCATCACTTGAAAAGGTGTAAGAACCAGAACAAAACAGAATATCATCCACTACAACAAACTTCAGTGTGTATAATTCTTTCACTTTATATCTTATCAAATGCAAGCACTTAAGCATGTTTCTTGCTATCCACACAATGTAATAAATGTCAATAAATACTGAAAGATTTTTATTCAGTGCAGAGCAGAAGGGATGTTGCTGACAAATACATTACTGTAATTAAAAAGTCAGTCACCTGAAGGTGAGTATGAGAGCCCAATTATGGTAACAGCATTACAATAAAGCTTTGTGAAAGTATTTGCGGTTGGATGCATTCTTTAACAGAAATCCTTAACATTTAGTTTACAACTGGTTTCACAGTGAAACTATCTTCTATTTAAAGTCTCAAGAGCCACTCAATGGCTGTTCTGTAATACCACTGATTCACTTCATGCTGCTAACCTCTTGTCAAGAATTACAACTTACCATGTGCTTTGACATTATGTGAGTGCGAAGGCAACAAAGACATTTAGTTGCAGAGAATGGTGGGATATCAGCTACTTTATCTTTCACACTGGTGCTGATCTGCTAAGCTACCAAAGGTTGTGTGTTGTAAAGTAGAGTAATATTTTAATTTCATCCAGTTCTTTATATTTGTGACGTAAACACAAAAATTATGTTTGCTTTTACTACAGAACTGCTGTGACGCATTAATTAGTGAGAGATTCTGTTTCTTTTAGGAACAGAGCATTTGACCATGGCCTCCAAACGAAAATTCAGAATACAAAAAAGTTGTGTCTCCTCCTCATCTGAAAGATTTTTTAACCACAGGCATGAGAAAGAAGAAACCACCAAAATAGGTAATAACCCAAACAACTTCTCCATTTTTCATCAAAACATAAGGGGAATAAGAAGCAAACTAGATCAATTAGGAGTTAACATAAATGTCAAAAACTTTATGAACAATGCTCAGCTCTTATTTTTCTTAGAACACCATATTGCAGAAGGAATTGAAATGTTATGTTTAGACAGTTATAGCCTTGCCACCTACTACTGTAGAGATAGCATGGGAAAAGGTGGAGTAGCTATTTTCATTAAAAATAACTTAACTTTTAAATCTATCTAAAAAGAAAGATGATGAGACTTACCAAACAAAAGTGCTGGCAGGTCGATAGACACACAAACAAACACAAACATACACACAAAATTCTAGCTTTTGCAACCAACAGTTGCCTCGTCAGGAAAGAGGGAAGGAGAGGGAAAGATGAAAGGATTTGGGTTTTAAGGGAGAGGGTAAGGAGTCATTCCAGTCCCGGGAGCAGAAAGACTTACCTTAGGGGGAAAAAAGGACAGGTATACACTCGCACACACACACATATCCATCCGCATATACACAGACACAAGCAGACATTACTTACTTACTTTTACTTACTTTTAAATCTGTAGATGTAAGCAAATATTGCATTGACCAACAGTTTGAAGTATGTGCAGTAGAAGTGACATTAAACAGTTCAAAATTAATAGTGGTTACAGTCTACAGGCCACCAGGAACCAATTTCACAGTCTTTATGGTGCAGTTAGAATTGTTACCATCAACCCTATTTTCAAAAAATAATGACATTATCTTACTTGGGGACTTTAATGTTAACTTCACAACCGAATGCAACAACAAAGTAGACCTCCAGAATTTGCTGAGTTCCTACAGTCTTATATTGGTAGTTGACTTTCCTACTAGGATCACACCTGACTGTCAATCTCTGATAGACAATATATTTTTTTATGTAAGTTTATACCAGAACTTCACTGTCACCCCAATCTTAAATGGCATATCGGACCATGATGGGCAGCACTTCACTCTACATGACTACAGACCTCTCAGGAAAACAGCCCCATCCTGGAAGGCAATCGGACATATGAACAAAGAGTCCCTGGAAATTTTTAACCATAAGCTGCAGCATGAAGACTGGAATTCAGTGCATTGAGTAAATGATGTTGATACAAATTTTAACATATTCATAAATGAATTCCTATCCTGCTTTGAATAAGATTTTTCTAAAAAGTTTGTTAGGAACAATATTTCCTCATCCTTAAAGAAGCCATGGATCACAAAGGCTATTAGAGTGTCATGTAAATGTAAGAGGGAACTTTATATTGCAACCAGAGGGTCCAGGGACAGAGAATTAATCAGCCATTATAAAATGTATTGTAAAATCCTAAAGAAAGTTATTCAGACATCAAAAGCACTGTATTATGTAAACGAAATTGATAAATCCAATAATAAAATGAAGACTGTCTGGCAAATAGTTAGCAAGGAGACAGGGAACAATAAAAAAAGACCTGTAGAAAACTTCAAAATCAAACACGAAGGAAATCTTGTGCAAAATCCTGAGATCATAGCTGAAATCTTGTATAAACACTTCCTGTCAGTGTCTGAGCAAATATGCTGCAAGGGTTCTGTGAATGATGCCTTGACCTTTTTGCAAAATACTGTCCCTAACAAAATCATTCAAATGCATATTAGACCTATTACAGTGTCAGGAATTGAAAGAACAATTGCCTCCATGAAAACCAAGACCTCCTGTGGAGTAGACAATATTTCTAGCAAATTCTTAAAACAGTGTTGTACTTCTGTAAGCAGTATACTGTATAATATTTTCAATGCCTCTATGCAACAAGGAATTGTTCCTGATATGCTATCTTTAAGCTTCTCTTTAAGAAAGGGGAGAAAACTGATGTTACAAATTTCAGACCAATATCTCTCCTGACTGTTTTCAAAGGTACTAGGAAAACTTTTGTATTCTAGAATTTTAGAACACCTACATAAATTCAATATTCTTAGCAAACATCAGTTTGGTTTCCAGAAAGGAATATCGACTGAACAAGTGATCTATGCCTTAATAGATAAGGTTTTGGAATCTCTAAATGAGAAAATGGTGACAACAAGGTTATTTTCTGATTTATCTAAAGCCTTTGACACTGTGAACCACCAAATACTATTACTGAAGGCAGACCATCAAGGAATAAATGGTGTAGCAAATAAATGGCTCCAGTCATACCTGACAGATAGGAAACAGAAAGTAGTCTTAGATAAGTCACATAATTTGTGTGGTGGAATGATTTCATCAGAATGGAGAGACATAAATTGTGGAGTGCCACAGGGCTCTATTCTTGGTCCTTTACTGTTCCTGTTATTTATAAATGATTTACATTATTCTACCATGATACAGTGTAATTTTACCATCTTTGCAGATGACACGAACATAATGGTTAATGGTCATAAATGGGAAAATGTTCAAGAGTCTGTTAATATTATTCTTATAGATTTAATGAAATGGTTTACTGCAAATGGTCTTCCACTAAACCTTAGTAAGACTAATTATATTCAGTTCATACCAACTGCCAAAACTGAGGAAGAAATGACTGTTAAATATGCCACACAGGTCTTAGAAAAAGTGGAAGTAACAAAATTGCTAGGCATGAAGATTGACTGTAGAGTGAACTGGTCTCACCACATTTTAGATCTTTACAAGAGACTCAGCTCTTCAATTTTTGCAATGTGAATCATCTCTGACAGTGCAAATGTAAGCATTAAAAAACGAGCATACTATGGTTACTTCCATTCTTTGATTGCATATGGATTTATTTTCTGGGGAGTATAAGTAAAAATTGACAAGCACTACAAGCATGCAAAATTCTCACAGTTGGATCCATGGTGTAAGAAATAATTCAGTGATGAAGCTGTAAGTGAAAGCGATCCTTCAAGTGAAGAGCAAAATGTGCTGGAAACAATAGCTGATGATGAAGTTATATGGGAGAAGTTTCCAATATACAAATGTTTAAAAGAGTTTTGTGATGATACGGCAACAGCCTTGCCACAGTGGATATACCGGTTCCTATGCGATCACCAAAGATAAGCACTGTTGGGCATGGCTGGCACTTGGATGGGTGACCATCCAGCCGCCATGCGCTGTTGCCGTTTTTCGGGGTGCACTCAGCTTCGTGATGCCAATTGAGAAGCTATTCGACCGACTAGTAGCGGCTCCAGTCAATAATACCATCATAACGAGCGGGAGAGCGGTGTGCTGACCCCACGCCCCTCCTGTCCACATCCTCCTCTGAGGATGACATGGCGGTTGGGTGACCTCGGTAGGCCTGAAGACGGAGTGTGTGACACTGAAGGGAAACTACCTTTTCGAAAAAATAATTGTAGATATGAAGGATGACTATAGGACACACAATATCTTTCAGAAATATATATGTATCAAGAAAGGCTAGTCTCTCTCTCTGACCCCCCGCCTCCCACCAAAACTTACTTGAGGAGCCAGAAGTATTCTTTCACAGAATATTGGCTTTCACACCTGGTGTTTACTTTACTAAAAATGTCTGGGTTGGGAGGTCATGGCCAAAATATTTGTCTCCAACTGCAGGAGACGAGAAATCTTCGGAGGTTGACGTTTCTCCCCCAAAGATGTTTTCCACAGTCTAAAAGTAAGAGATGAGATGTCAGAGATTGTATGTAAGTTCTCTAATCATACTATAATTGATGGCAGAGACTTTAATCATCCAAAAATTAATTGGAAAAATTACAGTTTTGTTAGTGGTGAGCGTGATAAGACATCCTGTGAAAAATTACCAAATGCGTTCTCTGAAAACTATATAGAACAGATAGTTTGGAAACGACCTCATGATGGAAATATATTGGATCTAATGGCAACAAATAGACTTGACCTGTGTGACGGAAACTGGTATCAGTGACCGTGATGCAGTTGTGAAAAGAATGATTATCAAAGTACTAAGGACAACTATATCATGAAGAAAGATGTATGTGTTCAGTAAACAAAATAAAAATAAAGTAGATTCAGAGCTAAATGAGGAACTTGAAATGTTCAGCACACGGCAGGAGCATGAAGAGGAACTCTGGCTCAAGATTAAAAGACTAGTTGACCAGGCACTGGATAGATATGTACCCAGTAGAACAGTTTGTAATGGAGGGGGTCCATACAGTCACTGTAAAGAAAATTCAAAAGAAACAGAGATTACTGCATAATAGGTGTAAAACAAAGGATACGGCTATAGATAGAGAGATACTGAATTCACTGTGTTTGGCTGTCAAGAACAGTATGTAATGCCTGCAATGACTATCGTAGCAGAATATTATCAACTGATCTTTCACAGAACATGAAGAAATTCTGGTTGTTTGTGAAGCCTGTAAGTGGCACCAAAGTTACTTTCCAGTGTCTAGTGAATGAGACAGGAACTGAAACTGACAGTAGCAAAGCAAAAGCTGAAATGCTTAACTCCATTTTTGAATGTTCCTTTACATAGGAATATTCAGGAGAGTTGTCCCAGTCTAATCCTTGTACCATTGTAAAGACAAGTGTGATCAGCATTGGTGTCAGTGATGTTGAGAAACAGCTGAAATCGTTAAAACTGAAGAAAACTCCAGGCTCGGATGGAATTGCTATCAGGTTTTACACTGAATTGGCAGCTCAGTTAGCCCCTCTTCTAATTATAATCTATCATAGATCCCTTGGAAAAAGAGCTGGTCCATTTCTTGTAAAAAAATGAAGGTCACATATGTCTACAAGAAGGGTGGCAGAAGTGATCCACAAAACTATTGCCCATTATCCTTGACATCAATTTGTTGTAGAATGTTAGAACATAATCTGAGCTAAAACACAATGAGGTATCTTGAACAGAATGACCTTGTCAATGCCAACCAGCATGGATTTTGGAAACATTGATCACATGAAAACCAACTTTCACATTTCTCACATCACAAGCTAAAAGCGTTGGAAGGAGGAGCACCCAGGTAGAAGCTGTATTTCTTGATTTCTGAAAAGCATTTGACTCAGTACTTCACCTACACTTATTGTCAAAAGTGCTATCATATGGGATATCAAGTGAAATTTGTAATTGGGTTGAGGATTATTTGGTGTGGAGTACACAGCATGTTACTTGGATGGAGAGTCATTGTCAGATGTAGAAGTAACTTTAGTTATGCCTCAGGGAAGTGTGTTTGAACCTATGCTGTTCATGTTATACAATAGTGATCTTGCAGATCTTAATTGTAAAATCAGACTTTTTGCAGATGATGCAGTTATCTATGATGAAGAACTATCTGAAAGAAGCTGCATAAATATTCAGTCAGATCTCAATAAGATTTCAAAGTGGTGCAAAGACTGGCAACTTGCTTTAAAAGTTCAGAATTGTAAAATTGTGCACTTCACAAAGTGAAAAAGTGTACTATTTTATGACTATAATATCTTGGAGTCGCTGTTGGAATTGGCCAACTCATACAAATACCTGAGTGTAACACTTTGTAAGGATATGAATTGGAATGACCACATAGGCTCAGTCATGGGTAAAGCAAATGGTAGACTTTGGTTTATTGGTAGAATACTGCGGAAGTGCAGTCAGTCTACAAAGGAGATTGCTTACGAATCACTCATGTGATCAGTTCTAGAATATTGCTCAAGTTTGTGGGACTCTTACCAGACAGGATGAACAACAGATATTGCACGTATGCAGCCAAGGACAGCACGAATGGTGACAGGGTTGTTTGACTCATGGTAGTGTGTTACAGTGATGCTGAAGAGATTGAACTGACAGACTATTTAACATAGACATAAACCATCTTGAGAAAGTCTATTAACAAAGTTTCAAGAACCAGCATTAAATAATGTCTCTAGTAATATACTAAAATCTCCTATGTATCAGTCACATAGGAACCAAGTTTTGAGCCTTGTGCTACAACATGCTTTACTACTTCAAAATCAGAGTAAAAAGTTTCCATTGTATTCTTTACCTTTTATCTTAATTCTACACTTTTTTCTCTGTTTTCCACAAATGGTTTTATTAGAGTGTCTACCTTCCCCCGATACTATATTTATGCAATGACATACACAGACAAAGGATTTTGAGGGAATTAGGAATACTGAATTAAATTTCTTCTTTTTTTCCAAAGGTCTGATTATGTGTGTCATGAAGCTTGCTACTGCTATCTTTGTACAGTTTCCTTTCATGAATCCATGTTGCACTTCATCCAGGATATCCTTTTTCTAATAATTTTGTAGCTATTCCTACAGTTTTTTGATAAGGTAGGTGTAAGTCTTATACATCTGTTCAACAATGGAAAATCCAGGATGGAATGTAACAATATTATGAAAAGGGTAGTTGCTACTCACCACAAAGTGGAGATGCTCAGTCGCAGATAGACACAAAAAAAGGACTGTTAGAAAATGAGCTTTCAGCCAACAAAGTCTTCGTCGGAGATGAAAAACACACACTGGCCAAGAGCTCATTTTATAACAGTCCTTTCGTTGTGCCTATCTTGACTCAGCATCTCTGCTATATGGCGAATAGCATCCTTTTCATAATATTGTTATATGTCTATATTTTCAGGATTCCCCTTGTCACTGACTTTATAAATCAGACCACCTTAATCTTTCCCAGACATGTTGGAAACAAACCTCTTTCTGTTACCTTTGCTAGATACTGTGAGCAGTATTTGCTTACTATTGCAGATATTATATCTATGATCTCTTTATCTCCGTTTATTAGTAATCTCATAATATTTTTAACTTGTTTGATCTGTTACAAATAGGAATAGGCATTCTGTTATTTCTGGTTAAGCTATACTCCTTTTAGTCAATGCTTCATTTCATTTCATTAGCTTTTACATCTATAGCTATAGTATGCTAACAGCTGTGAAGTGAGTGGTGGAGGGTACATTCCATTGGACCAGTTATAAGGCGTTTTCCTATTCCGTTCAGGTATGGAGTGTGGAAAGAATGATTGTCTCACAGAGTTTGTGTATGCTGTAAGTAATCTGCTCTTGTCCTCAAGACCGCTTTGGAAGCGATATGTAGTGGGTTGTAGTATATTCCTAGAGTCATCATTCGAAGTTGGTTCTTGAAACTTTGTTAGTATATTTCTCAAGACGGTTTGTGTCTATCTTCAAGAGTCTCCCAGCTTCTAAACTATATTTACATAATACTTATTTAAAGTTAAACACGCTTCACATGGGTCAGTCAGTTTGTTCCCTTGTGCTGTAAGTACTATGTCCCCACTTTCTGTCTTATTTAATTCATTCCTTTTTGTATTTATGCATATGGAACATATAACTAGCTAACCAGCCTGTTTAAGAAATATTTTATGAGGTTCCAGCTTGTGATAACGATATTTTCTTGTCTTATCACCCTGCTATATTCTTTTTTTCTTATATCTGTACATTTCACAGTCTGCTTGAGTATTAAACATTCCACACCTTTCGTTCAAATCTAGCATTCATGATTTCTCTGTTGATCCATTTCTAGCTGTGTCTTACATTTATGTTTCAGCGGACCTTTCGAAAAGCTCTGTTTATGAGGTGACTTAAGGCTGAGATGAAAGATGTGCACCTTTTTTCCACATAATCGCTGCATGAGGTCTTCTGATCTGAGTAACATTCCCAAAATTACAATGTCGGAAAAATATCTATATATGGCGACTTTTATCCATTTTTGACATTTGCGAGCTGCTAATACGGCTTTACTACAATTAGGTAATGTTCAACTCAGATCTATGTCTTCATATATAATATTGATAATAAAAATAATATTTTTTAAACGAAAAACATGTCACGAACAGTTACGAAAACTTTCCTCCAAAATTTGTCCACAAATGATAATGTAAACCATGTATTAGGAATTTTTTTTATTGAACCATACTACGAAACAGGCAAAATGGCAAGAGAGGAAGAGTTTATTTGTAACATTTATGTGTGAGGCTTTTTAATTTGGCGTCATCGCGTTTATTTTGTTTCCGATAGACGCTTTATCTGTGGTCGTTCCCGTGAGCTGATAGGTCGCTGCTCAGTGGTCGCAGTATGGCCTATGGAATATATGGCGGTATTTACGTATTAAATGATGAACGCTGACACATTCGCGCTGTACAGTAGTCTGTAGGTAAGTTTCATAATTATAACACATATACAACAGATTTTATTTTCAGGTTATCTAGTATTTGCATTTAGCACGACTGTGAGTAGTTCGAAAGATTCCTTCGTTGTATCATTTCTGGATGGTGTCAGACCCGAAAAACTAGACTTACAGGCTTAGTGCCAAATAATGGAAAAATACCTATGGTTTAAGAAGTTTTCAGAAAGAAACTAATAAATCTAGTCCTATGACATACAGATTTTAGCCCCGACGATATCCCAGATGACAGTGCTAAAACTTCACGATATAAAGAAAGAAATGTTATTCCTTGAAATAAACATGCATTGGAAAAATTCTGTCTTCTGAACTTGCGCATTGAAATTCTGGATACGCACATTTTATTGAAATTAACTGTGCATTATACCTCGTTTATTGTGTTCACATTCACTATATAATAAATTTGCATATGACCACCTTCGCTCACCTTTATACGTTGTTGGCTGCAGAGGAGCTCACTCGGCGTGAAAAGTGAAATGAAAGTATTTCTGATAATGACCTTTAATGTTCTGGTCGTATCACTATAGTCCTTCGAATAAATTAAAATTACCTACTCGAACGTAAGTGGGAGTTTGTGCATTATTAACTGACCAATAACAAATCTAAATGTTTGTGTTCTGAGAGGGAACCCGTTTTCATTTTCAGTAAAAGAAGTTTTCGAATAACATGCTACAGTTCGTTGGGATTCAAAATTACGTCGGTTTTGTGCTGGCAGAGTGTAGGGCAGTTTGTGTGTGTTAACTGTTCATATATTAAGACTGAATACAGTGCAGTCATACTATTTTAAGACATTGTAAGGCTTAAGGTCTATATAATACCAAGCTAAAAATATAAGAAAGGAAAGAAATTGGGTAAATAAGTCTCTCAAATTAAGCGGCTAGATTGTGGAAATGAGTCTACTTGATGTAAATTCTTTCCCATGAAGAACTTGGATCTTTTTCATAATAAATTAACCTTATAAAATGTTGTTAATGAAGTTTATCTGTAAAGAAATATCAGAAATAGCTTGAGAGACTGGTGTTGGTCTCACCTTCATAAATGACACCTTTGGTTAAATTAGGATCACTTAGCTATGTAGACTTGCAAAGAGGAGCTCCTTGAGGATGACAAAAATTTTGAAATGTTATCTCTGTGTATTAGAGGACTGACTTAGTCACCACTATTTCAGCATTCAGGTTTTATTTGCATTTCTGCCCGTTTGCTTTCTTTTTACTGCCAGTAAGACTTCAATTTTCATTTATGATCTTTTCATGGAAGTAAGTGAAGTTCTTGTGCACTGTAAAAGATGGGGAGTTGACATTCATTAGTGGGTTACATAAAAAAAAAAAGTTTGGATATTTCTTTGCATTATTTCACTGATTAAATGATCATGTATGTTGGGAGGGGGGGGGAGTATATTATAGAGAGAAAACCTAATTTAACATTTACTCTTAGAGATACAGCTGAAACACATTTAGTGCATGTTGTCATTGTTATTACCTATAATCTGGATATTTTTAAATTTTTTTCCAAATTATTTGATCAGGACATTGATGGCTACTTTTAGAACATGTTCAATCACCTGAGGACCATTGTCTTAATAGTTTGAGTTGGTTATGTTTGTAGATCTTGTCTTGTTGTGTTTGATGGCTCCCCCCCCACCGCCCCCCCCCCCCCCTCCACTCTCTCTCTCTCTCTCTCTCTCTCTCTCTCTCTCTCTCTGTCTGTCTCTGTGTGTGTGTGTGTGTGTGTGTGTGTGTGTGTGTGTTTTATTTACATAGGGAAGTTTTAATTTTTGAGGCGTTGTGGTTTTGTTTTTCGCAGCGGTAGGTGTTGGTTTTTCCATATCAGTAGTTATGGTTGACCTATATAGGTCAAGGGAAATGACAGATTCTGATTTTTGTATTTTTATATGTAGGTGTAGGTGGGTACCGAAAGCTGTGGTCAAGGGAAATGTCAAATTCCAATTTCCGTAGTTTTTGCTGTAGGCGTTGGTGTTTTGGTATTGTCAGCTGCCATTGACCTATATAGGTCAAGGGAAGTGTCAGATTCCTGCAGATTTTGTAATTTTTTTTTTTTTTGTTCATCTTGTGTGTGTTAGGATCGTGGTGTTTTTTTACTGTTACATTTAGCTTGTCCCCTCCCTAAAACCCCAAATTACCTGCAGTTGTCCCATTAGTTTGATTGTATTTTTGGAAGGAGATGTTACTATCTAATTTATACATATTTTTGTGTTTGTTGCCATGTGTATGTAGTGATATCGTAGGTGCCGTATTGTTGACGCTTAGAATAGCCATTTCCACTATATTGATATCATGGGTAAAAGCAGACGGGTGGAATATGACACTTCCATATTCGCCTCTTAATCATATATACGGATGTCTGTTGTCAAGTGAGATACCAGTTTTCATAGGAAGTTCATATCAGTATGCTTAAAATTAAACGCAGTCCACAAAGTATTACACACAGTCAAAGAATTCCTGTAAAGAATAGAAACAGCTGTGCAAAAGAAAAATTTTAATCAGACCACCAGTGACTGATTTTATGTGAACAAGTTTATTGTATGTATACCTGTATGATTGAATAATGTACTGTTTTTTGTCCTATGCTGAGAGTTTTGTATCTTTGTGAAGATCATTTACTACTTGCATTGCGATATTTATTTTGTAAATTAAACTATTCTTGTTGACCAAGCACATAAGTGAAAAAATGTACTGGCATTCATGACGAGCTGTTTGAATAAATTTGTGCAAGAGTGTCTAGGGTCGATTCTACTCATAAACCTGATCACCTCCATCGGTGCCATCAAGACATTGGAAAAAAAGACATTTTTAAATCTTGAATGTAAAAGCTTTGGTGCCAAACATTTAAAGTCTTTTCTTCAACATTTGAGTGCTGCAAGATGCGCCATACTGAAGACTTTGTTTACATGTGACTGATTTCACTTGAATATAACGTCATACGTCATAAATATCCAAGGTATGCAGCTTTGATTGTTTGCAAATCACAGAATTGTAACTGAACAAACAGCATCTGGTGTCGAATTAGTCTTTTTCATAGGTTGAGGATGTGGACTTACTTTCAGAGCTGATTATTAGTGTGTAATACCAGGAATTTTGAAGGCTTAACTGTCAATTTATTTCAGCATCTTCCTGTTTTTTGTGTGCAGTTGCAACTGAATGAACTGAGTCTTGTTAACACTGAAAGACAAATGATTTGAAGTGAACCAGCCTAGAGCTCCATTGAATATTGTGGGTGAAGTGTTCTCTAGACTGCTGTTGGTTGCTTTGTCAACCATAATGGTTGTGCTGTCTGCAAATAGGATAAAGTGTGCTTTTTGGCTCACACACAATGGCAGCTCATTGATAAAGATTAAGAATATGAACTCTACAATATTCGACATCTCACTGTGCCCAAGTCGGAACAGGCAGTAGCTATTGCAGAATTATTTGACACTACCTTCTGCTTTCTGCCCTCTTGTTTCATGCCACATCCCTGCTGTGCCATTTAAGCCATAGTAGAATTTTACTATGGATACTGCATTTAGATGGTACATAATCCTCTTGTACATAAACTTATCCATTATTTGTGGATGACTTGGAAGCCTCAGCTTTATCACCTTTTTTGAAGAATAGTTCGACAATTGCACATTTGAATCCAATAGGAAGAACACCTTGATTTAAAGGTTCATTAAATATTTGACAAAACTCTTAAAAATAAATTAATAGCACTGCTGTAGTACTTTAATTGGGAAATACGGAAGCGTCCGATCCCACCCGTCTGCTTTGACCCGTGACATCACAAATATGGCGGAAATGACCATAAACCATGATTCCAATACAGCACATATAAAGTCGTTACATACACATTATGAGGATGAAAATACAGCGAAAAACACACACACACACACACACACACACACACACACACACACACACACACACACACACTTTCCACAAAAAGCCTAATGACACTAACGAGACGTGTGTGGAAAATGGGGTGTTTTTCGGTGGGGGGCAAACTAAATATAAACAAATTTAGACACCTACACACATACAAAACCACACAAAATGACGAAAAAAACAGACATCACAAAATTCCCCAAATACCACTGAACACAATATCTTCTGGAATTGGACACTTCCCTTGACCTATATAGCTCATCAGCAGCTTCCGATCCCATAAATTAGGATCACACTTCCCTTGGCTTATATAGCTCAAAAACATCTCCCAATACCAACACCAACATACACAGCCACACTTTGGGATCGAACACTTCCCTTGACCTGCGCAGTGTTAATTTTATCTGTCTTATCCATTCCTGAACAAAAACAACAACCGATTAATTTTACTAAAATTACCACACGGCATACAGCAAACAACACTAAATTAACCTTCACACAAAATCGTTAACTCACTGAAACGAATTCTACTACAAACACAGCCGACACGCGAACAATTCTTGATAAAGAGCAAAAGCAAACTGAGCCCATTACACCACACAAACGGAAACCCTGAACATACCACCAGAGAGCACAACAAACCACAACACGATGACATCTACAAACACGCCACATTCACAAACCAAACTCCACGCTGTCATGACGTCACACGAGACAACACCCTTACGTCACTGGTCAAAGCCAACACGTGGGATCGGACGCTTCTGTCGACCCCTTTAATTGATACATTGTCCACACCAGTGCTATTTTTGTCTTTCATTTGTGTTATCACCTTCCCAACCTCATATGTTGTGATGTGGGGTAGCCCTACATGCATCTGGCTGATTTTGTTCTCTGCAGATTTTTGTAGAAAGTTCACGGCATCAACCACAAACCCTCTACTACCAATTTCATGAGTTATTGTCCAAAAATTGTGGTTGAAAATATTGCTAACTATTTCATCATCTACCATGCTGCCATGATAACGCACTTCAGTAGTGCCTGTATTGCCTGCACTTTACCTGTCCTCCCATTTCGCCGTCATCCAAATTGTAGCATTTAAAATTGGCCTTACATCACTCTTGTGAGAAAGTCAATAACTGTCCTCAGATTAAAAGAGCTCATTAAACTCTCAGAATGTGTCCTATCATTATTGCAGGTAAGAACATTTACATTAAAATCACCAGGTCTGTTTATTTCCTTGATTTTTGAGAACAATAGTTAAGTGATTCTGCCTGCTTGAAAAATATACTCAGATTGACCATTCATTTGATATAAATGCTACTTTACGGATTTCTCCTGGAATATTACTGTTTCCTTTGAGAGTAACTATCGTACTGATCATTTTACATGTTTCTAACTGCCTTTTAATAAACATTTTTCTCTGCCAACTGTTTCAGTGCTGGTGTCTTGCATTTGAAAAATCAGTGTGTCTTTCAAGAGAATTTAAATTATTTTTCCACTTTATTGTAAGATTTATGCAGTGCATTCTTCAACGTACAAAATTCTTCATAATATGCATAGTAATATACATTGGAGATTTGTCTATTGTACTGGGTGGTTGTAATTAAATTTCCCTATTTAACACACTATATTGCGGAAACTAATTACCATATGAGTACCATTTGGTGGCCTTAATGTCCAGAGTTTGGGGTGCATGATTTCCATGTGTAACAGTGCCACCGTGCAGTCCAACTATGGCCACCACGTGCCATTATCCGTCATTGTGATGCATAGTCTTGCAATCCTGACCATCCACAGTGCACTTGTTGATGTGTCAACATGAGCTTGGAATAAAGGAGTAGGGCATTATTGGTGAAGTGCTATTATCAAAACAACGGTAATGCTGCAGCTGCACTTCGAGAATATCGCGGGCTGAAAGGATTGCGGAATGGTTCTGTTTCTGTGCCTGCTGTGCGGAATGTGATGAAATAGTTCGAATCGACTGGAGAACTGGGCGTCTCTCTGGGAAGAGGCCGACGATCGCTTGCACCACAGATAGTTGATGAAATTACTGTTGCTGTGGCAGACAACACTGCATGCAATTGCTGATTATCAGGTGATGTGCATGCTGTTTAAAATAGTTTAACATCCTGTGGTCCACTGTTCAGAAGGTGCTTTGAACCATTCTCAAATTGTATCTGTGTAAGGTCCATATAATGAAGCAGCTTGCACCACAGGACACACAACGGGTTGTTGACTTTGCTCTTCTTTCTCACAAGGGTTGGAGTTGACAAGGGCTGGTCCTGGACCATCCTACGGACAGACGAAGCTCATTTTTCTTTAACGTATGAGGTGAACACACAGAATTGCCGGTGTGGGGATCTTCACCTCCAGTCACTGTGCCTGAAATTCCTCTGTATGGTGAATATGTTACCATATGGTGTGGGTTCACAGCTTTGTTCATCATTGGCTCATACATTTTTGAAAAGGCTGGCGCTCAAGGGCCAAAGACGTGCAGTGTCACTGGCCAGCATTACTGCAATATGCTTCACCAGCGTCCCCCCTGCACATCGCTTGTGAAGTTCATCTGCTTCTCAGAAATACATTCAGAAATGATCAAATTGTCAACCGATTGTTTCCAAATGCTTGGCCGGCACGATCACTTGATCTCACTCCCTGTGATTTCTGGTTGTGGGGCTACTTGAAAGACAGGATTCACCAAGGAAACATCCACACACATGCTGATCTGAAGTGCAGCATATCAAGAGAGGTAGCCAGCATACCTATGGACATACTTCGTCTGTTGCGGAGAATGCAATCCTGTTCTTGCAAACTTATCTGGTCGGTGATGTGCACCATAGTGAGGCTCTTCTGTAGCGATATCGGTACCAGTATGTAATGGTATAATGTACTGTAGCATCTCATTAAAGTGTTTCAGTTGCGTTGATTCAGCATTATTTCTCTCACCATCTCCTTGACATTAATGCTACCAAGTTTGATACCCCCCCCCCCCCTGCGGGTCCGGGGATTAGAATAGGCCCGAGGTATTCCTGCCTGTCGTAAGAGGCGACTAAAAGGAGTACATCCCCCTCAAGGGGGTAGTTAGCGCCTGCGTCCGGAGACGGACGATTCCACGACCTATATTTGTGGTCTTTTTGGTTTTTCACTTCTCGTTTCTTCCTTCCTTTGGTTGGTTCCTTTCTTTGTTCTTCTCCATCTCAGTGTCTTCCTTACTCTTCTCCTTGCCTTCTTCTCCTTGCCTTCTTCTCCTTGCCTTCTTCTCCTTGCCTTCTCTGGTCTCCGCCTCGGCGTTTGAGACAGTCTGTCCTCTCTCTCTTCCTTTTCCTCTTCTTCCTTCCTCCCTGTGCACGCCTGAAGGCCGACCCACGCGTTCGCACGCGTAGCCGGTGACGGGGTAACGCGTAATTCCCCGCCCTGGGTAGACAAGTAAGGCACGCACGTACTCCCTGGTAAAGGCCAGGCCCAGGGAGGGGTGATTGCCTGAGCTGATACCTTCTGACCATGCTGATTGGTCCCTCCGTCTGTTTCTCGGGAGGTGTGACCTGAGGTGTAAACATTCACCTAAGGCGGGAGTGCCCTCTGAGAGGGTCCCCCTAAGGAAGGAGCGCGCCATTGGAGACGCTGGCAATCGTGGGGGATTCCTCCGCAATGGATTTCTCTTCTTCTCTCTCGACTTCTGCCCACAAACGGAAACATGGCCAGCCACCAGTGACAAAAGTACTCCCGCCTGCCCCACAGTTCCTCGTCGTTTCTTGATCTGAGGACAGAAAGGATTTTTCCTCTGTCAACCCTTTCGTTATCCAGAAGGGCGTCGATGCCATAGCCGGTACTGTTAAGTCTTGTACAAGGTTGCGTAATGGTACCTTGCTACTAGAAACTGAGGGCGCCTTTCAGGCACAGAAACTGCTTCGAGCCACACTCCTGTACACGTTCCCTGTCCGGGTGAAGGCTCACCAAACTTTGAATTCGTCTCGTGGTGTGGTCTATACTAGATCTCTCGACGGATTGACTGACGAGGAGAATCAGTCTTTCCTCGCTGAGCAGGGCATGACGGCTGTCCATAGGGTCATGAAAAAGGTCAACAATGACCTTGTACCGACCCGGACACTTTTCTTGACCTTTGATAGTGTTCAGCTGCCATCGCGCATCAAAGCGGGCTACGAGGTTATTTCTGTTCGCCCCTATGTCCCGACACCTACGCGCTGCTACCAGTGTCAGCGTTTTAATCACACTTGACAGTCTTGTTCCAATGCGGCTAAATGTGTCACTTGTGGCAGGGATGCCCATGAGGGTGACTGTCCACCTCCGTCTCCTCGTTGTGTGAACTGTCAGGGTGACCATGCGGCATCCTCCCGCGACTGTCCCATCTATAAGGAAGAACGCTGTATCCAAGAAATTCGGGTCAAAGAGAAAGTGTCCACGTCGGCTGCTCGCAAGCTATTTGCTAGTAGGAAGCCCACGCTGCTCCCAGTGGGGAAATACAGTACTGTCCTCGCCTCTCCTCGGACTACCAGGGAGGTGGCAACCCAGACATGCGATCTGACCTTCAGCACCACGGTCGTCCATTCGGTCAGTGCTAAGATCACGCGGTCGACGTCTCCTCTTCCTCCCATCACCCACAGACACAAGCCCCTTCATCAGCTTCTGCTAAGACGAAGACCCAGAAGTCAGATGCAAGGGCCTTCAAGAAGGAACCGTCCCGTGCAGACTTCCTACATACCTCGACCTCCCAGCCATCGACCAGTACTTCCACCAAACGACCTTCCAAGAAGGCTCATAGGAAGCACAGTTCTCCTCCTCCGCCACGGCGCATTTCTTCTGTGCCACCCAGTGGTTGCCGCCCCAGGCCGTCATCCATTTCGCCTGGCCGCACCGCTGGTAGCCGAACATCTGGCCGTTCACCGGCGGAGGAAGCTCCCCCTCCCGGCCATCTTACCAAGATGGCCGATGAACCTATAGAACCAATGGACGATGACTGTCTGCCTACTGATAGCGGCGGCAGTGCTCGCACGAAGCCAGGCCCTCAGCGGCCTTTGAGGTGACCCCTTCTTTCATCTTCCTTTTCTTCTTACGATGGCACTTATTCACTGGAATATTCGTACCATTCGCTCCAACCGAGAGGACTTGGAAGTTGCTGCTCCGCTTGCACCGTCCGCTCGTCGTAGCCCTCCAGGAAACGAAGCTACGCCCATGCGATCAAATTGCCTTGGCAGACTACACCTCTGTGCATTTTGACCTACCCCCTGTGGTAGGTATTCCGGCTCATGGAGGGGTTATGTTGCTGGTCCGGGATGATATTTACTACGATCCCATCACATTGCACATCGGCGTGCAGGCAGTTTCCATCTGAATTACTCTCCCCACTTTTACATTTTCCATTTGTACCGTTTACACTCCATCGTTGTCTGCCGTTAACAGGGCAGACATGATGCAAATTATTGCTCAGCTACCTGCACCATTTTTGTTAACTGGAGACTTCAATGCCCACTATCCCCTTTGGGGCTCTCCAGCATCCTGCCCGAGGGGCTCCCTGTTGGCAGACCTTTTCAACCAGCTCAATCTTGTCTGCCTCAATACTGGCGCCCCTACTTTTCTTTCGGACACATCTCACACCTATTCCCATTTAGACCTCTCTATATGTACTACCCAACTTGCATGCCGGTTTGAGTGGTACGCACTTTCTGATACATATTCGAGCGACCACTTCCCATGTGTTATCCATCTCCTGCAGCATACCCCCTCTCCGTGCTCATCTACTTGGAACATCTCCAAAGCAGACTGAGGGCTCTTCTCTTCCAGGGCGATCTTTCAGGATCAAATCTTCACAAGCTGCAATCGTCAGGTCGCACACCTCACGGGATGCTGAATATTCCATCCCTCACCCTACTTCTTCTCCACATCGCGTACCGGTCCCCTGGTGGACCGCAGCATGTAGAGACGCTTTACATGCTCGTCGATGTGCTTTACACACCTTTAAACGGCACCCTACAGTGGCGAATTGTATCAATTATAAACGATTATGTGCACAGTGTCGTCGTATTATCAAAGAAAGCAAGAAAGCCAGCTGGGCTGCTTTCACAAGCACCTTCAATAGTTTTACTCCTTCTTCTGTTGTCTGGGGTAGCCTGCGCTGGCTATCTGGCACTAAGGTCCACTCACCAGTTTCTGGCTTGACGGTTGCGAATGACGTCCTTGTGGCCCCTGAGGATGTCACCAATGCCTTCAGCCGCTTTTTCGCAGAGGTTTTGAGCTCCGCTCATTACCACCCTGCCTTCCTCCCCCGCAAACAGGCAGAGGAGGCTAGGCCACCTAACTTCCGCTCCTCGAATTGTGAAAGTTATAATGCCCCATTCACCATGCGGGAACTCGAAAACGCACTTGGCCGATCACGGTCCTCTGCTCCCGGGCCTGATTCTATTCATATTCAGATGCTGAAGAACCTTTCTCCTGCTGGTAAAGGTTTCCTTCTCCATACTTATAATCGCATCTGGATTGAGGGACATGTTCCCGCATGCTGGAGCGAGTCTATTGTTGTCCCGATTCCTAAGCCGGGGAAGGACAAGCACTTGCCTTCCAGTTATCGACCCATCTCGCTTACCAGCTGTGTCTGTAAAGTGATGGAGCGAATGTTTAACTCTCGTTTGGTTTGGCTGCTCGAGTCTCGACGCCTACTTACCAATGTACAATGTGGATTTCGTAGGCGCCGCTCTGCTGTTGACCATCTGGTTACCTTGTCGACCTTCATTATGAATAACTTCTTGCAGAAGCATCGGACCGCAGCTGTGTTCTTTGATTTGGAGAAGGCTTTCGACACCTGTTGGAGGGCGGGCATTCTCCGCACCATGCATACATAGGGCCTTCGCGGTCGCCTCACTCTTTTTATTCGTTACTTTTTAATGGATCGACAGTTCAGGGAACGTGTAGGTTCTGTCCTGTCGGACACCTTTCGCCAGGAGAATGGGGTGCCACAGGGCTCAGGTTTGAGCGTCGCTCTCTTCGCCATAGCGATCAATCCAATAATGGATTGACTCCCAGCTGATGTACCAGGCTCCCTTTTCGTGGACGATTTTACTATCTATTGCAGCGCGCAGCGTACATGTTTCCTGGAGCGCTGTCTCCAGCCTTCTCTTGACCGTCTTTACTCCTGGAGTGTCGCCAATGGCTTCCGTTTTTCTGCCGAGAAGACGGTCTGTATTAACTTCTGGCACTACAGAGTTTCTCCCACCGTCCTTACGACTTGGTCCCGTTGCTCTCCCATTCGTGGAGACAACAAAATTTTTAGGTCTTACATTTGACAGGAAACTTAGCTGGTCTCCACATGTGTCATATTTGGCTGCCCGTTGTACCCATTCTCTAAATGTCCTCCGTGTTGTCAGTGATATGTCGTGGGGAGCGGATCGAACCATCCTACTTCGTCTATATCGGTCGATCGTCCGCTCCAAGCTGGATTATGGGAGCTTCGTATACTCCTCTGCACGGCCATCCATCTTACGCCGCCTCAACTCCATACAACATCGGGGTTTACGTCTTGCGATTGGAGCGTTTTATACTAGTCCCATCAAGAGTCTTCATGCTGACGCTGGCGAATTGCCACTCACCTACCGGCGCGATATACTGCTTTGTCGGTATGCCTGTCGGCTACTGTCAATGCCCGACCATCCGTCTTATCGTTCCTTTTTTGACGACTCTCGACCGTCAATACGGGTTGTATGTCTCTGCCCTGCTACCCCCTGGAGTTTGCTTTCGTCGCCTCCTTCAACACCTTAATTTTTCACTCCCTGCAACGTTTCGAGTGGGTGAGAGCCACACGCCACCTTGGCTCCAGGCTCAGGTTCGCGTTCACCTTGACCTCACCTCGCTCCCAAAGGAGGTTACCCCCGGTTCGGTCTACCACTCCTGTTTTGTCGAACTTCGTTCGAAGTTCATTAATATGACCTTCATTTATACAGATGGCTCTAAGACCAATGACGGGGTCGGGTGTTCTTTTATTGTCGGGGCACAAAGTTTCAAATACCGGCTCCATGGCCATTGTTCAGTCTTCACAGCTGAGCTCTTTGCCCTCTACCAGGCTGTTCTTTACATCTGCCGCCACCGACATTCTGCTTATGTCATCTGCTCAGATTCCCTGAGCGCCATCCAGAGCCTCAGTGATCCGTACCCGGTTCACCCTTTCGTGCACCGGATCCGACGCTCTCTTCAGCAGCTGGTGGACGTCGGTTCTCCGGTTAGCTTTATGTGGGTTCCTGGCCATGTCGGTATCCCTGGGAACGAAGCTGCAGATGCTGCGGCCAAGGCTGCGGTCCTCCAGCCTTGGACAGCTTCTTGTTGTGTCCCTTCGTCAGATTGTAGCAGGGTCATTTGTCGGCGCATTTTATCGCTGTGGCATGCCGATTGGGCTGCACTTACGGACAACAAGCTTCGGTCCTTGAAACCTCCTCCTGCGGCTTGGACGTTGTCCTCCCGCCCTTCTTGGCGGGAGGAGGTCGTTTTGGCCCGGTTACGAATTGGACACTGCCGGTTCAGCCACCGCCATCTGCTGACGGCTGCACCGGTGCCGTTCTGCCCATGTGGGCAATTGCTGACGGTCCGCCACATTTTAACGTCCTGTCCAGATTTTAACACACTGCGTCTTGATCTTGGCCTGCCATGTACTCTAGATGCCATTTTAGCAGATGACCCACGAGCAGCTGCTCGCGTTCTTCGTTTTATCAACTTGACAAACCTCTCTAAGGACATTTGATTATGCTGTTTTTTTTAATCCTATGCCTGTCAGTCTGTCTTTTATCGTGTTTTCCCTTTTAGTTGTTGTTTTAAACTTGTGCCTCGCGGTGCATTCTTAACGTCGTCAGGGCGCTAATGACCATTGAAGTTGTGCGCCCTAAAACCACAAAAAAAAAACAGTGGTGTGCAGTTGGCAACTGGAACCCCCCATATGAGTCCTGTAGACACCCTCCTGGTGGAAGCTGGTGTCCCACAAGGGAGTGATGGTAAAACGCCAGCAATTCTTGGTGACTATGCAGTCACAATCTGTCAGATGCCCTTCCATCAGTGGTACTTAACTGTTTCATAAACAGCAGTTCTGACTGCTTACATATTGCGCAAAATTGGTTAGACCAGCTGGGATACGACTGGAGGCTCCAGGCGAGGACATCAAACTGCTGCTCTTGTCTGTGTGCATGGAGTTCCCTCTCAACATCCCCTGTGGTGTGTACCCAGTCCTCTGTTTCAGATGATCCTCTTCTGTGTCCCCTAAGAAAATTGTTGACCCCACCTTCCTCAGACACCTATTCTATTCTGTTCGGTTCTCTGCAGTTACCCAAATTCGACATCCATCTATGCAAATGGATGAAAAGTTAGTGACAGTTTTGGTTGTGCATTTGCATATGCAAGGTGACATGAGACGCATTTTCTGCCACATTCATGCAGTGTACACATGGGCTCTGCAGTACAATACAATAAAACTCTCTCTGCAAAGGACATCCTGATTTGAAGAGAGTCCGTGAGCATGGCATAACTCAATGCTACCACAGAAGCGTTTTGGTCACTAAGGTCCAAGACTAACTAGTTAACCTTCACAGTTCCGGAACTGGACTCTGCCCCAAGTGGGGTATTCTGAGAAATGAACATGCTGACAAATTAGCTAAATAAGCAACCACAAAAGACATGAGCCCACAGTACCCAGACATACGAATACATCATCAAATTTTGGAAATCTGGGATAAGGGATGTCAGGCAACCACAACCCTCTACAAGCTGAGAACAAACGAGGTGACCACCAGGGCCTGGTATACTTCACTGCAAGCCTCTCAGAAATCTACTTCCAGGTACTCCATGTCAGTGACCTCAGTAGTCATTGGACATTGTGAGAGAGCAAGTTGGGGCACTCCGCAGAACTCTGGGACTTTGAACGTGGTCAGGTGATTGGGCGTCACTTGTTATACGACTGTACATGAGATTTCCAGGCTCCTAAACATCCCTAGGTCCATTGTCTCCGATATGATAGTGAAATGGAAACGTGAAGGGACACGTACAGCACAAAAGTGTACAGGCCGACTTTGTTTACCGACAGAGACCGTCGACGATTGAAGGAGGTCATAATGTATAATAGGCAAACATCTAACCAGACTATCACACAGGAATTCCAAACTCATCAGGATCTGCTGCAAGTACTAGGACAGTTAAGTGGGAGGTGAGAAAACTAGGATTTCATGGTAGAGTGGCTGCTCATAATCCACACATCACACCAGTAAATGCCAAGCGACGTCTTACTTCGTGTATGGAGCGTAAACATTGGACGATTGAACAGTGGAAAAACATTGTGTAGAGTGACGAATCATGGTACACAATGTGGCAATCTGATGGCAAGGTGTGGGTATGGCGAATGCCCAGTTAACTATCGTCTGCCAGCATGTGTAGTGCCAACAGTAAAATTCGGAGGCGGTGGTGTTAGGGTGTGGTCGTGTTTTTCACGTTGTGCCCCTTGTTTTGCATGGCACTATCACAGCACAGGCCTACATTGATGTTTTAAGCACCTTCTCGCTTCCCACTGTTGAAGAGCAATTCGGGGATGGCAATTGCATCTTTCAACACGATCGGGCACCTGTCCGTAATGCACAGCCTGTGGCAGAGTGATTCCACAACAACAACAACAACATACTTGTAATGGACTGGCCTGCACAGCGTCCTGACCTGAATCCTGCAGAATACCTTTGTGATGTTTTGGAACGCCGACTTTGTGGCATGCCTCACTGACATACATCAATACCTCTCCTCAGTGCAGCACTCTGTGAAGAATGGGCTGCCATTCCCCAAGAAACCTTCGAGCAACTGATGTCTGCAAGAGTGGAAAGTGGAAGTTGTCAAAAAGGCGAAGGGCGGGGCAACACCATATTGAATTCCAGCATTACCGATGGAGGGTGCCATGAGCTTGTAAGGCATTTTCAGCCAGGTGTCCGGATACTTTTGATCACACAGTATATCCTAGTAATTCTGACTACAGTGACCCTTGTTATGAGTATCCTTCAGTGACTGGCTACAGTTTTTAGCAATCACAGGCCCTGGAGCTGCCAGTTCTAGATGTTCTGCTTGTTTCCAGCACCATTTGGATGAAGATGACTCTCACGTTTTCATTTGCTTTCTTGCGTGCAAACACTAGCAGCATGTGAATTCTTACTCACCTTAACAGACCCACTACATCGAAATTGGTGAGAGAACTCGCATGTAGCCTGTGAGTGTGTGTTCGCTGTTAGCTGAAATGGGCATGAAAACATCTGTCACTATCATTCACTTTGTTTCTAAGAATAGTAATGAAACCTTTGCCTTCTGTGCAGTTGTCGGCCTTCCTCTGTCAGTCACCATTAGAAGTTAACGCCATGGACTTACGATGTTGCATGCGCAATTTCAAAACTGATAACTCATTCACATAGCTTTTGTTGTTCCAGCCTTAAATTGGAAGATATGTCTTATGCGGCTGTCCACAGTAGTGTATTCTGTGCACTCTTTTCATATTTGCATAATTATTGCATCTACATTCACTGTAGTCTATTCTTGGTCTCTCACTACAATTTGTAGCCCCACACTTCTCTGTTATGTAATTGACTGTACCTTGATAGCACAGGATGTTTCATATCTACTGATCACTTCTTTTAGTCAAGCAGTGCCACAAATTTCTTTTCTCTCCAATCTGATTCGGGTCCTCTTCTTTAGTTCCATGATCTACCCATCTAATCTTCAGTGTTTTTCTGCTCCACCACATTTTAAAATCTTCTGTTATCATGTTGTTTCTACTGTTTATTTTCTGTTATTTACTTCTGCATAAGGCTACACTCAAGACAGCTGCTTTTGAACAACACTTCCTAACATTTCATTTATTATTATTATTATTATTATTATTATTATTATTATTATTATTATTTGTGGATAAGTGCATTAGATTACTTAGATGTGGGCATTTCTCTTCCTCTGTGCCCCTGTTTCTTTCATTCTCTCCTGTGTGCCTGCTTTCTCACTTCAGAGCATGTTATTCCAGTCTTCTTCTTTGGTTTTTTCTTGTGGTCAACTTGCCGTTTGTGAAATTTGGACCTGAAGACTTGGCATTTGTGAATATTTCCTGGAGTAACTTCTGCCAATTTCATGTCAGTTTTGATCTCGGCAACCCATTTCATTGTGTCCGTTTTGGCTTTGCTCGTGTTGTCATAAAATCAGACAATTTGTTTTGTAAGTTTGTCTAGGTTCATTCTTCTAGTGTGTCTATAGAATTTTAACCTCTGTTTCCTAATTTCATTATGGGTATTTGTGTATTGTTGGATTTTCTGATTGCTTCTGAGTTGGTATTGTTCATGCGCAAGTTTTGGGCATAGAATTTTTCTTATGATTTTGCATTCCTTTTTCTCAGTGTTTTGATTGCATTGTTTTCTCATTCCAAATTAGTGTTTCTAATCCAAAGAGGCATTGTGGTTTAATTACCATATTGTAATGTCTTAGTTTTGTGTGCTTGGAGAATTATTTCTTGTTATAGATATTTTGGGTGAGTCAGTGTGCAGTTCCATCTGTCGGCATCCAATTTTGTTCACTTTTGTTTTGATTCCATTTTCCTGAATGGTTTCACCAAGATATTTAAATGGTGGAACTCGTTTAATTTTTCCATATTTTGTCTCCGTGAATAATGGGACTTGTTGTTTCAAAATATATCTGCCGACCAACTTTTTGTGCAGTTTCTTTCTGCATCAAGGTCTTCATCTACACTATACCTACATACAAACTCTGCAAGCCACTATATGGCGCTTGGCGGAGGGTATGTTGTACCACTACTAGTCATTCCTTTTCTCTTTCACATGCAAGTAGAACAAAGGAAAGCAACTGTCTCTATGCCTCCATATGAGTCCCAGTTTCCCTCATCTTATCTTCGTGGACCTTTCGAAAAATGTATGTTGGCGGCAGTAGAATTATTTTGCAGTCAACTGCAAATGCCAGTTCTCTAAATTTTCTCAATAGTGTTCCTCAAAAAGAATGTAGCCTTCCCTCCAGGATTTCCTATTTCAATTCCCCAAGCATCTTCATAAAATGCAGTCTTCTTTACAGATGAACCACACTTACCTAAAACTGTCTAAACAGAATCTGACAATCCGGCTTTCCTACTACAATCCTTACATGCTCATTCTATTTCATATCACTTTGCAACACTATGCTTAGATATTTGAACAATGTAACTGTCTGAAGCCTCACACTTCTAATGCTGTTTTTGAACATTATCGACGTGTTTTTCCTACTAATCTGCATAAACTTACATTTTTCTCCTTTTAGAGCTAGTTGCCATTCACCCCATCAACTAGAAATATTGTCCAACTCATCTTGTATCCTCCTAGAGTTCTCAATGACGACACCTTCCTGAATGCACATGACATAATAATCCTCATAGAAGCTCTGACAGCTATATCCTTAGAGATAAACAGATTTTACTCACAACGTATACCAGCAACACTAGGACCAAGAGGACAGCAAAACGAGGAATTTCCTCCTTCTTCAAGCCAAAATTGGGAAAATTACTAAGCACACACCAAGATCAAGACAAACTCGTGATGAATTTCGAAAACCTCTCTGTAATAGCCATGTGCGTAGAACCAGTAACGCCAATTGAAGACATAATAGCAGCCATTATGACTACCTCAAGACACGTGATGCTGGGACGAAACATCAACGTAGCTGGAGATGTCAACTGCAGATTAGACGTCATTAGTCATAGAACAAACGAGCTGCTAGACATGATGACAAGAAAGGAATCACCAAGGTCAACAAGGCGGACGAACAAACATACTTTGCACACTCAGGATGTAGCACCATTGACTTAATATTCTTCAAAGGATCAAACGTGACACTAAATAATTATAAAGTAAGTTAATCAGCAGATGAAACACCTCTAAAGAAGCAGTGCCCAGTTGTGGCCAGCTTTTGCTTCCCAAAAGTGAAGAGCAGAGTAAAAGCCACAGCAATTAACACCTCATGGCAGCTAAATAGCCATGTTCTAAGTCAGTAGACAGAAGAATGAAAAGAATTTGAGAACCACTTAAAGGGAAACAACATTGAATCGGCTGCCATAACCCTGGCAAAAATAATTCAGTCTGCCCTAATGTGCAAACCCAAAAGGAGAGTGCAGAAATGGTTTGACAAAGAATCTTATGGAAAAAGAAAGATCACCCTCCATATAGCAAAATCCAGCCAGAGCCTAGAGGATGTAAGATCCTACAGCCAAATCAGAAAAGAAAACAAAAATCTTCAGAAGACTAAACGAAAGGGATGCATGTAACAGGAAATGATCAATATGTTGGTGGAAGTCATAAAGGACCCATACTTAACATTGAGGCTACGAAAAGAGCAGTGGACAAATAGATACAGTTGGGGAAGAAAATTTTAGAAATATTCTCAACATAGATCAAACCAGCACCGCATATGAAATGATCAATATGGAGACAGACCTAGCAGAAACTAACCCCTTCATGATGGAAGAGGTACATGAGATACCATAGTCTCTAAAACACAATAAGCCTCCAGGCCCCGACAGAATATGTAATGAACATACCAAAAGTTCAACTAGCCTACTGCTCCAACCAGGTATATGAAACATATGTCTACAAGAGGGCAACATACCAGAAATATGGAGGTTGTTGACAATTAAGATGCTATTTAAGGGGAAAGGCAACAAAATGGATCAGAACTCCTACAGGGAATTGTCCTGGAAAAATGCATGTTGAAGATACTAACAAACATTATCACAAAAGCAAATTTTTGAAGAAGTAGACCAGAAGATTCCGGAAGAACAATGGAGATTCCGGAAAGGCAGGAACATGCTACACACTATTAGCAACCTAAAAGACGACGTAGAGGAGGCATTAAGACATCGCCAAGGAAAATTCCATGCAGTCTTTGTAGATTATACCAAGGCCTTCAATAAACAAACAGGTGCATACTAATCTCAAAACTAGAATTAATAACAGGGAAAGATAAACTTAGTGTTGATCCATAATATGCTGATCACTAACTTCATGCAGATCAGATGATGTAAGCACGTCGAAAACAATAACACAAACCAACGGTGTATTGCAAGGGGACCCACTAAACCCTGTACTTTTCAGTATTGCCACATATGATGATGTACAGATGATAAGACAAGAAATGGAGGACATCAAAATCTACATATATGCGGATGACATGGTCATTGGTTCAAACTCCAGACTCAACCTGCAAAGAGCAACCAACCAACTCGAGACGTGGGTGCAGGAGATCAATATGGAAATTGACACGGGTAAAATCGTAAAGATGTCATTCTGCAACGGAGGTCGAGAAGCTGTGGAGGACAGAATATTTCTTGGGATGGAACCTTTTATGACAGTCGATAGCTTCAAATATCTGGGGCTGAATCTCTAACCACTGCCAGGTCATTCCCAATACATGTAAAATCTTGAGCAGCAGCTGCCACAAAAGTCATGTTTCACATCAAGGCTGTCACTGAAAACAGCCATGGCCTTGTTCACTACAAAAATAGTTCCCATCACAACCTATGGGATAGATAAAATTTGGGAAAAGTTGAGTCTGAAAGACCTAAGGACTCTGGAAGCAGTTAAGTCATGCTTCTTGAGAGCACAGAGTTTCAATACACACAGTCTATGCCAGTGTATAAACTCACCAGGGAACCCTTTTTCATAGAGGAACTGCGTATGAGGCTCCCATCGTCCGACAACTCGAATAAACTCCTACATGAAAGAGAGAAGAAAAGGGAAATTTGCCTGGACTTTTATACAACAGGAGCCATGACAAACATATCCTGGACCAACACAAATCAAGAACTCCTCACCTGGTGAACTCAATAGCAGTGCATGGATATGACCAAAAAAATATGCCAGAACAAGTGTTTCCACGATCCCGGCAGCAACTGTGTGTGTGAACTGTGCAACCAACCCTGTGACGGTTACCATGTGACCAGCTGTAAAAAAACGAGTACAATCACTGGTAGAAGTCTGTAAATAGTAAACAATGTGAACACAGAAATGTGAGGAACAAGATGATATCACAAAGCTATGTAACTTATGCACAACCTGTGCACATTTATTCTAATTATAATTCTTATAATAATATGAACTAAATAATATATGTGTAATGGATGATAAAAAAATCAGGCATTTATAATGTGTGTACACTATGCTTTGGTAATTATAAAATATAAGGGGCTGTCAAATAAAAATGAGACAGATTAAAAAATTTAAGTAAATTGTTTATAATTTCAAAAATAATTACACTGGGTGATGAGACAGTCAGTGCCAGCATGGAAAAATACCTAAGGAACCATTATACATTCATGCGCCTCTTTGTCTGAAGCAAATCAACAGCCAAGAGTATCTTCTTTCAGGGTTCCAAAAAATATGGATCATAAGTGATTCAAAGGGTAATGATTCACTGAAGTCCCACAGCAATGCTCACACTAGTATCAGTTGCACGTAAATGCCTTTAAGATACCTTTTAATTTCTTGCAACACCAGCTGTTTTTCAGATTCGTAGTAAATTTCTAACAGATTCTCCTGTGCTACAGCCAGAGCATCATTAGAAGTTTAAAGCATTAATTTTGTTTCAGCAATTTGGAAAAATTGTAAACTTCACTTCTAGTACCCCTATTATGTAGGTGGCATAGATACCAAAATTTGTTTCATGTAGAATAATTGCATCTAACAGACAACTGATTATCTTTCAACAGTTCTTAAGTTCCTCGCAGTGTTTTACGAAAAGCGTAAAAATTCTGAACCCGCTCATCAAAAATTGCCATAAGCTGGTAATTGATAATAGATACCTATGTTTATACTCAGATTTATGGGCCTTCAAATTTCAAACTGCCTTTTCTTTACTGAACTTATTTTGACCTTGTTTGAGATTTTATTAAAATTTATCTGATCATTGGGGGGGGGGGGGGGGGGGGGGGGTGGTTATGAGGTCTTCAAGATTTGGAAGTACCCCACGACCAGAGGCCTGGGGCAGAGTGCACACGACCACGCCCCTTCCCATGTCGCTAGCCCAGCACTGCCTCGGCTCCATTGGACAGACTCAGTACTGACTGTAATGCACTGGTTTGCTGGATTTCATTTTCTTCTTTGAGCCTTGCTTCAGCCTGGATTAGAATGATGGCCGAGTATGACACTGAAAGGAGGTGAACACTTTGCATCGGTGCACTTTGCATTATCCATAATAATACTGTATGGACCATGATATCACAGAGTAGCTTGTTACTAGTATGTCGCAGGGTAGTGGTTATAAGTGCCATGAGCAATTTTTTGCGTGCACCCAAACTGTGGATTCCGTGATAACTAATTGCCACAGCAGTGAAGTTAACGAACTTGAAATTTAGTTAATGAATGATGATGACTTGTACATACTATTCTGCATATGTTTTGGCTTGATCAATTTTGTTCTGTATCTGTTGAAGCTGATAAGAAACCGGACAATAAACTTGCCATTTAGCCAGTTTAGGGGCCAGAAAAAAAATCATTTCGTGGAATGTTTGTGTTTCTGATATTTCGCGATATCTTGCCTAAATTAGAAATAATTTTGAACTGCAAATACAGTTAACTACCTCTAAAATGTGCAGTACTTCATATATCAAAACATTTGTTTTGTCAACATCGATATATATTTGTCATACATTTTACATAATACCATGGATAGCAATAATTTATTTCTAACACAATGTTGGCATATAATTTGAAGCAGAAATTTCTGATATTGCAATCTGTTTAGTTGTCACCTCTTTATGTGTAAAATTTCCTCTTTGTATTTTATAACAGCTGCACTGTCTCAATATGGCTACGACTGAAGTGAATGGATCTGCAGATTGCTCCGAAAAGTGACAGAGCCTCATTGCTCGTTCTTTCGAAATACATGAACAGTTTTCAGAAAAAGAGGCAAATTTGATGAAGAAGCTCAAAGGTATTTATTAACTAGTTTATTCTTTTGTGAAGTGAAAGCTTTTAATATTGCTGTTTTCAAAAACATTTCTAATTCACACTGCAAAACATGATATAAACTAATGAAATTCTGACAGTTTATCAGCAAAGGAACAGCATTGTGTTGAGCCATTATTTCCAGTAGTTTCCTATGTGCTGTGTACGGGTGAAGTTCTAGGTTCCTGTACCAATCAGTATTTTACGGACTCTGGACTCCACTGAAAAGCATGCATCTGGAAGAGTGCTGTCCAACTTTAAGGATTTAGGTTTTTTCATAGTTTCCCTAAATTGCTTTAGGAAAATGCGTGGATTGTTTCTTTTAAAAGGATGCAACCTATTTGCTTCCCTGATACGTGATTATGCTCTGCCTCTAATCACATCAACAACAGTCTGTACACCCTAATATTTCTCCATTTCTGTGCATCTAGTATTGAGATTGGAATGTTACCCTAAATTTGCACTTGGCCGTAAATACCATAGAGTAAGAGTGTGGATCAGTGGGGAATGTAGTAAAGGTGATGGCTATTACAGTGTCATCCCATGCAAAGTGAAGTTTTAATTATGTCTGTAACACTTCCTGACCCTTTGTTTGGTGGCAAATCAGCACAGATCATATCATCAAACCCTTGCTGTTTGTTGTTCATATTCAGACCTATCTGTGTTCTATGTTCACTCTAATATTTCGTTGTTAATTGTACAGATGTTACATCAATAACCACGGAATGACCTTTCACCATACTTGCAGCGTGATGAAGGAGGCTTAGGCCTTTAATATATCTTTTTTTGTTGCAGCTGAGATTGCCAAAAGAAACCTTTCCCTTGCTTTGTTGGATGTGCTCTGTTTCTTAGTCCTTCTTGCATAAATATAAAATGATTCAATGGATTAATGAGTAATAGATTCCACTCCATCATATTTTGAGACTCGGAGTTTATTTTAGCTTTCTGCTACAAAAGCTGTTTTAAATAGCCAAAAATTGAATTTATGTGAATACTAAGGTGAAATAATAAAAACCTTCAGTCAGATCTCTCTACCTAATATACTTGAATACAATAGTAGCAATTATTTTCGTTTATCTTCAGAAAAAAATAGCCATATTGCAAATCTTTATGCATTTGCATGTATGTTACATAATTAATTGGTATAAAACTTGAGTGTTGGAATTTTTTTTTCTTTTTTTTTTCTTTCCCTGGTGGGTTTCTAAGAGTGACCTCCAGCATCTTCTTCATCTGAGCATTTGCCACTGTTAGATCCTTGGGAAAGACCTGAGAAAAACCTAAGCAGATGACATCAGTTTTTCCAAAATGTTTTCTAATGAGTGGGTTTAGGATATGATGGGTGTTCTCTTCCAGCCAGTTACTCCACCTTGGATCTGTGTCATCAGAAATGCTACAGTTGTACAAGTGTATGAATATTCTATGTAACTATGAAGTACTTCTGCTTCCTGAAAGTAACAACTGCCATTGATACGTATTTTAGCACATACACACTCCCTTGTGAAATATTCTGTAAGAGAAAACATTTTGTTAGCTTCAGTTCAGTATTATTACTTAAAATTTTACATAAATTAAATTCCTAATATTGTGCATTAATTATTCGTCTATGAGAGAATGCAACAGTCATCAGATTTCATGTGCAAAGCATAACATATTAGTCATTTTTTATAAAAAGCTTCCATAACATAAACACAGTTCCATGCCAACCTGATATGAAACATATGAATCATTTAGAATTAGTATACATGAAACAGTTTGGATTCAATCACTTGTTCTTAGACATAAGCAACTCATAAGATTCATATGTCACAAAATTTTTAACATGTGCAGCATCAGTGTAGAAGGTGCTATGGATGTCTGATGCTTCTTGTCCATGTTCAGCAATCAATCTGGAATGTTTTACAGTTTAGTTCATTTCTTATTCACAGTATACAATGTATTCTACATCATTCAGCCCAGGATACTACCATCTCTTACTTGTGATCATATTACCGATCATATGAACAGTGGAAATTCCAGGATGCCATAATACAGAATATAAAGGAAAATATAACTGATTGATGTGTGGTGCTTAGAAACATGTAAACAGAAAACGGTATCCACAATAGCTTTCGAGCTCTTGCTCTTTCTCTAGCAAATGTGCAGCCATTCATATACACAACCCCACAAGCATGCAAGTGCACAGATCGGTATCTTTGTGATTTTTGTGGTGTGTGTGTGTGTGTGTGTGTGTGTGTGTGTGTGTGTGTGTCTTTTTACTAGAGAAAGAGCAAGAGCTCAAAAGCTAGTGTGAATACGGTTTTCTGTTGCCTGTTTCTATGTGCCACATGTCGGTCAGCTATGGGTTTTATTTTATGTATTATTCACCACTCACAGAATTATACCTCAGGACATTGATCTCTACGCTTCCTGTCTTCTGCCGGCCGTTGGTGGCCGCCACTGCTACCCCCCTGCTTCCTCACCCCCACCCCCTCCGCTCTTTTTAAACTCACATTAGTTTACTATTACATAGTGTTCAATTGTCCTGCAGGGACTGGATGTTAAAAGTGCTTAGCAAATGCTCGTGTGTCACAGATAGTGTGTGTGTTTTTTTTTTTTTTTTTTCCCCCTCATGGATTTCAAATTCGGTATCTTACTTAATATTATCTACTAAATAATATTCGAAAGCAAACATTATTAATGACTGTCCCTGATTTTAACACATTCATATATTCACTGCTACACTTTGTCATTGATACTAGGTCTCTTCACATCACACAGTTCTCATGAATGGAAGTCTCAGTTAAAAGTTCCTTTATCATATTACCAAAATACTCACTTTAACCACAGCATAATATCGCTTTTTTTTGTACTTACTTGTAAGTCCCTCGCGCATAAATACACCACCTTCTATGGGGGATTTGAATCTTAGTAAATCTTAATCCATAGGAACGTAAACACAACAATACATGCGTGTGTGCGCGCGAGCCGCCCCCCCCCCTCCCCACCCACCCACACACACACACACACACACACACACACACACACACACACAATGACTAACAAGAAAAAACATAAATAAAATTCACATATGTCTATATTCAATAATTTGTGTGTGCTGGTTCATTCTTGTTCTCTCCTTGTATAGCTGTAAAAATACTTTAAATCATGGTATGCATGTAGCCTTTCTATGTGTCCTGAAGTTGGATAACATACCAAACACGTTTCTTCATGAGGAATGGAAACAGTTCCATGTAGTTTAGTATATAACACTTTGCATTTCTCTACATCTTTAGCTGACAGTGACAACAGGATGATTTGGCATGAGGACTAAATCTCACACCTTATACTCCCATTTGTGAGCTATTTTTCTGTCAGATACTCTTTTATTCTTTTGCTTAGTTTAGCATGGTAATTACTGCTTGCCACACTTTCTATTCTTGTCCAATGTTTGTGCATTTGTGCTGAAGTATACAGTGTGAACTTTCATTTCGTTCTTTGTTCCTAAATATTAGTTCCTGTGACCTAAGGTCAGTAGATGAGTATGATTTCCTAAAACTGATATTGATAATCAAATCACCTTCCTTGTCTTTTAGAGCAATGTAGTCTCATAAATCAGTTCAGTTAATGAAGAATTCGTTCTGTTAGGCTGGTTTTCATTTAGTATTTTGATGTAAGTATTTGCTTAGTCCCAGAAGTTGCTAAGAAGTTACGCCATTGATCACAAGTAAACTGACTTCTGTTATCTGATATTATCTCTGGTTTGCCAACCATCGCAAAGTAATCATGAATTCTCATAATAAATAATGTTTTGATTATGTTTTGTCTCACATAAAATTTCAGATATTTTGTGAACATACCATACAAGACAATGCTATATTTCACACCTCCTCGTCCTTTGGGCAAAGCGCCACAAATAACAGCAGCAACTATTTATAATGGCTGAGTGGGGATAATTGGATGTAACTCTCCTTCTGTGCATTTATTACTTGCTTTGGTTTTTGACAAAGTAAACAAGATCTCAAAATAATCTGTACTTTCCTTCTTGCATTTGGAAGTAACAGTACTCATTTAAATTATTAACTCATTTTGTGACACCCTAGTGCGTTTATGCCAAATCGCTCTGTTTTCAGTCTCCAAAGGAATACGAACTAACCAGTGATCCATGTTGGGCCTTCTCCTGTAAAATAATACTTCTGGTTAGGGTATAATGAGTGATAAGCTTGCTGTTTGGGTCTATTTTCAGAGTTCCTCTTACTTTCAACCAGGTAAGATATGCATCTTGGATCTGACTTTTTTACACAGGCTCAGAAAGTATTTGACATGTTCCGTCTTTCACAAGTAAAACCTCTATATCTCAGATCTCTTCCTTATATGTAGACAATTCTTCTAATCCTCCTGATGATGATGATGATGATGATGATGATGATGATGATGATGCATCTGTGACTGTTCCATTCTCATTTAATGGTAATTATTTCAAAACTGTATTCCCATAGGGATAATACCTGGAGTACTAATCATGCATTCAGTTGTGTACAATTGAATAGGCAACTTACAGCTGTTCTTTTCTCCTTGATGTTAAGTGTTTCAAATCTATATTGCAGTAGGGGTGGTGCCAAAGTAACTGCACTTGCAGAAATGTAAAACAGAGTAGCAGACATAGAGCTTTATGATCACTGTGTATTTTGGTACAGGGACCTGTTAAATAAAAATGAAACCCCTCGAATGCCAGTACTATGGCCAAAGATTAAATTTCAGTTTTGGACTAAGACTTCCCACAACCTATTAACACTCTGCTTCTACATCCAATAGTGCGAAAAATTTGTTCTTCATTAATAGTTTGAATCTGAAACAAAAAAGCTTGCATGTCAACAAATGAATCATCAGTTGCTACCTTGAAATCATAGTTTAAATTGAGTGGTATAACATGTTAACTTGACTCAGCCCTTGTTCAGTTATACCAAAGGCTTATTGACGTACTGCTGTCCATTCCCATGTCATATGTTTCTTTAACTCTGGGTTTATACTTTGTACAGTCTGGATGCACTACACACCGGCAACCCTTCTCACAGCAGTGATGTATCAGCAGCCTAACATCAAAGGAAACTCTAGCTATGAATATCAACAGTGCAGGAAAAGATAAGATCGCTACTTACCGTAAAGAAGACAGGTTAAGTTGCAGACAGGCACAATTAAGACATTTATATAGAGCTTCCAGCTACAGCCATCATCAGCAAAACACACACGCAGGCACGCGCGCACGCATGCACCATTCATACAGACAAGCAAGCGCACCTCATGCACAAATGACTGCCACCTCAAGCGTTCCAGGTTGGAATGCAACTGTCATTTGGGGTGCAAGCAGCGATCAGGAGGTGTAACGAAGGGAAAGGGGTGGTGGTGGTGGAGGGTGAGGAGAGAGGCAAAGACAGTCGCAGCTTCAGAGGTTATGTGGCAGGGAGGTGGGGCAAAAAGGAGCGAAGAAGGAGAGGAGTGGGGAAAGAGTGGCAGGAGCCTTGTCTGAGAGCAGCAAACAAAGATGGTGGGAGACAAGAATGGGGAAGAGATGATAGCACAGAGGGGCTGTAAACTGTTGGTTGGGGGGTGTGGGGACAGTATGTTACCATAGGTTGTGGCAGAGATAACTGCAGGAGCACAGAGTGTATTGTAAGGATAACTCCCATCTGTGCAGTTCAGAAACGCTGGTGGTGGTGGAGGGGAGGAACAGCTGCTCAGGTAGTGAAGCAGCCATTGAAATCAAGCAGGTTCAACTTGCATGTTGTGCCACTGGGTGATCTACTTTGCTCTTGGTCACAGTTTGGCTGTGGCTGTTAATCTTGGAGGACAGCTGGTTGGTAGTCATCCCAATATAAAAGGCTGTGCAATGATTGTGGCAGAGTTGGTAAATGATACGGCTGCTTTTGTAAGTAGCTCGGCCCATGATGGGGTGGGATAAACCGGTGACAGGAATGGAACAGGAAGTGCTGGGTGGGTAGATTGGGCAGATCTTGCACTTGGATCTTCCACAGAGATATGATCCTTGTGGTAAGGGGCTGGGATTGAGAGTGGCATAGGTATAGACTAGGATGTTTTGGAGTTTGGGAGGGCGACTGAACACCACTTTCGGAGGGGAGGGAAGTATCTTGAGTAGGATGTCCCTAATTTCAGGGCATGATGATAGGTAATCAAAGTCCTGACAAAGGATATGGTTCAGTTGCTAAAGTCCGTGGTGGTTCTTGGGGATGGTAAGATGGTTTTTTGTGTGTGTGTGTGGGGGGGGGGGGGGGGGTGGTGAGTGGAAATGGCATGGGAAATCTGTTTGTGGACTAGGTCTAGGGGATAGCACCTTTCTGTGAAGGCCTTGGTGAGACCCTCAGTACACTGAGCATGGGAGTTCTTGTCGCTGCAGACACTCCATGCTCAGGTGGCTAGGCTTTATGGGAGGGATTTTTTGGTGTGAAAGGGATGACATCTGTCAAAATTCAGCTACTGTTGGTGGTTGGTGGGTTTAATGTTGACAGATGTGCAGATCGAGCCATCAGAGAGATGGTCAATGGGGTAGGTAGGTGATACACTGAAGCGGATAGGAGAGGTGATGACAAGGTTGAGAAGGATTGAAGGTAGGGTGTCTTGGCCCTGCGTCCAGATCATATCATCAATGAACCTGAACGAGACTAGCAGTACAGCATTCTGGGAGGCTAGGAAGGTTTCCTCAGATGGCCCATTATTGGTTGACATAGGAGGATGACATGCAGGTGCCCACGGTTGTGGCACTGATTTGTTTCTATACCTTCCCATCAAAGGAGAAGTAATTGTGGGTTAGGATGAAGTTAGTAACGTGTATCAGGAATGGGATTAGAGTCTGAAGGACGTTGGGAAAGGTAGTGTTCAATGGTGGTACAATCGTTGGCATGAGGAATGTTGGTGTATAGGATATAGCGAGTGATGAGTAGGGATCCAGGAGATAAAGAGTGGGGATAGTGGAGAGTCAGTGAAGGAAATGGTTGGTGTGTTTGATGTAGAAGGCTAGATTACTGGCAATTGGTTGGATGTGTTGGCCAATGAGGACCGAAATTCTTTCAGTGGGGCCACAATAACCAGACACAGTGGGGTGTCCAGGATTGTTGGGCATGTGGATTTTTCAAAGCATGTAGAAGATGGATGTATGGAGTGTCATAGGGGTGAGGAGTGAAATGGGGGGGGGAGGTTCTGGGAAGAGTGTAAGGCTTTAAGCAGGGATTGGAGGTTGTTTTGGACTTCTGGGATGGGATCACCCTGCAGAGTTTATAGGTAGAGGAGTCAGATAATTGGTGGAGGCCATCTGTCATCTAGTCACTGCAGTTTATAACAACAGTAGGACCTTTGTCTGCAGGCAGGGAGATTAGGCAGGATTTGTTTTGTGATTGTGTGGCTATTCTTTCTTGTTCTGAAAGGTTGATAGTCTGAGGAAGGGACCTGGGAAAGGATGGTGATGCTAAGTTGGAGGTAAGAAATTCCTGGAAGGTGACCAGTGGTGTTTAGGTGGGATAAAGAGAGAGGGGGGAGGGGTGTATCACAGTTGGATGGTGGTATGGACTGGAAGAGGCAGGGTTCAATGTTGTAATTAGGGTGCTTTTGGTTGGAGGGATTAGCGGCGAAGAAGTGCTTCAATTGCAGGGTGCAGGAGGAGGAGAGTAAAATTTGAGGCCTTTGGATAGGACTGAAACTTCTTTGAAGCTGAGTTTCAGTGGAAAGGTTAACAGTAATGTTGAGTTTGTTTGGCTCTGGATTTGGTGAAGAGTTGGTAGGCAATTATGGGGGATGCGACAAGTTGAAAAGGTCAGCTAGGCAGAGTTTAAGTGTTGTGAGGGTGGAGGAGGAGGAACACTGTGGGTAGGATAGCGGTGCCCAGAGGTGCCAATAGGATGTCCACAGGGTGGATAACATATGGTATGGTGTCTGAGATGCTCCTCTAGGTGTTGGAGAGCAAAGGATTCATTTACAGAGATGCAATTTATGGACTAGGGATTGCACACTTGTTTGCTGCCACTCTCTCCAAACAAAACCACCCAGATTCTAGCATTGAACCCTGCCTCCTCTAGTTCATACCACCAACCAACCATGATACTCCCCCCCCCCCCTCCGCCACACACACACACACACACACACACACACACACACACACACACACACACACACACACACACACACCTAAACACTACTCCCCCCAGGGGGTTCACAACTCTTTCGTGGATACGTGCGTGGCGAGCACGGGGCCCTGAGCCATTGCAGCCTTCTTTCTCTCCAGGGCTGCATTTCCTTTCCCTTCCCCTCCTTGCTCCTTTCCCCTCACCCTCTCCTCTCCCTGTCTTGGTGTCCTTGCTTATGTTGGCCCCGCTATCCTCCTGGTTCTGTTGGTTTTCTAATTCGGCTTTGTTGCATAATCATCTCCTCCTTTTGGCATTCCTTGGTCCCCCTCTGGGGTTTGACCTCCATTACAAAATTTCTCCTCCGTAGTGTGAGCCATTTGGGGAAGAGCACCTTACCTAGTGTCTCCGACGTGCGCCCTCCTAGTACATTCCATCTTTTCTTTCACATCGTTGTCTGATGGTAGGGTGCATAGCCAGCATGGTAGCCAGCCCGTGTGGGGGGGGTCGCTATGTACCCTTTTGGTTGAGCCCCCTGAACACACAGGGATCACACTTCTGATACCTGAGCTGTGACCTCCTCATGCATGCCTCGGAGTGGTCGCTCGTCATCCTGGAGCATCGGAACTCCCGGCAATGGCCGCCGTGCCAGACGGCCCTTGCTGTGGCTGGGTGGCGCCCGTGAGGAGAGCCCCTGATTGGAGTGGGTGGTATCAGGGTGGACACTATGCAAATGAAACGCATACGAGTCCAGAACTCTGGCCGTTCTTCTGCGGCCGTCTCTCTGTGTGGAACTGATTCCTCCAGTGCTGCTTCTCTTGCCCCTTCGGCCTTCCCTTCCATGGCTACCCCGTGGGAAGAGGGTCAGGCCCGTCGGCTAGGGGCAAAACCTTTCCCCCGTTACCTAGTTTGCACCAGGACTGATGGAGATACTTTCACCAATACCAAACCTTTATTCTTTGTGGAACACATTGAAGACAAGTTTGGCGAAGTGGACTCCCTGAGCAAGATGCGGTCGGGTTCGTTGCTGATAAAAACTGCTTCAGCTGCCCAATCTGCGGCCCTTCGTGCCTGTACCCATCTTGGCACAATACCTGTGTCCATTACCCCCCACCAGTCTCTAAATATGGTACAAGGTGTGATTTTTCACAGGGACCTCATCCTTCAAACTGATGAGGAACTTCGGGACAATCTCGGACGGCGGGGTGTTCACTTTGTTCGGCGTGTTCAGAAGGGTCCTAAAGACAATCGTATTGATACTGGTGCCTTTATCCTGGCCTTTGAAGGGGATACCCTCCCTGAGAAAGTTAAGATTATGGTCTATCGTTGTGATGTGAAGCCGTACATCCCGCCTCCTATGAGGTGTTTTAAGTGCTTGCGTTTTGGACACATGTCTTCCCGCTGTTCACTGGCCCCTCTCTCTGGTGACTGTGGACGTCCACTCCATGAGGGGAGTCCCTGTGCTCCCCCTCCTGTCTGTGTAAATTGTCATGGTAGTCATTCTCCACATTCACCAGATTGCCCAGTATATAAGAAGGAAAAAAAGATACAGGAGTATAAGTCCCTCAATCGTTAAACCTACACAGAGGCCCGTAAGAAATATGCAAGACTCCACCCTGTGTCCAGGACATCTAGTTACGCCTTGGTTACATCTTCACCCCTTCCTCTCCCTTCCTTACCCCCATCCCAGACCCCTCTCCTCCCCCCCACCCCTGCGGCTCCCACACCTTCTCCTCTGGGCGCTGCTCCCCCTCCTCAGCCGGAGAAGTGTCCCACTCCTTCGGCGTCTGCCGGTCGAGGGCGCCTCGCCCGGGATGCCCCTTCCCGGCACCTTCCGGGCCAAAGGTCTGCTGCCGCGCGACGACCGCAAGAGCCGCGGTCTCTCGGCCCCCAGGTCGCCCGGTCTCTTTCTGTTCCTGATCTTGCTGCAGCTGGCTCCTTCATGCCACATAGCCCTCCTCGATCGCAGCCTGAACGGAAGAAGAACCATAAGTCCCGGGACAAAGAGCCTCTGGTGTCACTGGAGGTCATTTCCCCGACTTCACAACCGGATTCTGACCTGTCGTTCATGGATGTCGCCCCCTCCTTGTCGGTGACGGGTGGGGACCCGGCTGTATGACTGGATTTAAAGTGTTCAGCCCCCATTTAAACCCTCGTTCTGTGGTTCTCCGATGGAATTGTAATAGATACTATCGCCACCTTCCGGAATTGAAATCCTACTCCGCAGCTTGTGTGGTTCTCCAGGAATCTCATTTTACTGATGCTCACTCACCGACCCTCCGTGATTTCCGTGTTTTCTGTCGAAATCGGGTCGGACCCCTGCGGGCTTCTGGTGGCGTTTGTACATTGGTCCATACAGACATTGCTAGCACGTGGATTCCTCTTCAAACTACATTGGAAGCGGTTGCTGTTAGGGTCCACTTCGACTCTGCAGTCACAGTTTGCAATCTTTATCTCCCTCCTGACAGGACTCTTACACCTGCTACCTTAACTGCCCTTCTTCAGCAACTCCCTCCTCCCTTCCTCCTCCTCGGGGATTTTAATGCTCATCATCCTTTGTGGGGCAGTGCCTTTCCATCTAGACGAGGTCTTCTTATAGACCAATTTATTGCAGACCACGACCTGTGCCTTCTTAATGATGGCTCCCCTACTCATTTCAGTGCCGCTCATGGTACCTTTTCTGCCATTGATCTTTCTCTTTCTTCTCCCTCTCTCCTCCCTTCATTACACTGGTCGCCACACGACGACCTTTGTGATAGTGACCATTTCCCGTTGATTATCACGCTCCCTTCCTGCTCCCCGATGGACAGGTTGCCTCGTTGGTCTTTCCAACGCGCCAATTGGCCTCTATACACTACACAGGTCGCGTTTTCTCCCTCTTTGTCGGGTTGTATTGATGACGTCCTACGTGACATGTCTGACGCGATTGTTCGCACTGCTAGCCTTGCTGTCCCGCGCTCATCTGGACTATTTCGTCACCGGCAAGTCCCGTGGTGGAGTATGGCTATTGCCATTGCCATCCGTGATCGCCGTCGAGCTTTGCAACACTTCAAGAGGCACCCATCCGTAGCTAGCCTTACTACCTTTAAACGCCTTCGCGCTAAAGCCCGTTATTTAATCAAACAGAGCAAGCGTATATGTTGGGAACGATTCGTTTCTTCCCTTGGTTCTACTGTCCCTCTGTCACGGATATGGGCTACACTTCGCTCTCTCCAAGGTTGCCATCGGCAGTCCACCCTCGCAGGCCTTCACCTCCCGGATGGCATTTGTACGGACCCATCAGTTCTTGCAGAACATCTAGCGACCCATTTTGCAGTGGCATCAGCGTCAGCCTCCTATCCAGCTGCTTTCCTTCATCAAAAACAGCGGGCTGAAGCTTCCACCTTATGTTTCACTCCTTGTGAGTCAGAATCTTACAACGAACCTTTTACTGAATGGGAATTTCTTTCTGCTCTATCTTCTTCTCATGATACGGCTCCTGGCCCATATTCCATTCATAACCAACTGCTTCAACATCTCAGTGCTCCACAACGGCAACATCTTCTTCGGGTGTTTAACCGTATCTGGCTCCAGGGTGACTTCCCTTCTCAGTGGAGGGATAGCATTGTGGTTCCTGTCCTTAAGCCTGGTAAGAACCCCCTATCTGTTGACAGCTATCGGCCAATTAGTTTGACCAATGTTGTTTGTAAGTTACTTGAACGGATGGTAGACCGTCGGCTCAATTGGGTCCTCGAATCTCGGGATCTATTGTCCCCTTACCAGTGTGGCTTTCGAGAGGGACGGTCTCCAATTGATCATTTACTCCGCTTGGAATCTGCAGTCCGGCAGGCTTTTTCCCAGCGCCGCCATCTGGTTGCAGTGTTTTTTGACCTTCGCAAGGCCTATGACACGGCCTGGCGCCATCACATCTTACTTACCCTTCATCAGTGGGGTCTTCGGGGCCCACTCCCGATTTTTATCTGCCAGTTCCTGATCCGTCGGTCATTCAGAGTACGAGTTGGTACTGCTTTTAGTTCTCCACGGACCCAGGAGACAGGCATCCCACAGGGTTCTGTCTTGAGTGTCCTTCTTTTCCTCATTGCTATCGATGTAGTTGTGGCTTCTGTCGGTCCCTTGGTTGCCCCTGCCCTGTATGTGGATGATTTCTGAATTTGGGTTAGTTCCTCCTCGATGGCATCTGCAGAACGGCAGCTCCAGGTAGCTATAAGGCATGCCTCTGCATGGACCCTCTCACACGGGTTTCAATTCTCTCCTTTAAAATCGCGAGTAGTCCACTTCTGTCGCCGTACTACGATCCACCATGATCCAGAGCTCTATCTCGCTGCACAAAGATTGCCTGTGGTCCCACAGTTTCGTTTCTTGTGTCTTCTTTTCGACAACAAGCTCACTTGGCTGCCCCATATCAGACTCCTGAAGGTAGGATGTTTCCATAAACTCAATGTCCTTCGCTTCCTTGCCCACTCCTCTTGGGGTGCGGACCGTTCCCTCCTCCTCCGTCTTTATCGTGCTCTAGTTCTGTCTCGCTTGGACTATGGTTGTCAAGTTTATGGTTCAGCTGCTCCTTCCACACTGGACATGCTGGATCCAGTCCACCATCGTGGTATCCGTTTGGCCATCGGTGCCTTCCCTACTAGCCCTGTTGATAGTCTCCTGGTTGAAGCTGGGATCCCCCCCCTTTCTGTTCGGCGGTCCCAGCTTCTGGTGTCTTATGCATTCAGTATCCGTTCCTCTCCCACTCATCCTTCCTATTCTATCCTGTTCCCAGACCATGGACGTCGCCCACCCGACTCCCGCCCTCGGGCGGGTTTATCGGTTGGGCTGCACCTTGCGTCTCTTTGCCGTGATTTTCAGCTTCCTTCTTTGTCCTGTCTTCCTCGCTCCCTCCCCTCTACCCCTCCTTGGTTAGTTCCTTGGCCTCGAATTCGGATGGATCTCCGGCGAGGTCCGAAAGATTCCATCCCCCTGGTGGTGTTCCGTTCCTTTTTCCACCAAATTTTATGGGAGTCTCGGGATGCTGTTGTTTTCTACACTGATGGCTCTAAATCTGCTGATCATGTGGGGTATGCCTTCACGTCCTCTGTCGGAATGGAAAATCATCTGCTGCCACCTACATGTGGGGTGTTTACTGCAGAATTGATGGCAATTTCCCAGGCCCTTACCTTTATTAAACAGTCCCAACACAACGGCGTTTTGTTATGTACGGACTCGATGAGTGGCCTTCTTGCTATTGACTGGTGTTTTTCGCGCCATCCCTCGGTCTCTACCATCCGTGACCATCTTGCTGATATTCACCGTGCTGCTTGTTCCATTGACTTCCTTTGGGTCCCTGGCTATGTGGGTATCCCGGGTAATGAGCTCGCTGATCGTTTGGCTGGGGGAGCAGTCACTTACCCCCCATTTGCTGTAACCCCTCCTGCAGCGGATTTACGGCTTCACATCAAATCCCACTTCGCACAGTCATGGGCCACTTCTTGGGAGGCTACTCCCCTGTCTAATAAACTTCGTGCAATTAAGGTGACACCGGGCCCGTGGCGTTCTTCCTTTTGCCTCTCCCGAAAGGACTCGACCACACTGTGTCGTCTCCGCATTGGCCATAGCAGGCTGACCCAAGGTTTTCTTTTGCGTGATGAGCCACCCCCACTATGTGGTTGTGGAGCCTTCCAGTCAGTAGCCCACATTTTGGTTGAATGCCCCCTTCTTTTGGCTCTGCGTGCTAAGTATAGGCTCCCCAACACTTTACCTTTGATGTTGGCTGACGATTCCCGGATGGTGTCTCTGGTTCTCGGTTTCCTCCGGGAAAGCGGTTTTTATTCTCAGTTTTAAGGTTTTTAATCTCTCTTTGGTGTTGGGGCAGGGCGGTGAGTGTTTGGGTGTCTCCCACTGTAAGCAGTGTTTGGAGATTCCAGATTCCCCTCCCTGACCGAAATCCTCTTTTCTTCCCCTTTTACTCTGTTTTTACCCTTTTTTTTTTTAAGGCTTGGTTAGTCTTTCTATTCCCATACGTACGTTCTAGATTCTAGCAGTTGTACCTTTTACGTCACAGGTGCTCCTGCCTATGCTGCTTCAGCATAGTGTTGGGTTCGTTCTCTTGCCGACTTCCCTCATTCTGTTTTTTACCAATGACAACATGACTGCCCTTTTACGTTTTTACCTTTTTCCGTTTTATTTTTCTGACTTTACTGCGAAGTCCCATTAGCGGAATGGAGCCTATTTGAAACAAGGGACTGATGACCTTGCTGTTTGGTCCCTTAAACCTCAAACAACCAACCAACCTAAACACTACTAGTCACCTCCAACTTAGCATCAACATCCTTCCCTAGGTCCTCCTCAGAACATCAACCCTTCAGAAGAAGAAAGAATAGCCACACACAATCTCAAAACAAATCCTGCCTAATCTCCCTGCCTGCAGACAAAGGTTCCCCCACTGTTGTTATAAACTGCAGTGACTAGCTGACAGATGGCCTCTGCCAATTGTGGCTCTTCCACCTATAAACTCTGCCAGAGTGATCCCATCACAGAAGTCCAATACAAACTCCAATCCCTGCTTAAAGCCTTACACTCTTCCCAGGGCCTCTCCCCTGAATCAATTTCCCTCCTCACCCCTACGACACCACGCACATCCATCTTCTGCATGCTTTGAAAAATCCACAAACCCAACAATCCTGGACACCCCATTGTGTCTTGTTATTGTTCCCCCACTGAAAGAATTTCGGTCCTCATTGGCCAACACATCCAACCAATTGCCCGTAATCTAGCCTGCTACGTCAAAGACACCAACCACTTCCTTCACCGACTCTCCACTATCCCCACCCCTTTTATCTCCTGGATACCTACTCGTCTCTACCTATACCCTATACACCAACATCTCTCATGCCAGCTGTTGTACCACCATTGAACACTAGCTTTCCCAATGTCCTTCAGACTCTAAACCCATTCCTGATACACCTTACTAATTTCATTCTAACCCACAATTACTTCTCCTTTGAAGGGAAGGTATAGAAACAAATCCATGCCACAACCATAGGCACCTGCATGTCATCCTCCTATGTCAACCTGTTTACGGGCCATCTGAGGAAACCTTCGTAGCCTCCCAAAATGCCAAACCCCTACTCTGGTTCAGGCTCATTGATGATATCTTCATGATCTGGACTCATGTCGGAGACTCCCTATCTTCATTGCTTCACTACCCCAACACCTTTTTTTCCCATCCAATTCACATGGTCCTCTTCAACCCAGCTCACCACCTATCTAGATGTTGACCATCCTCCTCTGCGATGGTTCAGCCACACATCTGTCAACATTGTACACAACAGTACCTGTATTTTGACAGCTGTCATCCCCTTTCACACAAAAATATCCCTCCCATAAAGCCTGGCCACCTGACGAGGCGTGTGTGCCATGACAGGAGCTCTCTCGCTCAGTATGGTGAGGGTGTTACCGAGGCCTTCACAGGCAGGTGCTATCCCCCAGCCCTAGTCTGCAAACAGACCTCCTATGCCATTTCTCCTCACACCCTAAATTGCCCCACCACCCCGAAGAACCGGCCACAAAGGAGTGCTCCTTTGTCAACCAGCACCACCCTGGACTGGAACTACTGAACCGTATTCTTTGTTACGGCTTTGATTAGTTATCATCATGCTCTGAAATGAGTGACATCTTACCCGAGATACCTCCCCCCCCCCCCCCCCCGCCCCCCTCAAAGTGGTCTTCTGTCGCCCACCCGATCTCCAGAACATCCTAGTCCATCCCTGTGCGCCTTCCAATTTCCAACCCTTGCCACAAGGATCGTACCCCTGAGGAAGACTCAAGTGCGAGACCTGCCAAATACACTCGCCCAACACTTCCTATTCCAGTCCTGCCACAGGTATTTCCTACCGCATCAGGGACAAGGCCACCTCTGAAAGCAACCATGTCATTTATGTCATTTATCAGCTTTGCTCCAATAATGGAACAGCTTTTTATATTGGTATGACTACCAACCAGCTGTCCAACAGGTTGAATGACCACTGCCAAACTGTGTCCAAGAGTACAGTAGACCACCTCTTGGCACAACATGCAGCTGAACGTAACACGCCTGAGTTCAGTGGCAGCTTCACTACCTGAGCCATCTAGATTCTCCCCGCCACCTCCAACTTTTCTGAACTATGCCGGTCAGAGTTATGCTTAAAACATATTCCTGGCCTCAACCTATGGTAACATACAGTCCCCATACCCTCCACCCAATAGTTTCCACCCCTTCTCATCTCCCATCCTTTTTGTTTGCCACCCTCTCCCAATGCACCTGCTCATCTTTCCTCGCTCCTCTCCTTTTTCACTTCTTTTCCCCCCACCTCCCTGCTCCCACAACTTCCTGACACTGCTTCTGTTGGCATTCTAGTTCCTGCACACTCCGGCAGACAGCGTTCGTCTCTCTCCCGCCCGTACACTATAGTCACTTCCCCTTCCCCACTCCGTCCAGATAGCTGCTTACATCCCACGTAATAGTTGCTTTGCAGCCTGAGATGCGGGAGGTGGTGGTCATGTGTATATGAGGTGTGCTTGCTTGCGTGTATGAATGGTGTATGCTTCTCCTTTGCTGATGAAGGCTGTGGCCGGAAGCTGTAAGTAAGTTTCTTTCAATTGTGTCAGTCTGCAGCTTTACACATCTTTTTTACAGTAAGTAGTGATCTAGCTTTTCCTACATTGTTGATTAACCACAAAGAGGTTACAGCAGCAGATGGCAGAGCTTCAATTGTGCACGCTGCGTAGTCCAGCTAGTGGCGGAACAAATGCTGCCAGAGGTCGCTGGCCCTGTGGACCTGTTTGCCTCCGTGAGCCACATGATCACAAATAGCTCCTCTAGTGTCTCTGTGCAGCCTGGGTACTTAGCGCAGTGCAAAGCCACTTCAGGTCACCTTCCGTTAAGCTCTGGGCCAGGTGCCAGCTGCATCCACGGATCTTAAGAGTCCTGACTGAAACCTTCACTGCGTACGATGGTGTGCCACACCCGCCATTGCCAGTCAAGGGAACTGCCAGTGTCTTTCACGGTCATCTGGACTTGGCTTCTGCATCAGAGATGATCGGAAACTGGGTATCGGCTGTCGACCTTAACTGTGTTGTTTCATTCTACTTTTGAGTTAATACTAGAATTTGACTGTTTCATCATTATAACGTTCTGTGGATGCATGTAAATTTAGTGTGAATCACGAACTTTGCAATCTGTTGTGAGTAACTTTTTTCCCCAAAGGAGGAGTGTTTTGGTTTATGTACTTTTCGGTCAAACTGCTGTGCATTGAAACTTCCTGGCAGATAAAAACTGTGTGGCGGACCAAGACTCGAACTCGGGACCTTTGCCTTTCGTGGGCAAGTGCTCTACCAAATGAGCTACCCAAGCACGACTCATGCCACGTCCTCACAGATTTACTTCTGCCAGTACCTCGTCTCCTACCTTCCAAACTTAACAGAAGGTCCCGAGTTCGAGTCTCAGTCCGGCACACAGTTTTAATCTGCCAGGAAGTTTCATATCAGCGCACACTCTGCTGTAAAGTGAAAATTTCATGCTGTGCATTGTTTGCCTGGGCTCTGTTTTCATTGCACCTCAATCAGTGCAAGATTTACCAAGTGATAATGAGAAGATGGTCTGTAAATCAATATTTTCACTTGTGTTTTATGCCCCAGGTATGGATACAAATCCTATGTTGTGAAGACCATGGTAGTAAATTTTTGCTCCACCATGCCTAACCCTTCCAGTGTTGCTGCCCATATGTTGCTCCTACTCCAGGGCATGCAACAAGCTGTGCACACTATGCTGGACAAGATAGTGACCATCATCACAACCACATCCAAACACTGTGATGTCCAGCTGGTTGTCCTGCATCAATTCACTGTGAAAAGATTCAGAGGGGAATTGTTGTCATTCCAAGTGTCGACCGGAAGATGAGCTCTGGGAAGCTATGTGGTCAGAATGGAGCAACCGTTCCTGGCCCATGGTATTACAGCTGACACCCAGTAGTATGCATTACTTTTAGCCTATGCAGGTCCGGAAATTTGTGTTTTTTCAGGAATTGAACCATGAAGTGGAGCCCAATGCCCTCCCATACAATTGCTTAAATACTTTTTACTAGAATACTTCAATGTTAAAGTGCATGTTGAGGTGCCCCGCAATGTTTTTAGCAGCCACAGGCTTTCAACAGAACCGTGCCTACTCGCGATCACTGATTTTGTTCAGATTTATATTCTCTAGTCTTGTGTTCTGCATCTTCGTTCAGTGCTTGTGGTTACACCAGAACCTTCCTTGCCCCCTCCTCCCAAAAGCGACAGACTGTTGTCGTGTGGGAAGTGGGCCCAGTGTCAGGCTGGAAGCTGATTGCTGCAGCTGTACCCTGCCATCCAGCCTGCGCTCTGGTGAAAACGACCAGAAGGGTACGCATCCACCTCCTGGTGCCATGAACCAGATGAAGGCAGCGACTGCTGTGGTGTGGGTGGGTCCAGTTCTGTCGGTAGGACAAGGAGAGGTGAAGGCTCCTTCTCCGTGGGGTCGTCCCGTGTTGTTGTGATGACACCCTTTGGTGGCTGCAGTGGCCTGCTCTCCTCTGGACCCATTAATCTGGGAGAAGAGAGACTGAAAAATCATTGGGTACATGCCAAAGATGGTGATTTTGATGGTGGCGCTGCAAGCTATCTGGACCTAAAAGAAGATACATACAAGTCGACAGACGACAGACAATCTTGGTTCTCGCCCATGGTCTGTTGCGCTAAAAACCCTGTAAAAAAAAAAAAAAAAAAAAAAACGCAGCGCGAAGCGATACTTGAGGCTTTCCTTTGGCACCGGATGCTGAAGAGGGTGGAGCAGTGTCCAATGGCCGTGGCCGTGAAGCAATTCTGCCGGCGATGGCCCATCTCGTGGGTGCGAATGATGTGAGGTGAGAAACAGTTGCAATGCTTGATCCCTGGTGTGTGTGGAGCAAAGTTTGGCCTTCTGCTGTTGAAGGTTGTGACAGAACATTTCTCTCTGCTGTTTGACTGTGGATGGAACAGTGCACTAGTTACATGCAGTATTCCAATGAGTTCACAGAATGTTTGAAAATTTGTTCTCAGAGTTTGACATCGGGTACAATGTACACGATCACATCACGCAACATAACATAGCACCACAAGCACATTTGAGAGTGCCGTGTGGCTAGGGCCTCTCGTCGGGTAGACCGTTCGCCTGGTGCAAGTCTTTAGTGTTGACACCACTTCGGTGACTTGCGTGTCGACGGGGTTGAAACGATGATGATAAGGACAACACACCACGTAGTCCCTGAGTGGAGAAAATCGCCAACCCAGCCAGGAATCGAACCCGATCCGTTAGATACGACTTTGTGTCCCACTGACTACTCAGCTAACAGGGGCGAACTGCATTTCCTTGTCATACCCTGTAAATCTGTTACCCACTCGCGATAAGTGTGTTCTGACTGTTTTTCGCAATTGAAGAATTGATACCTAGCTGCTACCACATTCCCTTGTTGTTCATAATAGTTTGTTAGTGAGTCTACCACTGCATCGTAAGCAAGTTCACACGGAGTGGCATTAGGAAAGAGTTTTTGAATTAATGTGAACACTGCACTTCCTACCGTGGATAAGAGATAGGTATGTTTCACAGAACCTGCAACATTGTGAGCTAGTAAATGTGCCTCAAACTGTGATAACCACTTGAGCTATTCCTCTTCTTGGTCACTAAAAAAAGGTGGTATAGCAGCTGTAGTAGGTGGTGCTTGTTCCGTCGGGCGCACAGCATTGGCGAGTAGCTGCTGCATCGTGTTGAGTAGTGCTGCGATCTGCTGCGTCTGGAACTGAAACACGTGCATTAGCTGTGTTGCAGTGCGGAGCCTGAGCAGGGGGGCGGGACAGGATTTGTGGGCATGTGGGAAGATACAAATGCAAAAAATATACAAGGCAGGCAATCTAAATAATGACAGAATCAAAGAAATATTCTGCAACACCCACCTGAAAACACTGATTAGCAAAACTGACAGGAAACTGTTAAAGCAATGAAGCGCTCCTGCAAAGTAAAGACAGAGAATTTAGGAGCCAGCACAATATAAATGAAATTCTGTGGCCACTGGGCAGTGGGTTCGGATGAGACTCGTCGCCAGTTGTTGGGTCATGCCCACTCGTCTCGTGTAGGGTGTCTAAGGGATGCTGCGTTCTCGGAATGCTATGCAGCAATTCGAGCAAATAACATTAGTAGTTTCATTTCTATAAATCATATCTACAATACCATGTTGTGGTGCGGTCCTCATCGGCGCACAATTGGCCGATGTCATTTCATTGCCTTCTCCAGTCTTGTGTTCTTTGTCTTCATTCCGGTGCTTGTGATTATGCCAGAACAGTTCGGGACTCTTCCCAGTGTGTCAACCACTGCCTGGGAACTACACTAGTATAAATAGTTCTTGCCTTGCCTGACCCATGCCAAAAATGCTACTTTTCTAAATGTTTACCCGTGTACATACACGAAAAATTTGGATGAAATCGATGATGACGAGTAGGCATGGTGATCCCCTTGTGAATGGACCATCTTACAGGGAGAGAATAGACAAGTTGTGGGGTTTATCCCATGACTATCTGTTCTAGTGCACTAAATGTAAACAGTCGTACAAAACTTCCCTTGTCAAAGAAATGGTTACTTTACATTCACCAGGTGGAAGACTTCGTAATGACCACCTCAAGCATGAGGATCCCCCATTAGACTTACCTCCCCATAATTAGGGCTTTTGAACAGTCTGTACGGTCATCAGCAGCATTACATGACACTTCGCAAGTGCATGAGTTGGGAGACTTATCACCTTTTGAGCTCACCCACACTACAGAAATTCTCATGACACATGCATAGCTACAGCAACGATACTATCAAAGTGAAAGGACAGTTTTTGGCTTGCACTCAGTATCATTCCACTGTTTTCATGCCAAACATCTTGCTGGTAAGCATTTAAGGAACCACAAACATCCTTGGTTTGAACCTTTTTAATACTTTGGACTCGGAAGTACATGACTCCACCAAACGCATTCAGCTGCCAGAGGCTAGCTCATACTTTAGCAACTTCATTCAAAGTACAATTCAGTCATGTCACCCTCCTGCCAACAGCCACTTCCTGTTTCTTCAAAGTGTGGAATGTTCTATTCGTTCTCTGGGATGAGCTATAGTCAGAACTACAGTGCATCTAAGAGAAAGTTAGTCTCAATCCAGTCCCCAGCAGTCGGAGTGGTATTTTGGAAAAGCCAATTCACGGTCAACGTACAATCCGCCACAAACACCTATCCAATTCCAAAAGTGGATGACACTATGGCATGTCTTGCAGGAGGCAAGATTTATTAGCAGGATGCTTTCTTTCAGCTCCCTCTGAAAGAAGATTATAGAGCATTCTGCTCATTGACATTCCTTTTGGACTATTCCACTATAACAGGCTTTCTTTTGGTGTTTCCAGTGCTCTGGCTATTTTTCAGTGGTACTTTCAACAGTTGATGTCCAGTGTACCCGGCATAGCAAACTATCTGGATGAATTCTAGTCATTACGTTGATGTCCTTTAACAAGTGTAACATTTTTTGTCCCTCAGGTGTCGTATCTTGATCATGTTCACAATGCTTAAGGAATACAATCCACATCATACTACATTTAAACAGTCCAGTAACTTTGAGGACATTAAGTAATTACAATTCGTGCTTGGCCAACTTAATTATTATTGCAAGTTTGTCCCGCATACCGTGGTCATATCGGAACCACTCCATCAGTTATGTAAAAATGTAAAATTGTGGTCTTTGATCCAGCAAAACCTTTAATTGTAGCAACTGATGGTTCTGATTACGGCTTCGGTGCATTGTTATCTCGTATAATATGTGGTGTGGAACATCCTATTGCATTCATATCCAAAACTCTAACACAGGCACAATGCAACTACAGCCAAATAGAAAAGGAGGCCGTGGTTGCTGTGTTTGCACTAAAGAATTCCACAATTATGGCTGATGTTTCATGTTATTGACTGAACATAAATGTCTTTTACCATTATTGAAAGCAGACTCCAATATTCCTACCACACTGGCGTGTCTCCTCCGGAGGTGGGCATTGTTTTTCTTAGCTACTCGTACGACATCAGATATCGCTCGACAGCTCAGCATGCCGACACTGACATTCTCTCCATATTGCCAAATGGACACGACACACTTTTTGATTTGAAACCAGAGGTCTGTTGCCAGATGGACAAAGAAGCTGAAGGAGGTGTAGCCACCCTTCCTTAAGGTGCATTGCCCATCACTGACTGGAGGACCCAGTTATCTATCTTCACCAGTGGGGCCCTGGCAGTGGTCACCCATTTATTAGGACAGAATGTGGTGGAAATATGATTAAACAATGGCTCTGTGTGTCACAAGCATCTGGTACACTGAGGATGGCTAACAGATGGGAAAGAGTTGGATCATCCAGAAGTCCAAGCATTCTGGCACAGGTGCCACAAGTTCTCTATCCTCATTAGAGCCCTCTTGCTGCAAGGGGAAAGTGGTCAAACCTGCACTGTGATTCAGTTTGCCTTGTGGCACAGTATACCATCCCTGAACATCAGAGACACTGGGGAATAGTGCTCATGAAGAGGCTGGCCCCTCAATATGAGTATTGGCAACAGATTGATGCAGATATTGCCAACATGGCGGTGGTATGTGAGACCTGCCAAAGAAAACGGGCAACACTCTTTCACAGGATGCTTCGTGCCCCAATCTTGACTCCATTTAGACTTTGCAGGCCTTCCTAGGCTAATTGTGGTGGTTGTGGTTGGCACAGTAACCGGATTCTACTACTTAAACATCCTCGGCACATGCTCTCCAGACTCTGGTACGGATCTTCTCCACAGGACGACTCCCAGAAACCATGGCTACTGTTAAAGGGCATCAATTCACATCTTCTGAATTTACCACTTTTTGTGCTTCTGACAACATTGCCGTAGTGTGCAAAGTGCCTTTCATTCCACATCCATTGGATTAGCAGAACATTTCGTATGTGCATTGGAGTCACAGTTATCAAAGCTGCATCCCCTTCATGATTTAGATGAAGCCCTCACTTTGTTTTTGGTATCGTATTGTGCCACAGGTCAGTACGGCATCAGCCCCCCAAAAATTTCCACGGATGATTGTATCGGTCCAAACTCTCCGACCGTCAACATACAGGACCTCCGTTTCTCCATTCGTCGTCTCGATTCCAACTTTATTCTGTCAAAGATGATGTATGGGTATTGGTTTTCTCCAAAAATCTTCACCAGTGGGGCCCTAGCAGTGGTCACCCATTTATAAGGACAGAATGTGGTGGAAATATGACTAAAAATAGCTCTGTGTGTCACAAGCATGTCAACCAGGTGTGCTCACAGAAGACAGTGACAACTCCTAGCGTTGGATTGTTACGCCCTTTGGTTCCAGAGTTGGACAACAGCATTTCTCAAATAATAATGCCCCTATTGCCATGTGTCATGGCTTAAGGTGTATGTGTATGTGCAGTGTGCAAAGTTTGCCCTCATCTAGTCTATAAGGTAGTTTCTCACTGTCGTCGCCATAAATCCGTTGTATCGCATAATGGACCAACCCCGCTCTGGAAATATTTTTACGAAGTGACTTAGCAGTAATAGTGTTTCATTTGCTTTGAAAGATTAAAGATTTGTATACCATTTCTCTGAGAAAGTAGAAGAGGAAGGAAATCAAAAACTTAACAACAACTCATTCATAGTATACAATAAAAATAGAGAACAGCTGTCTGTGATCTGCTTGTAGCCCATGAAAAGGGACAAATTAACATGAAAAAAAGTTCTGCAACCCCAATTTTCACCCTTTAGCACTGACTATTCACAATGCCCAGTGCGCGATCCTCAATTACATAATTCTTGAGGAGGATTTCAAAAATTAGAATCAGTATGAGAATACTGGTGAATTTTTTGTAGTATTCAACCACTTACCACTCTTTGAGAAAATACTGAATGACAGAAAGGAACAAATGTTGCTTTTATGCTACCTGGTATGTATGCGTCCTTAAAATGACCTCGGTCATGTTTCTGTGCAAACTCAGTAGGTAGCAGGGCTGTGCTTAGCAAGACACTGTTTGGGTTCTCGAGTTAAGGTGACGCAACGGATGCTGATCGTAAGCAAAGAGGGAATATCAAGTTCTGTACTAGGCTCGGAAAAACTCTTAGTGAAACATGAAAAGTGATTAAGATTAAGCAAGCGTATGCAGGCGAGGCACTTTCGAGAAGTGGTGTTTTAAAGTGGCACACAAGTTTTTTTTGTGAAGGCAGAGATTCAATGCAAGATTATTCCAGAGTTGGTCGCTCGTCTACAGCACATTCCGATGCAAACATAGAGCGTGTAAGGCAGTTATTGCAAGAAGACTGCCATGAAACTGTGCGTGCAATATGAGAAGAGCTAAATTTGAATCACGATGTGTGTCATAAAATTTTATGCGAAGATTTAGGGAAACGGAAACTTAATGCAAAACTCGTCCCTCACACACTAACAGGTGAACGAAAAGAGAAAAGATGAAGAATTTCTGCTGAACTACTGGATAGAGACAGATTTGATCCCACATTTCTGTCAGTGATTATTGCTCAGGATGAAAGTTGGTGCTACCAGTATGACCCTCATGCGAAGTGTCAAAATGCTGAATGGAGGAATCTCGGATCACCAGGAACCTTCGAGAACATAGACAATGTTTATAGCATTCTTTGGTAGTAAAGGATTAGTTCACCGTATGTTCCTCCAGGTCGAGCAGTGAACCAAACTCTTTACATCAAAGTTTTGAAATGTTTGCGACAAGCAGTTAAATATCGCTACCCAGATGTGTTGCATTTTCAGGACTGGTTCTTGCTGCAATACAATGCGAGACCCCCTACGGCTTTATCTGTTACTGAGTGTCTGGCCAGACATTCTGCTTTTGCCATCCTACATCTGCCATATTCACCCGACCCCTCACTTTTTGATTCTTTCTTGTTTCTGTGAGTGAAAAGGTGGCTGAAAGGAAAGCTTCGTCAAGATATCACAAACATCCAACGGCCTGTGACAAATGAGCCTAGAAGCATTTCATTTCAAAATCTCCCTGCTTGCTTCCAAGACCTCCAGAAACATTGGCAACTGTGTAGCCTATAGATAGCCAAGGGAACTACTTTGATAGGATCTGGGCTCATCACTTGGTGAGTGCAATTTTCTATTTTTTTTAAAAAAAATTCCTGGAACTTTTCTGAGAAAGGAAGTGTTTTGAAATATGTGGCTTCGTTAAATAATTTAAATAGCCAATACATCTAGTGACTGGTAGTCATCTATCAAAAACCTTTTTGTAAGATTTTGTTATTTTCAATCTTTCCTGATGCAGAAATAGTGATACCCAGCAGCGTATATGAATAAATGCAACCATACTGATATTGTTTACTTCCCATTTACACCTGCATTGACTGTATCCTTTTGCATCACACCTTCACTGTTTACTGCTCTCACTTCCTCCTCCTCCTCCTCCTCCTCCTCCTCCTCAACCCATCGCGCCTATCCCATGGATAAAGTGTTGTTAATTCATCTTAGTGTAATATGTAATATGAATAACTGGTTTAACAGAGCTGGAAATGAAGGTAAAGGAACAAAAGAATAAACTCGAGGAGCTATGTGAATATCAGAAAGAGATGGAAATGAAAGAGAGAGAGGAGGATGCTGCAACAGATTCTTTAAAGCATGAAATGGTGAGTTTTTAATTTGATTTGTACCACATATTAAACAATGTTACTCCCTGTTCTTGTACTGATAATGGGTCATTTCAAGACAGTGTGGTGAGTTCTGTAGTTGTAATTGAATTTTTATTTAATGTTAACTTCTAAGCCATTTATGCGATTGTGAATTGACACAAATGAAACATTTCAATACATAATCCACACTACAGCGTGTACAAAATTACTTCAGGATGCACGGCTATGATGGTGAGGCCCTTGCTGGAGGCACAGCACACATTTCACTAATCCCACGAGATCTTTAGCCACACCAAACGCACACAGTTGCCAAACATCACCCCACCCCCCTACCACCACAACACTTCCCACTTACTATATACTTTAATTTTAAGCAGTATGCTGTCCTGTGTGATCTTTCATTGCACACTGGGATTTTGTTTGTGTTTGGGTTTATGCTCACAGGAATTATTATTTTATTTATTACTGGCTGTTACCTGCTGTTTTGCTCACTTATCAGTAGTTTTTTTCTGACGAGTGTTGGTGAGTAAGCAAGCTAGTAATTTCACAAAATTTCTGTGTTAGTAGCGGCGTAGAGACATACATGTAAAAAATGTACCCGTTATGTGGGTACATAATGAATGTATTTATATTATTTTACTGCATATCAAATCTGAAAGCATGCATTGTATTTTCTAATTATATTAAAACAGTGACTCGATTCATCACATTCCTGCAGAAGTATAAATTTTAGGGTTTTCTCTGGCCCGCCTAGTACTGGACCGACCATTCTTTCAAGTAGATTAGAAGCTGTAAGAGGTGCGTGACACTCAATGTCTAAAATGCGACGGACTTGTGACAGTTCTAATGTCTCTGTAGCGGAGTGAGTTACTTTCACAATTAATAAAACTGGTATTAATACTAAAGTGTAGATTGAACATGTTCAGAATTAAATAAGCATTGTATTCATTACATTGAATCATGTTCAAACAAATTTCAGGCATGTAGCTGGTCGTAGTTTTAATTCATTGCACAATATTTTTCCTGGGCACCTGCCAGTACCTTGAGGTGAGCCACGGAAGACTAATAAAGACTTGCTATGTTCCACCCTATAAAATCTGATGAACTATGATGGTGGCTACCAGTTGGTCAGTGCGTGGAGCTCCATCTCCACGATTTGTTCCAGTCAGACGACAGTGTGTGTCAGTGCCTGCGGCGAGCCGTAACACGGATGACAGGTGAGTTTTGCGGTTCCTCCAGCGAAGTGTGGTCTGTCTGTCAACTTCGTCAATCTTAGATTGCTCACCTGAAGGTAACTGGCAGGTGCTCAGTTGAAATATCCCACAATGAATTAAAGTATGACTGGCTGCAAGCCCGAAATTTGTTTGAACACGGTTCAATGTAGCCAATACAATTGTTATTCAATTCTCAACATGTTTAATCCATACTTAAATATGAACACCGGTATTATTAATTGCAAAAGTGACTCATGCTGATACATTTTCGTGTCTTAACCATTTAACCTATTCCGATGGTATTTGGTGTGGAGATAGGCTGATTTAAGAAGTATTGCTCCGGTTTGGAAATATTGTAGATCTGAGCTGATGCACAGAACAGTCAGTCGTAGTGGGGAGGTGGGTAGTCTCCGGGCGACCCGTGTTTATGTCTAGTGACTTTGCTGTTTCCTCTTTCTCCATTGCTCTCACATCAAATGAAAACAAAATGAATTCTGTGACCAGGAGCTATCAAGTGAATTAAAATACGTTCACATAATTACGGAAGGCTAAAATTTGTTATTTGTTTGACTATATTATTTCCACCTTTCTGGCAGTTGAGCATCAATGGCCTTGCATAACAATGAAGTTATTTTTGTCAGTTTGCTAAAGAAATTTGGCTTTTATAAGTCTTTTCCTCTGAGGAAGACAATTTATTTGAAACGAAGTGTGTAATTCCACATTATTGACTAGTTTTAACTGTTCACTGAACTTCAAGTGCATGTTTTCATTCTCTAGCATGTTTGGCATTATGCCCTAATACGAGGAGCATTCAAGTTCTAAGGCCTCCGATTTTTTTTCTAATTAACTACTCACCCAAAATCGATGAAACTGGCGTTACCTCTCGACGTAATCGCCCTGCAGACGTACGCATTTTTCACAACGCTGACGCCATGATTCCATGACAGCGGCGAAGGCTTCTTAAGAGTCTGTTGTGACCACTGGAAAATTGCTGAGGCAATAGCAGCACGGCTGGTGAATGTGCGGCCACGGAGAGTGTCTTTCATTGTTGGAAAAAGCCAAAAGTCACTAAGAGCCAGGTCAGGTGAGTAGGGAGCATGAGGAATCACTTCAAAGTTGTTATCACGAAGAAACTGTTGCGTAACGTTAGCTCGATGTGCGAGTGCGTTGTCTTGGTGAAACAGCGCACGCGCAGCCCTTCCCGGACGTTTTTGTTGCAGTGCAGGAAGGAATTTGTTCTTCACAACATTTTCGTAGGATGCACCTGTTACCGTAGTGCCCTTTGGAATGCAATGAGTAAGGATTACGCCCTCGCTGTCCCAGAACGTGGACACCATCATTTTTTCAGCACTGGCGGTTACCCGAAATTTTTTTGGTGGCAGTGAATCTGTGTGCTTCCATTGAGCTGACTGGCGCTTTGTTTCTGGATTAAAAAATGGCATCCATGTCTCATCCATTGTCACAACCGACGAAAAGAAAGTCCCATTCATGCTGTCGTTGCACGTCAACATTGCTTGGCAACATGCCACACGGGCAGCCGTGTGGTCGTCCGTCAGCATTCGTGGCACCCAACTGGATGACACTTTTCGCATTTTCCGGTCGTCATGCAGGATTGTGTGCACAGAACCCACAGAAATGCCAACTCTGGAGGCGATCTGTTCGACAGTCATTCGGCGATCCTCCAAAACAATTCTCTCCACTTTCTCGATAGTGTCGTCAGACCGGCTTGTGCGAGCCCGAGGTTGCTTCGGTTTGTTGTCACGCGATGTTCTGCCTTCATTAAACTGTCGCACCCACGAACGCACGTTCGACACATCCATAACTCCATCACCACATGTCTCCTTCAACTGTCGATGAATTTCAATTGGTTTCACACCACGCAAGTCCCCCCTGCGGGTCCGGGGATTAGAATAGGCCCGAGGTATTCCTGCCTGTCGTAAGAGGCGACTAAAAGGGGTCCATCCCCCTCACGGGGGTAGTTAGCGCATGCGTCCGGAGACGGACGGTTCCACGACCTATAATCGTGGTCTTTTTGGTTTTTCACTTCTCGTTTCTTCCTTCCTTTTGTTGGTTCCTTTCTTTGCTCTTCTCCACCTCACTGTCTTCCTTACTCTTTCCCTTGACTTCTCCTTGCCTTTTTCTCCTTGCCTTCTCATTGCCTTTTTCTCCTTGCCTTCTCATTGCCTTTTTCTCCTTGCCTTCTCATTGCCTTTTTCTCCTTGCCTTCTCATTGCCTTTTTCTCCTTGCCTTCTCATTGCCTTTTTCTCCTTGCCTTCTCATTGCCTTTTTCTCCTTGCCTTCTCATTGCCTTTTTCTCCTTGCCTTCTCATTGCCTTTTTCTCCTTGCCTTCTCATTGCCTTTTTCTCCTTGCCTTCTCATTGCCTTTTTCTCCTTGCCTTCTCATTGCCTTCTTCTCCTTGCCTTCTCTAGTCTCCGCCTTGGCGTTTGAGACAGTCTGTCCTCTTTCTCCCTCTCTCTCTTCTTTTTCCTCTTCTTCCTTCCTCCCTGTGCGTGCCTGAAGGCCGACCCACGCGTTCACACGCGTAGCCAGTGACGGGGTAACGCGTAAGTCCCCGCCCTGGGTAGACATGTAAGGCACACGCGTACCCCCTGGTAAAGGCCAGGCCCGGGGAGGGGTGATTGCCTGAGCTGATACCTTCTGACCATGCCGATTGGTCCCTCCGTCTGTTTCTCGGGAGGTGTGACCTGAGGTGTAAACATTCACCTAAGGCGGGAGTGCCCTCTGAGAGGGTCCCCACAAGGAAGGAGCGCGCCATCGGAGACGCTGGCAATCATGGGGGATTCCTCCGCAATGGATTCTACTCCATCTCTCTCGACTTCTGCCCAAAAACGGAAACGTGACCAGCCAACAGTGACAAAAGTACTACCGCCTGCCCCACAGTTCCTCGCAGTTTCTCGATCTAAGGACGGAAAGGATTTTTCCTCTTTCAACCCTTTCGTTATTCAGAAGGGCTTAGATGCCATAGCCGGATCTGTCAAATCTTGTACCAGGTTGCGTAACGGCACCTTATTACTAGAAACTGAGAGTGCCTTTCAGGCACAAAAACTGCTTCGGGCCACCCTCCTGTACACGTTCCCTGTCCGGGTGGAGACCCACCGAACTTTGAATTCGTCTCGTGGTGTAGTCTATACTAGCTCCCTCGACGGATTGACTGACGAGGAGCTTCAATCTTTCCTCGCTGAGCAGGGCGTGACGGCTGTCCATCGGGTCATGAAAAAGGTCAACAATGTCCTTGTACTGACCCGGACACTTTTCTTGACCTTAGATAGTGTTAAGCTGCCATCGCGCATCAAGGCGGGCTACGAGGTTATTTCCGTTCGCCCCTATGTCCCAACACCTACGCGCTGCTACCAGTGTCAGCGTTTCAATCACACTCGACAGTCTTGTTCCAATGCGGCTAAATGTGTCACTTGTGGCAGGGATGCCCATGAGGGTGACTGTCCACCTCCGTCTCCTCGTTGTGTGAACTGTCAGGGTGACCATGCCGCATCCTCCCGCGACTGTCCTGTCTATAAGGAAGAACGCTGTATCCAAGAAATTCGGGTCAAAGAGAAAGTGTCCACCTCGGCTGCTCGCAAGCTATTGGCTAGTAGGAAGCCCACGCTGCTCCCAGCGGGGAAATACAGTACTGTCCTCGCCTCTCCTCGGACTACCCGGGAGGTAGCAACCCAGACATGCGATCTGACCTTCAGCACCACGGTCGTCCATTCGGCCAGTGCTAAGATCGCGCGGTCGACGTCTCCTCTTCCTCCCATCACCCCACAGACACCAGCCCCTTCCTCAGCTTCTGCTAAGTCGAAGACCCCGAAGTCAGATGCACGGGCCTTCAAGAAGGAACCATCCCGTGCAGACTTCCTCCGTCCCTCAACCTCCCAGCCTTCGACCGGTACTTCCACCAAATGTCCTTCCAAAAAGGCGCATAGGAAGCAGTTCTCCTTCTCCGCCACAGCGCATTTCTTCTCCTGCGCCACCCAGCGGTTGCCACCCCAGGCCGTCATCCGATCGCCTGGCCGCACCGCTGGTAGCCGTACATCTGGCCGTTCACCGGCGGAGGAAGCTCCCCCTCCCGGGCATCCTCCCGAGATGGCCGATGACCCTATAGACCCCATGGACGATGACTGTCCGCCTACTGATAGCGGCGGCAGTGCTCGCTCGAAGCCAGGCCCTAAGCGGCCTTCGAGGTGACCCCTTCTCTCATCTTCCTTTTCTTACGATGGCACTTATTCACTGGAATATTCGCAGCATTCGCTCCAACCAAGAGGACTTGAAGTTGCTGCTCCGCTTGCTTCGTCCGCTCGTCGTAGCCCTCCAGGAAACGAAGCTACGCCCATGCGATCAAATTGCCTTGGCGCACTACACCTCTGTGCGTTTTGACCTACCTCGTGTGGTAGGTATCCCAGCTTATGGAGTGGTTATGTTGCTGGTCCGGGATGATATTTACTACGATCCCATCACGTTGCACACCGGCCTGCAGGCAGTTGCCATCCGCATTACTCTCCCCACTTTTACGTTTTCCTTTTGTACCGTTTACACTCCATCGTCATCTGCCGTTACCAGGGCAGACATGATGCAACTTATTGCTCAGCTACCTGCACCATTTTTGTTAACTGGAGACTTCAATGCCCACCATCCCCTTTGGGGCTCTCCAGCATCCTGCCCGAGGGGCTCCTTGTTAGACCTTTTCAACCAGCTCAATCTTGTCTGCCTCAATACTGGCGCCCCTACTTTTCTTTCGGACACATCTCACACCTATTCCCATTTAGACCTCTCTATATGTACTCCCCAACTTGCACGCCGGTTTGAGTGGTATGCACTTGCTGATACATATTCGAGCGACCCCTTCCCGTGTGTTATCCATCTCCTGCAGCATACTCCCTCTCCGTGCTCCTCTAGTTGGACCATCTCCAAGGCAGACTGGGGGCTCTTCTCTTCCAGGGCGACCTTTCAGGATCAAACCTTCACCAGCTGCGATCGTCAGGACGCACACCTCACGGAAGTCATTCTCGCTGCTGCTGAATATTCCATCCCTCACCCTACTTCTTCTCCACGTCGCGTACCGGTCCCCTGGTGGACCGCAGCATGTAGAGACGCTTTACGTGCTCGTCGACGTGCTTTACGCACCTTTAAACGCCACCCTACAGTGGCGAATTGTATTAATTATAAACGATTACGTGCTCAGTGTCGTCGTATTATTAAAGAAAGAAAGCCAGCTGGGCTGCTTTCACAAGCACCTTCAACAGTTTTACTCCTTCTTCTGTTGTCTGGGGTAGCCTGCGCCGGCTATCTGGCACTAAGGTCCACTCCCCAGTTTCTGGCTTGAAGATCGCGAATGAAGTCCTTGTGGCCCCTGAGGCTGTCTCCAATGCCTTCGGCCGCTTTTTCGCAGAGGTTTCGAGCTCCGCTCATTACCACCCTGCCTTCCTCCCCCGCAAACAGGCAGAGGAGGCTAGGCCACCTGACTTCCGCTCCTCGAATTGTGAAAGTTATAATGCCCCATTCACCATGCGGGAACTCGAAACCGCACTTGGCCGATCACGGTCCTCCGCTCCAGGGCCTGATTCTATTCATATTCAGATGCTGAAGAACCTTTCTCCTGCGGGTAAAGGTTTTCTTCTTCGTACATACAATCGCATCTGGATTGAGGGACATGTTCCCGCATGCTGGCGCGAGTCTATTGTTGTCCCGATTCCTAAGCCGGGGAAGGACAAGCACTTGCCTTCCAGTTATCGACCTATCTCGCTTACCAGCTGTGTCTGTAAAGTGATGGAGCGAATGGTTAACTCTCGATTGGTTTGGCTGCTCGAGTCTCGACGCCTACTTACCAATGTACAATGTGGATTTCGTAGGCGCCGCTCTGCTGTTGACCATCTGGTTACCTTGTCGACCTTCATTATGAATAACTTCTTGCGGAAGCGCCCGACCGCGGCTGTGTTCTTTGATTTGGAGAAGGCTTACGACACCTGTTGGAGGGCGGGCATTCTCGGCACCATGCATACATGGGGCCTTCGCGGTCGCCTCCCTCTTTTTATTCGTTCCTTTTTAATGGATCGACAGTTCAGGGTACGTGTGGGTTCTGTCCTGTCTGACACCTTTCGCCAGGAGAATGGGGTGCCACAGGGCTCAGTTTTGAGCGTCGCTCTCTTCGCCATAGCGATCAATCCATTAATGGATAGCCTCCCAGCTGATGTATCAGGCTCCCTTTTTGTAGACGATTTTACCATCTATTGCAGCGCGCAGTGTACACGTGTCCTGGAGCGCTGTCTTCAGCGTTCTCTTGACCGTCTTTACTCCTGGAGTGTCGCCAATGGCTTCCGTTTTTCTGCCGAGAAGACGGTCTGTATTAACTTCTGGCGCTACAAAGAGTTTCTCCCACCGTCCTTACGACTCAGTCCCGTTGCTGTCCCAATCGTGGAGACAACCAAATTTTTAGGCCTTACCTTTGACAGGAAACTTAGCTGGTCTCCACATGTGTCATATTTGGCCGCCCGTTGTACCCGTTCTTTAAATGTCCTCCGTGTTCTCAGTGGTATGTCGTGGGGAGCGGATCGAACCGTCCTCCTTCGTCTATATCAGTCGATCATCCGCTCCAAGCTGGATTATGGGAGCTTCGTATACTCCTCTGCACGGCCATCCATCTTACGCCGCCTCAACTCCATACAACATCGGGGTTTACGACTTGCGATCGGAGCATTTTATACCAGTCCCGTAGAGAGTCTTCATGCTGACGCTGGCGAATTGCCACTCACCTACCGGCGCGATATACTGCTTTGTCGGTATGCCTGTCGGCTACTGTCAATGCCCGACCATCCGTCTTATCGTTCCTTTTTTGACGACTCTCTTGACCGTCAATACGGGTTGTATGTCTTTGCCCTGCTACCCCCTGGCGTTCGCTTTCGTCGCCTCCTTCAACACCTTAATTTTTCACTCCCTGCAACCTTTCGAGTGGGCGAGAGCCGCACGCCACCTTGGCTCCAGGCTCAGGTCCGCGTTCACCTTGACCTCAGCTCGCTCCCAAAAGAGGTCACCCCCGGTTCGGTCTACCACTCCCGTTTTTTGGAACTTCGTTCGAAGTTCATCAACATGACTTTCATTTATACAGATGGCTCTTAAGACCAATGATGGGGTCGGGTGTTCCTTTATTGTCGGGGCACAAAGTTTCAAATACCTTCTCCATGGCCATTGTTCGGTCTTCACAGCTGAGCTCTTTGCCCTCTACCAGGCTGTTCTTTACATCTGCCGCCACCGACATTCTGCTTATGTCATCTGCTCAGATTCCCTGAGCGCCATCTAGAGCCTCAGTGATCCGTACCCGGTTCACCCTTTCGTACACCAGATCCAACGCTCTCTTCAGCAGCTGGTGGACGTCGGTACTCCGGTTAGCTTTATGTGGGTTCCTGGCCATGTCGGTATCCCTGGGAACGAAGCTGCAGATGCCGCGGCCAAGGCTGCGGTCCTCCAGCCTCGGACAGCTTCTTGTTGTGTCCCTTCGTCCGATTTTAGCAGGGTCATTTGTCGGCGCATCTTATCGCTGTGGCATGCCGATTGGGCTGCACTTACCGACAACAAGCTTCGGGCCTTAAAACCTCTTCCCGTGGCTTGGACGTCCTCCTCACGCCCTGCTCGGCGGGAGGAGATCGTTTTAGCCCGGTTAAGAATTGGACACTGCCGGTTCAGCCATCGCCATCTGCTGACGGCTGCGCCGGCGCTGTTCTGCACATGTGGGCACTTGCTGACGGTTAGACACATTTTAATGTCCTGTCCAGATCTTAACACACTGCGCCTCGATCTTAACCTGCCTAATACTTTCGATGCCATTTTAGCGGATGACCCACGAGCAGCTGCTCGTGTTCTTTGTTTTATCAATTTGACAAACCTCGCTAAGGACATTTGATGATGTTGTTTTTTAATCCTATGCTTCCCAGTCTGTCTTTTATCGTGTTTTCCCTTTTAGTTGTTTTTGTTAACTTGTGCCTCGCGGTGCATTCTTAGAGTAGTCAGGGCGCTAATGACCATTGATGTTGTGCGCCCTAAATTAACAAAAAAAAAAAAAAAAAAAAAAAAAACGCACGTTCAGAAAACGAATGATTGCACGCTGTTCAAGTAAGGAAAACATCGTCATTTTAAGTATTTAAAACAGTTCTCATTCTTGCCGCTGGCGGTAAAATTCCATCTGCCGTACGGTGCTGCCATCTCTGGGACGTATTGACAATGAGCGCGGCCTCATTTTAGAACAATGCACTTGTTTCTATCTCTTTCCAGTCCGGAGAAAAAAAATTGGAGGCCTTAGAACTTGAATGCACCTCGTAAAGAGCCAAACATGAGATAATACAGTATTGGTACTCCAAGAAAATTTACATCCATATCAGGACATGTGAATGTGCACTTTAAGCCAAATTATGCATTTTAGTATGGTTCATGAAATTCCAATGTTCTTGGAGTATCCTCTAATGTCTTGTTCCTTTTATGACATAATGTAAGATCTTTTAATGTTTTACACATAAGAACTTTTGGGCTTCCTGAGTCATCGTAGCTGCACAAACGCGGTGACGCCAGTTGTCGGGTGCTCTCTGGCAACTGCTAAAATGAACCTATTCCTAACAGGTCACAGAAAATATTGCGAGTGATTGTTTGAAAAGCGTTATTTTCAAAATAAATTTCCTTTTACGCAAGATGGTCTATGTGTGAGAATGTACAGTGAATTTCTGAAATCACAAACTGTTGAGCTCTCATTTAAAAAGTAAACTCTTTGAGAACGACCATTTAGAATAATTTTGAGCCCAGAAGATGAGACATTTTTCTCATTGTTAAAAAAATTTACTGGCACATTTGTGTAATGTATCTTAAAGTATAACATGCACAAAAAAAGATCAACATTATATGTGAAAGCTTAGCTTCTCGTGCAGCTTTTTAATCTTTGAGACTAATATGTGAAAGCTTTAATTTTCTTGTATTAACACTATGTATATTAATTTAAACCATTAATGTTTCCTATTTGTGTGTTTGCACTACTTAACAGTGATGTTCCTATTGGTTTACTACATCACGTGTCCTGTTCTCTGAATGTCCGCTGTCATCGGCTGGCGAGATCACGTGACGTGAGCTGTGACTGGCTTAAAAGAGCACATCACAATCTAGATTTCAATGCTTCAGAAAGTAACATGCAATGTTCGCTGGAATTCAAATTTATACTTTTATAACACAAATGTATACAGTGTTCATGTTGCTGCACATCAGACATCTTTCCAAAACGTGTTTTTTCCCCTGAATTTCGTTTCCTAAAGTGCCAGGAAATACTATGCTGGTGTATAAAACCATATCATTCCTTTATTTGGTTAAGCTTTACAGTTTCGAGGAAAAGTATACTGTCACTTAACGTGGAAAAAGTGTATTTTCACCTGGGAGAAAGTCTATTTTTTACCGGGAAAAATCCGGGAATTTTCTTCCTTGTGCATGTATACATCCTGCCATTCCTATCACATATGGAGCGCAGCAAAAATGACTGTTTAAGACACCTCTTTGCCCGCTTTAATCAATCCAATCTTGACCTTGTGATCCCTACGGAGCAGTACGTAAGTGCTGCAGTTCACTGCCCCACAAAAAAAAGTGAAACATATGGAAGGCGTGGTCAGATGTTGTATATAAGGGGCATTCAAAAAGAAATGAGCTGGAGGCATAATTACAGAAACCAGTACCTGTATGTTTGAAGTATTTACCCTGGCTGTTCAAACCAAAGTTTGCCGGCTGCTTTACCTACAACTGAGCCTATGTGACTGTTCCATTCCATACCTCTACAAAGTGTTACATACAAGTATTTGCATGTATTAACCAATTTGAATACTGAATCATTGATATTGTGGGCATATTGTACTACTTTCCTGTGTGAAGTGCACAATTTTACGCTTCTGAACATTTAAAGCAACTTCCCGTTCTTTGCGCTTCTTTGAAATCTTATCAACACATGACTGAAGGTTTGTGCAGATTTTTTCAGACAGTATTTCATTACAGGCAACCACATCATCTGCAATAACTCTGAGGTTACTATTAACATGGTTTTTGAGGTTACTAACATAAACTACAAACAGAAAGGGTCCTAAAACAGTTCCCTACTGTACACTTTGCTTCCTCAGATAACCTCTCCACTCAAGATAGCATACTGTGACCTCCCTACCAAGGAATCCTCAAACCAGTCACAAATTTTGTTTTATACTCCACGCAATCATTCTTTCGATAATAAATGTATGTGTGGTACATCATCAAATACCACTCGGAAATAGAGAAATAATGCATCTACCTAATTGCCTGGATCCCTGGATTTCAGTATGTCGTGTGAGGAAAGTGCAAGTTGGGTGTCACATGATCAATGTTTTGGGAATCCGTACTGGTTGGTGTGGAGGTGGTGACTCTGTTCACAATACCTCAGTACTTTTGAGCTCGGAGTATGTTCTAAGATTCTACAACAAATAGATGTCACGGATAAAGGACAAAAGTTTTACAAACCAATTCTTCTACCCTTCCGTTTGCAGCCCTTGTCTTCTCCCATCCATCCAGCAGAGTCCACGATGACCTGTGTGGTAGTGTCCACTTCCCGATCTTCCTGTCCCTCCCTCAGCATCACTCCCCTGGACACTTGCCCAGATGGACTCTCAACAGTGCTAAAAGAATACAACTACAGACATTCTTTCAGCAGCTGAGCTAGCAATCCCCTGTTCCTTAGTCCACCCTGATGGAAGACAGTACCTTGGTGGTCATAAGAAACCTGAGGCCATTAGAGATCATAGGCGGACTCTCCAACATCATAAGCGGCACCCATCAACGGAGCACATCATTGCCTTTAAGCAGCTCCATACCTAGGTCCGCCACCTAATAAAACAACAGAAGCAAGAATGTTGGGAATGATACATTTCAGTTATCAGACCATATACCTCTCCTTCACAGGTTTGGACTGAGATCTGACATCTCTGCAGGTACTGAAACCTACGGGTGTAGCTTGTATTACCTCGAATTGCACTATCTACACTGACCTAGATGCTGTCGCCAAACATTTTGCTCTGTATTATGCTGGAGCCTCAGCACCTGAGAAAAATCAGCCTGCCTTTTGCGTTCTAAAACACCAGGTGGAGTGAAAGCAATTATCATTTACTACTACCCACTTTCAGCCATATAATGCATCATCCAGTCAGTGGGAATTCGGAATTAGTCACTGTCATAGCTTACTGCCCTGATATAGCCCCAGGGCTATGATCAGGAACTGTCAGTGGATTGTCAGCATCATATCCTTCCCATTTTTAATTGCATCTGGATTGAGGGCAAATCTCCATGACAGTGGTGAGAAAGCATTATTGTCTCAGTGCTGAAACCAGGTGAACACCCTCTAAAGATGGAAAGTTATCACCCAATAAGTCTCACCAATGTTTTCTGTAAGTTGCTTCAGTGCATGGTGAGCTGGTTACTGTGTTGGCTCCTTGGGTCTCGGGGTATTCGTGCTCCATCCCGAGGTGGTTTTTCACCACGGCCATTCCACTACTGATAATCTGGTTTACCTGGAGCCTGCCATCTGAGCAGCTTTTGCCCAACGTCAACACCTTATAGCCGTCATTGTCGACCTGCCAAAGGCTTATGACACCACCTGGCGACACCACATCCTTGCTACCTTAAACAAGTGGGGTTGAGCCCTGATGACCACGCTGTTTAGTGCCCGTAAACCTAAAAAAAAAAAAACACACACACACACACACACACACACACACACACACACACACACACACACGTAAGTGAGGTCTCTGAGGTCTGCTCCCAATTTTTATACAGAACTTCCTGTCATGCTGTATGTTCTGGGTTTGAGTTGGTGCTTCCGACATTACCCCCAATATCCAAGAGAAACTGGGTCCTGCAGGGTTCTGTATTGCGTGTCTCTCTCTCTCTCTCTCTCTCTCTCTAGTAGTCATCAATGGACTAGCAACAGCTGTGGGGTCCTCTGTGTCACCACCCTTGTATGCTGACAACTTTGGCCTCTACTATTGCTCCTCTAGTGTGCGTGTCGCCAAGCGTTGTCTGCCAGGTGCCATATGAGAGGCACAGGCATGGGTCCTCTCACATGGTTTTTGGTTTTCAACTGCCAAGAGCCACATCATGCACTTCTGTCTATGTTGTACCATTCACCCATAACCAGAACTTTGCTTGCAGACCTGCTACTCAATGCGGTGGAGACTTATCACTTTTAGGGGTGGTCTTCGATTCTTGGTTGACGAAATTCTCCATCTTTTCCAACTTAAGGCAAAGTGCTGGCTGCACCTTAATACACTTTGCTGCCTGAATAATAGCAGCTGGGGTGCAAATTGCACTACCGTTCTGCAGCTTTACAAAGCTGTGATACAGTCCCGTCTTGATTATGGGAGTCTGGCATATTGTTCACATCACTCTCAGCATTGCGGATACTGGATCTGATACACCACTGTATGGTTTGACCTGCACAGGAGCCTTTGGAACTAGTCCTGATAACAGGTCCTGCCATTGTGGATTATGCGCGAACAACAGCTTGTTATGAAACTTCCTCACAGATTAAAACTGTGTGCTGGACGGAGACTCGAACTCGGGACCTTTGCCTTTAGTGGGTGTGGTGTGCGTACTGTAAGACCTTCGGTACACACACCATCAGATTATTTCACTTGTCGCTCTAACGAAGTAGGCGAGTGTGAGCAATATGTCTGGTGGTCTTATCGTGGCGTGTTTATATTCTGCCGTTAGGTCAGACGATAGAAATGCCACTTGCACGCTTAGAGTAGCAGATTGACGGTGACCAACTTTAAACAGAACTTGATTAATTTTCACACACATTTATTAAAATAATAAAAAGCATAGACATTACGTAGCTTGATTCTGGATGCTGTTTACAATTGACAATCTGAAGTTCCTTTGGTCATGGTACGTTAATCTTATTCTCACATATCTCTGATACTTGACAAAGTGTCTAGTCATTTATCTTCATGGCTATGTACAGGAATATGGTAATCTTATTAGGCGCAGACTGAAACTTGACTATAGACTGGTGCAGACTGGTCACCGTTATAATACCTCGAGCGTTCATGTATTACTGTGTGAGTGTGATCTGCGAGGAGAAAAGATTCTACGTTAGCAGCAATCTCATTGGCTGCTGCATTACATATTAATACGTGGATCAGCGCAAGCAGAATTTGGTCCGTCTCTAAGACAGCGCCATCTCTTAGTGCAGAGACGGACGAGCGTGCTGACTACACGGAACTATGTACACAACAGTGGGCAAGTGCTCCACCAACTGAGCCACCCAAGCAATACTCACGCCCCGTCCTCACAGCTTCACTTCTGTCAGTACCTCGTCTCCTACCTTCCAAACTTCACAGAAGCTCCCCTGCAAGACTTGCAGAACCAGCACTCCTGGTAGAAAAAATATTGCAGAGACATGGCTTTGCCACAGCGTGGTGGATGTTCCCAGAATGAAATTTTTACTCTGCAGTGGAGTGTGCGCTGATGTGAAACTTCCTGGCAGATAAAAACTGTGTGTCGGACCGAGACTCGAACTCTTGACCGGTCCGGTCCTCACCCTACCTGCTCATTTACTGTTCTTCCCCCCTTCTCGCATGGTCTGTTAGACTTGTTTCTCTTTTGTGTCTCTGCACTTCTCTAGCCCTGTTTGTGTTCTTAGTATTTCCTAAGCAATTGTTTAGTGGGGTACATGTGGTAAGTAGTGGGTGTTGGGAGCTGTACATTCCCTCATTACAATCTGCTTTGGGGCTTCCAGCTGCTTCTTAGGTGGGACATCTTGCCTGCCTCTTTCCCTGTGTCTCCCTTTCTTTCTTTTGTCCCTTATCTCGCCCTTGTTGATGTTTCGTGGACATCGGGCTTTTCTTCCCTCGGGTTTTGTGTGGTAGACTATATATGATCTACAGCATAGAGACCCATCTGTCGAGGATAAGGGAACTGATGATCTTGCAGTTTGGTCCCTTTAATCCTCCAGCCAGCCAGTCAACCAACCAATCAACCAGTTGGTGCCCATATAGGTTATACTTAAAGTAATGACTGCCAAAACAAGTGTCAGAAGTTCCTTTACTCAATTCGATTCAGAGAACCTAATGCATAATGAATTTTTTTTTTTTCGCCGTCTTGTATTTAACTCCATACGCAACATGAAGCAAAGTTACTAGCATCATACGACAAAATGAAAATTTGCTCAAAATTTGGATTTGCCAAGAGAGGCAAATGTGTAAGAATTTTTTAATTTTAAAATTATACTCTCCAACTTTGCTGCCCAGACAAAGTGAGTTCTCTTCACTAGTAATTTTGTGAGATTTTTCATGGTGACTCTATAGTTCTCCATGAAATTTCAGTGGTAATAGGCTACACCAAGAAACAATTGCAGTTTTTTAACATTTTTCAGTGCTGGAAAATCATTTGCTGTGTATGTTAATTGTGGGTCTAGTTGTATACCATCTGACACAGTTATGTTCCCTAGACAGCACGCTTGCAATTGTGAGACTACCATTCTTTGAAATCAACTTTAGATTACCAGTACTTATACAAGTTAGGAAGTTTCTTAGTCACACTGCATGCTCTGTCATTGTACTCAAAAAGACTATTATATCACTAGGTACTACAATAGACACATTGTCGGGTTTAACCTTGTAAAAGTAAATCATTAAAACACGACATGAACATTTTGGGGGCCAAAGGACATCCTTATGTATTCATAGTCCCCGAAGGGCACAACAAAGGCTGTTCACTACCAATATTTCATAGCTTTTGTTAGCTGACGGTAAACAGATTGCTTACCTAAGCTGGTGAATAATTTGCTTTTGTCGAGCTTATCCAGAGTGTCATTGATTGTTAATAGGGGATAGGGTTTCAGTGTTGTGAACTCATTGACTGCTCTCGTGTCTACACAGATGTGACAAGACTTTCCCGATTACAGATTTTTGTAGGGGCTCTCTCTGAAGATGAAGCTCAGAGATTGAAAGAAAGTTGACTTAATTTTGCTTCTAGAAAACCTGAAATATTTTACTCTATTAAAGACTTCAAGTGATAAGTTATTTAATATGGTGATTGTGCTGTAGGTTGGCATAGCATCACCTGCAGGAATCTCACGGTATGTTGAGGAGGTTCGTGGAAATCATTTCTTCAGGGGAAGCTGTTGATATACTTTCCGGGATGTGAGGTCGTGGTCCAAGAACTTTTCTGCTCCTTACGTTTCGTCCAGGACTGCGCTGGACTTACTCAGCGGAGCAGCGCCTCTGAGGAAGTCCAGCGCAGTCCTGGACGAAACGTATGGAGCAGAAAAGTTCTTGGACCACGACCTCACATCCCGGAAAGTACATCAACAGCCATGTCAACCGGTCGTGAAAGCCTTCATTCTACAATCTTCAGGGGAAGTCGCAAATTTGGCTAGAACAGGGTATGACATGTACTGATCTGCTGTACACAGGTTTTAAAATTTCTTTACATTTCTCTTTTCACAGGTAACATAAGTGCAGATGAAGACTGCACTGTAGTTCCTTCTGTAGATTGTCACACAGGTGACAAAATGGTAGATATCGAAATAGACGACAGAGGGATAGAGAAACAATTAAAACCGCTCTAAAGAGGAAAGGCCGCTGGACCTGATGGGATACCAGTTTGATTTTACACAGAGTACGTGAAGGAACTTGCCTCCCTTCTTGCAGCGGTGTACCGTAGGTCTCTAGAAGACCGTAGCGTTCCAGAGGATTGCAAAAGGGCACAGGTCATCCCCGTTTTCAAGAAGGGACGTCGAACAGATGTGCAGAACTATAGACCTATATCTCTAACGTCTATCAGTTGTAGAATTTTGGAACACATATTATGTTCGAGGATAATGACTTTTCTGGAGACTAGAAATCTACTCTGTAGGAATCGGCATGGTTTTTGAAAAAGATGATTGTGTGAAACCCAGCTCGCACTATTCGTCCATGAGACTCAGAGGACCATAGACCACGGGTTTCCAGGTAGATGCCGTGTTTCTTGACTTCTGCAAGGCGTTCGATACAGTTCCCCACAGTCGTTTAATGAACAAAGTAAGAGCATATGGACTATCAGACCAATTGTGTGTTGGATTGAAGAGTTCTTAGATAACAGAACGCAGAGCGTCATTCTCAATGGAGAGAAGTCTTCCGAAGTAAAGAGTGATTTCAGTTGTGCCGCAGGGGAGTGTCATAGGACCGTTGCTATTCACAATATACATAAATGACCTTGTGGATGACATCGGAAGTTCACTGAGGCTTTTTGCAGATGATGCTGTGGTGTATCTAGAGGTTGTAACAATGGAAAATTGTACTGAAATGCAGGAGGATCTGCAGCGAATTGACGCATGGTGCAGGGAATGGCAATTGAATCTCAATGTAGACAAGTGTAATGTGCTGTGAATACACAGAAAGATAGATCCTTTATCATTTAGCTACAAAATAGCAGGTCAGCAGCTGGGAGCAGTTAATACCATAAATTATCTGGTAGTAGGCATTAGGAGTTATTTAAAATGGAATGACCATATAAAATTAATCACTGGTAAAGCAGATGCCAGACTGAGATTCATTGGAAGAATCCTAAGGAAATGCAATCCGAAAACAAAGGAAGTAGGTTACAGTACGCTTGTTCGCCCACTGCTTGAATACTGCTCAGCAGTGTGGGATCCGTACCAGATAGGGTTGATAGAAGAGATAGAGAAGATCCAACGGAGAGCAGCGTGCTTTGTTACAGGATCATTTAGTAATCGCGAAAGCATTATGGAGATGATAGATAAACTCCAGTGGAAGACTCTGCAGGAGAGACACTCAGTAGCTCGGTACGGGCTTTTGTGGAAGTTTCGAGAACATACCTTCACCGAAGACTCGAGCAGTATATTGCTCCCTTTTACGTATATCTCGCGAAGAGACCATCAGGATAAAATCTGAGAGATGAGCCCACACAGAGGCATACCGACTATCCTTCTTTTCACGAACAATAAGAGACGGGAATAGAAGGGAGAACCGATAGAGGTACTCGAGGTACCCTCCGCCACACAGTCAGGTGGCTTGCGGAGTATGGATGTAGATGTAGAACTAAAATTTGCATAAAAGTTCTTTCAGGCTGTTCATTTTAATAGCATGTTGTTATATTATCAATATTTAGTTCATGTTCTTTGGTGAATCTAGTACATGGAGAATTTCAGTCTCTCCACTTCCAAAATTACACAGGTCTGCAAGTAAAAAACTACATACTTTTGCAGCTGTCGTGCTCTTATTTTTTGTCACAATCCTCTTCAATGATGGTCTGCCATAATAACCAATTCTCATTTTTGTATGCATTATAACCTTGTGGATGACGTTTATCCATTTCACCTGTATGTGGTATAGATCTTTGATATGGTGCCTCTTCAGTCAGCAAACACTTGAGCTACATCTACATCTACATCCATCCCCCCAGGGGGTCCACAACTCTTTTGTGGATACGTGCGTAGCGAGCACGGGACCCCGAGCTAATGTGGCCTTCCTTCCTTTCCGGGCTGCATACCTTCCCATTCCGCATCCTTCCCCATCCCTATCTTCGCCCCTCCTCCCCTCACCTCTGGCTCTTTCCTTCCCTTTCTCCCCATCTGGGAGTATGGTTTGTGCCTACGTCCGGAGACGGACGCTCGTAAATGTACTGCATTCTTCGCCTTTCTTGCTTTTATGTCTTCTTCCTTCCTTTGTCCTTCCCTTTTTCCTTACCTCTTCTCTTTCCCTTTTCTCCACTGCGGCGTTTGAGACCTCTCTTCTTTCCTTTCCCTTTCCCTTTCTCTTTCTTCCTCCCTGTGCGTGTCTGAAGGCCGACCCACGCCCTTCGTGCGTAGCCGGTGACGGGGTAACGCGTAATTCCCCGCCCCGGGTAGACAGGTAGGACACGTACGTACCCCCTGGTAACGGCCAGGCCCAGGGAGGGGTGATTACCCGAGCTGATACCTTCCGAAAATGCCGATTGGTCCCTCCGTCCGTTTGTCGGGAGGTGTGACCTGAGGTGTGAACAATCACCTAAGGCGGGAGTGCCCTCAGAGAGGGCCCCCACAAGGGAGGAGCGCGCCATCGGAGACGCCGGTAATCATGGGGGATTCTTCCGCAATGGTTTCCTCACCTTCCACTATGTCTGCTCACAAACGTAAGTATACTGAGTCTCAGCCACAGACGATTCTTCCATCGTTGCCACAGTTCCTTGTTGTTTCTCGGACTGATGAAGGTCACGACTTCTCCACGGTCAACCCTTTCATTATTCAGAAAGGTGTCGACGCAATTGCAGGTCCTGTAAAGTCTTGTTCCAGATTACGGAATGGCACCCTGTTGTTAGAAACACACAGTGCCCTCCAGGCACAAAAATTGCTGCGTACTTCTCTGCTCCACACCTTTCCTGTCCGGGTGGAACCGCACCGAACCTTAAATTCCTCGCATGAAGTCGTTTATACACGCTCCCTCGATGGATTGTCTGACGAAGAAATTCAGCACTATCTGTCTGACCAGGGCGTAACGGCAGTTCATAGAGTAATGAAACGGGTTGACACGAACATCATTCCAACCCGCACTGTCTTCTTGACATTTGACACAGTTCAACTCCCATCGAAAATCAAAGCTGGCTATGAGATAATTTCCGTTCGCCCTTACGTCCCAAACCCTACGCGTTGCTATCGATGTCAGCGGTTCAATCACACCAGCCAGTCCTGTTCCAATCCAGCCAAATGTGTTACGTGTGGCAAGGATGCCCATGAGGGTGCTTGTCCACCTCCATCCCCTCGCTGCATCAACTGTATGGGTGACCACGCTGCTTCCTCTCGAGATTGCCCCGTTTTTAAGGACGAGAAGCTCATCCAGGAAATAAGAGTGAAGGAAAAGGTGTCGACCTTTGCTGCTCGAAAATTATTCACCAGTCGCAAGCCCACCGTGCCTCAGACAGGAAAATATAGCACTGTCCTTGCTTCTCCTCGGCCAACAAAGGAGGCGGCCACGCAGACTTGCGACCTCACCTTTAGTGCCACGGTCGTCAGATCGGCCAGTGCAAAGATCGCTCGTTCAACCTCACCAATTTCGCCTGCCCACTCTATGGCTCACCCTTCGTTGGGTTCTGCTAAATCTCGAGCCCAAAAGTCGGACGCCAAGTCTTCGAAAAAAGAGCATACTCGTGAAGAGTTTTTACGTACCGCAACATCCCAACCATCGGTTCCTCCATCTAAACATCATTCTTCCAAGAAGGCTACAAAGAAACCCGCCAAGGCGTGTCCCATCTACAGCACCACCTGGCGGAAATCGCCCTCGGCCGTCTTGTGTCGCCGAGGCGCACTGCTGGTGGCCGGTCAACCGGCCGATCGCTGGTGGCAGGAGCTGCTCCTGACCAACCTATGGATCAGGATCTTCTGCCTTCGGCTGACTGCCATTCCATGCTGTCGGTCGCTAGCTCCGAGCAGTCTTTGACTTGACAGCAACTTTGGTCACAGTCCTCCATTTTCTGTTCACCCCATGTCCATTATCCACTGGAATATCCGCGGCATTCGAGCCAATAGGGATGAATTGTCGATCCTCTTAAGATCCTACTCGCCGGTCATCTTCTGTCTTCAGGAAACGAAGCTGCGTCCTCGTGACCGCTTTGTTCTCCCTCATTTTCAGTCCGTCCGATATGATCTCCCCTCTGTTGAAGGCTCTCCAGCCCATGGAGGACTCATGATTCTTCTCCATGATACTCTCCATTATCACCTAATCCCCTTAAACACTTCCTTCCAAGCTGTCGCCGTCCGTCTTTCCCTTTCTGGATACACGTTCTCTCTTTGTACTGTATACATTCCATCGTCCACACCAATGGCACGAGCTGATCTCCTTAATCTTCTTGGTCAGCTTCCACCCCCCTATTTGCTGGTTGGGGACTTCAATGCCCACCACCCGCTGTGGGGATCTCCACATCCTTGTCCACGTGGCTCCATATTGCTAGACGTCTTCCACCAAGCGGATCTAGTTTGCCTCAACACTGGGGTCCCCACGTTTTTGTCTGCCTCCACGACAACCTTATCTCATTTGGACCTTGCGGTCGGTACTGTTCCGCTAGCTCGGCGCTTCGAATGGTTCGCCCTTGATGATACACACTCGAGTGACCACTTTCCATGTGTCCTCAGACTGCAGCCTCAACTGCCATATATGCGCCCGCGACGCTGGAAGTTTGCCCAAGCCGATTGGACACTTTTTTCGTCTCTCGTGACATTCAATGACCGTCGCTTTCCCAGCGTCGACGATGAGGTCACACATATTACCGACGTTATCCTTACAGCTGCGGAACGTTCAATACCACGCACCTCCGAATTGCCCCGGTGCCCCCCAGTTCCTTGGTGGAACGAGGCATGCCGTGATGCAATACGTGAGCGGCGACGTGCTCTTCGCATTTTCCGTCACCATCCTACTTTGGCCAACTGTATCCGCTATAAGCAGCTCCGTGCGCGATGCCGTCGCGTCATCCGCGATAGCAAGAAGGCAAGCTGGAAATTCTTTATTAGCTCATTTAACACCTTCACTCCCTCCTCGGAAGTTTGGAGTCGGCTTCGACGGTTCTCAGGCGCGCCTAGTTTCTCCCCGGTCTCTGGGCTCACTGTCGCGCATGATACCTTAGTGGACCCCGTCGCAATTTCTAACTCGTTGGGTCAGCACTTTGCTGAGATTTCGAGCTCTTCAAATTACCCGCCAGCGTTTCTCCCGAAGAAACGTGCAGCAGCAGTGCGACCTCTTTCTTTCTCCTCTCAAAATCACGAAAGCTACAATACTGTTTTCTCCATGCGGGAACTCCAACATGCTCTCTCATCTTCTCGCTCCTCCGCCCCGGGACCGGATGGTATCCATGTCCAAATGTTGCTGCATTTATCAACCCCTAGTCTGCGTTACCTCCTTCGCCTTTATAATCGAATTTGGACCGACAGTACCTTTCCCAAACGGTGGCGGGAAGCTATTGTCGTTCCTGTTCCGAAACCTGGAAAGGACAAACATCTCCCCTCTAGCTATCGCCCCATTTCTCTCACGAGTAGTGCCTGTAAGGTTTTGGAGCGTATGGTGAATTACCGTTTAGCTTGGTGGCTGGAATCCCGCAGTCTTTTAACACCAGCCCAATGCGGATTCCGGAAGCATCGTTCTGCAGTTGACCATCTTGTTGCTCTCTCCACTTATATCATGAACAATTTTCTCCGGAAACGCCAAACGGTAGCAATATTTTTCGATCTGGAGAGAGCATACGATACCTGTTGGAGGACAGGCATCCTCCGCACACTGTTCTCTTGGGGCTTTCGAGGCCGGCTGCCCCTTTTTCTTCGCGAATTTATGGCAGAGCGCACTTTTAGGGTGCGGGTGAACACTACTCTCTCCCATACTTTCTCCCAAGAAAACGGGGTACCCCAGGGATCCGTGCTGAGTGTTGTACTGTTTGCCATCGCCATAAATCCAATTATGGATTGTCTCCTTCCTGATGTCTCGGGCTCCCTCTTTGTGGACGATTTTGCGATCTACTACAGCTCTCAACGGACCAGCCTTCTTGAACGACGTCTTCAAGGATGTCTCGATCGCCTCCACTCGTGGAGCATCGAAACTGGCTTCCGTTTCTCACCCAGTAAGACCGTTTGTGTCAATTTTTGGCGACGTAAGGAGTTTCTTCCGCCCTCCTTACATCTAGGTCCTGTCAACCTTCCGTTTTCAGACGTCGCTAAATTCTTGGGTCTTATGTTTGACAGAAAACTGTGCTGGTCATCCCACGTCTCCTATCTTTCGTCTCGCTGTCTGCGATCGCTTAACACCCTCCGTGTCCTGAATGGTACCTCGTGGGGAGCGGACCGAGTGGTCCTTCTCCGCCTCTATCGCGCCTTAGTGCGCTCAAAATTGGATTACGGAAGCATAGTCTACTCCTCTGCTCGGCCGTCTATTCTTCGGCGTCTCGACTCTATCCACCACCGTGGATTACGTTTAGTGTCTGGAGCTTTTTACACTAGCCCTGTGGAAAGCCTTTATGCTGAGACTGCTGAACCTCCGCTGTCCAATCGGCGAGCAGTCCTCCTGAGTCGTTATGCTAGCCATCTGTCTTCCATGCCTGCTAATCCAGCCCATGACCTTTTTTTCGACGCCTCCTTTGATGTAGGGTATGCAGGCCGCTCCTCCTCCCTACTACCCCCGGGAGTCCGCTTCCGTCAATTGCTCGATTCTCTTTCCTGCCGCTTTCCGAAAACCTTTTTGACAACTTGGGGTACAGCACCGCCTTGGCTCTGTCCCCGGATCTGCCTGCTCCGTGACCTTTGTCAATTTCCCAAGGATGGTACCCCTACACTTGTTTATCGTTGGGCATTTGCTGCTCTATGTGCACAAATGACGGACGCCACGTTTATTTACACCGATGGCTCGAAAACATCATTAGGTGTAGGGAGTGCCTATATTGTTGGCGACACCCCAAATCGCTTTCGACTTCCCGACCAGTGTTCGGTTTATACTGCGGAGCTTTACGCTGTTCTCCAGGCTGTCCACTACATCCGCCGCCATCAGCGGATACAGTACGTTATCTGCTCAGATTCTCTCAGCTCTCTCCTCAGTCTCCAAGCTCTTTACCCTGTGCACCCTCTGGTCCACCGGATTCAGGACTGTCTGCGCTTGCTCCACCTGGGGGGCGTCTCGGTGGCGTTCCTCTGGCTCCCGGGACACGCTGGTATCTGTGGGAATGAGGCGGCCGATATGGCGGCCAAGGCTGCAGTCTCTCTTCCTCGGCCAGCTATTCAGTCGCTTCCCTTCACCGATCTACGGAGCGGTTTATGTCGCCAAGTTGCTCATTTATGGCATGCGCATTGGTCAACACTTCCCCGTAATAAATTGCGGGAAGTGAAAGCCCTTCCTTGCGCTTGGACTTCTTCCTCCTGAACGCGTCGTCGGGAGGAGGTAATTTTAGCTCGACTCCGGATAGGGCACTGTCTTTTTAGCCATAAGACATCTTTTAAGCGGTGATCCTCCTCCACTCTGTCCCCACTGCTCTCAGCCGTGGACGGTCAGACACCTTTTAATTGAATGCCCCCTATTTTAATCCGTTACGCTCCCGTCTACAGCTATCGCCTGATCTATCGTCGATTTTAGCAGATGACACGCGCTCAGCCGACCGCGTTCTCCAGTTTATTAGTGACAGTGAAATGACGTCAGTCATTTGAAGTTTTTTTTTTGGGGACAACCACCCCCTGTCTGTACTGGATTTTTAAGCATTCTTTCTACTTTTAGTTTCTCCAATTTTATGAGTTTGTTTCCATTGCTGCTGGTTTTCAATTTCGGTTTTTTACTGTCTTAAGTCACGGGCTGGGCGCTAATAACCGTAGCAGTTTTGCGCCCTAAAACCACAAAAAAAAAAAAAAAAAAAAAAAAATCTACATCCATACTCCGCAAGCCACCTGACGGTGTGTGGCGGAGGGTACCTCGAGTACCTCTATCGGTTCTCCCTTCTATTCCAGTCTCGTATTGTTCGTGGAAAGAAGGATAGTCGGTATGCCTCTGTGTGGGCTCTAATCTCTCTGATTTTATCCTCACGGTCTCTTCGCGAGATATACGTAGGAGAGAGCAAGATACTGCTTGACTCTTCGGTGAAGGTATGTTTTTTGACAAAAGCCCGTACCGAGCTACTGAGCGTCTCTCCTGCAGAGTCTTCCACTGGAGTTTATCTATAATCTCCGTAACGCTTTCGCGATTACTAAATGATCCTGTAACAAAGCGCGCTGCTCTCCGTTGGATTTTCTCTATATCTTCTATCAACCCTATCTGGTACGGATCCCAGACTGCTGAGCAGTATTCGAGCAGTGGGCGAACAAGCGTACTGTAACCTACTTCCTTTGTTTTCGGATTGCATTTCCTTAGGATTCTTCCAATGAATCTGTCTGGCATCCGCTTTACCGACGATCAACATTATATGATCATTCCATTTTAAATCACTCCTAATGCGTACTCCCAGATAATTTATGGTATTAACTGCTTCCAGTTGCTGACCTGCTATTTTGTAGCTAAATGATAAAGGATCTATCTTTCTGTGTATTCGCAGCACATTACACTTGTCTACATAGAGATTCAATTGCCATTCCCTGCACCATGCGTCAATTCGCTGCAGATCCTCCTGCATTTCAGTACAATTTTCCATTGTTACAACCTCTAGATACACCACAGCATCATATGCAAAAAGCCTCAGTGAACTTCCGATGTCATCCACCAGGTCATTTATGTATATTGTGAATAGCAACGGTCCTATGACATTCCCCTGCGGCACACCTGAAATCACTCATACTTCAGAAGACTTCTCTCCATTGAGAATGACATGTTCATGGAAGCACCCACCATACGAGCACCAACATCTGCCCACATCCTAAGTCACTTACCTCCAGCATAACGCTGTCACAACTACACAGAACACTGTTTTGACCATAACTGGCACTTGCAGCATATTTAGGATATTGAACAGGTGCCATTCACAACAGCACAACCAGCATGCTTGGCTGGCGTCTGCATTTATGTTCAAGGATGCATTTCTGGCAGTGTTTCAATATTTGTGAGTGGTAATATAATGTTTGTCATGTGGCAGTATAATGTTTGTCATGTGGCAGTATAATGTTTGTCATGTGGCAGTATAATGTTTGTCAAATCAGTGGTTGTTAAATCATACATATCTAGAAATACCATAATGTTGTTCTTTGCAGAAACTTTTAAGACAAGAATCACGAACTTGAAAATAAGAGAGAGATGCTGAAGAACAAAATAGAAGCGTTAAAAAATTTTCAGCCATCGGCTGAGGACGCTGCCAATTTACAGTTATGTCGGTAAGTTTTCAAGGTGAAGTTAAAAACTTTTTTTTAGGCTATCTAAATGCTCTGAGAATTCAGTCATGTATGTCTTTATTTATTTATTTTTATTCTTACTTTCAAATTCAGTTACATCCTTCAGGAGATCTCTTGGTTTTTCGAAACAAATATCGGACAGTTGCTACCGTTACATTAATGGCAAACAGTGGCAGATAATTTTACAACAGTAATAGACTTGAACAGTGATACAAATTATTGAATGAGTAAAGTAACCACCCACATAAGACTGAAATTATTAGTGTCTCTGTGTGATCCACAACAGTTTGTTGAATTAATGAAAAGGAGACTCCAATTGCTTTGTAGAACTTTATTCAGTCCAGAACCACTTTCAGCTTTCTTACTAAGCCATTCTCAAGTGGGTCTGAAACTGCTATACATATGATAGAAGTATACATGTATATGATTGAAGATGAAAAAACAAAGCTTACATTTGTTCATGTAATGCACACTTAAAATTACTCTACAAATTTGTAGCTGTATCAAAATGTTATCTAGACGTTTGTAAATATGCCCTGTAAGCAGCCCACAACACTTCCAAGCTATACCAAAAAACACTTTAGTTCCCTGTAGGTCAACTTTTGTCACAGTAGGACTATAATTCTTTACTTGACCTGGATACTGGAACAGTATTGCATTTCTGTTAAAAAAATGTTTTTACCCTCTTACTTCTACTGCCTGCAAATTTGAATATGTCCAAATATAAAGCCGTCTCTCACTGTATGATCACAGAATATACCAGTAACCTGTAATTTATTGTCAAACAAATTAATTACATCCTTTCTGTTTAAGTAAATAACCTTCTCAGTGTTGGAACTCTTCAGAAACAAAGACTGTGACTTTCACAATACATTATTTCTGGTTAGGTGGATAAGAAACCAACTTTTCTTACATTTTTGAGACTGCTAGCAAACGTTAAACTGCACATAAGTTTGATGGTATTTCCTTATCTCCTTTGTTATACAGATGGTAAACTTAAGCATATCTCATCCAATCAGTAAATTTTCTGGTGGTAGACAAGTAGTTACACAAATAACTTAGTATGTCACTAAACTTGGAACACTAATTAACTCTGCTGATATTTTATCATAACCACTACACATTTTTTATTTCAAAAATTTTATACTGGTTATTACTTCTTCTAGTGTAGAGAGAGCCACATTGATGTTACTAGAGTTATTAGTAATGGCTAGTGTGAGATGTTCAATGGCAGCATCTATTGAATGTGAAAACCTTATCTTATCAGCAATAGTTTATTAAATGTTTGTTAAAAACTTGTGCGACTAGCAGTGGAGTGTGCACTGAAAGGAAATTGTCCGATGATAAGAATTTTCCTGCCAGATTAAAACTGCGTGCTGGACCAAGACACGGATTCAGGACCTAGCCTTTCATAGGCAAGTGTTGTACTGCCTGAGCTACCCAAGCATGACTCGTGACTTGTCCTTGCAGCTTAAAGTCTACCAGTACCTCAGTCTTGAGTTTGAGTCTTGGTCTGGTACACAGTTTTAATCTGCCAGGAAGTGTCAGTTTTGCAACTCTCCACACATTTGCTACCAATATTTCATTTACTCTTAATACTATAAACTATTTCACTCTCCAAAATGTTGGGTTCAGGACACAGATTTATATAAAAAGACAGTGCAAGACACCAACATGGCAATATATGCCATCACATATTTGATCTGTATCATAATTTATATCCAGTGTACTTGAAAATAACTTTCGGCAACATTTTTGTAATCATACTGAGAACAAAATAAGAATACGACAGTTGCTGGCAGTTATGGAGTCATTCCATTAAATCTTAGTTAACTATCTTCTACTAGCTGTCAGTTCCTAGTCCACTGCTCATTTCTGGCTTTCTCATTCACTCACAACATACCTCTTTGTATAAGTGCATAACATCAGTACTTTAGTAAATTTGAAGTTTACTCTGTGAAGAGCAGCATTCAATAAAAATAATTTACACAGCATGAAGGACCAGCAGTGATACGTATGAGTGTGTTGAAAAGTATTGCCTCCAAAAATTTTTTGTTCTGTTCTCAAAATCAGTGGATGTATTACCTGCCATTCATATTACTCAGTTGCTGATGCAAGTTGCAAATCTCTGCTGCTAGAGGGCTATAAATTGTAGTGTGTTGGTATGTAATTTAACTATATCACGCAACTATCAGACCCTCAGAAAACTGAAAGCACGAGTTTGTCCACACGTGAAGCATCCTCTCCTTCAGTATGACAATGCTGCAACAGTCTGAAGCCTTGGATTCACTGTCATTGATAATCTTCTGTACAGTCCTGACTTGACCCTATCTGATTTTCATCTATTTCTAAAGCTTAAAGATCACCTTCGAGGATTTTACGTTGATAGGGATGAAGTGGTGCAATCAGAGGCGTGGTTGTGGCTGTCAACAAAATCAAACACTGTACCGTGTCAGTGTCAACCAACTGATCTTTTGTTGGAAGAAAAGTGTTCCTTGTGAAGGTGACTGTGTTGGGACATAAATGTGTAAACGTGAAGATTAAGCCCAAATTGCCTAATATAATGTTGGAAATTGGGAAAAAGTAATGGAATGAGTTACGGTAATCTCACAGTATAGCGGAGGTACTGAGCAATCAACAAGGGCATACAAAAGATTAAAACTCTTGTTAAGAGTCCTGATAATGTCTTACAACAGGGTAAAATGGTTCAAATGGCTCTGAGCACTATAACATCTATGGTCATCAGTCCCCATCAGAGTAAAGTGATCCACCCCTGTCGTAAGGCCTCTCAGTTCACACTGTGGTCTCACTGCAATCTCCATCTTCCCGTGTTCTATCCCTTGCCTCCGAAATCAGTACACTGTGTGACACAAGCGACTTCCCCTGTGCCAAAGCAGGCTTACCAGTGCCACATTCGTATCTTTTTTTTTTGTTTATACCCCCTCCCTCCCAGCCAAGAGCCGCCCTTCCCTCCTTCCCTTCCTACCCTTCATTCCTCTCACCCACTCAAACTGACACACCTCATAATCATGATTACACTGTAGCACTAGGATAATATTGTGATGCGTGTATATATGTGTGTTTTTATTGGTTGCTTAGGGATATGAGGGATATTTCTGAAGGATTAACAACAATTTAAGTCTTATTTAATGAAAAGGCCACTCCAATTGCTTTGTAGAACCTTACTTAGTCCACTAGCATTTGCAGTTTTTTTCTTTAGTCATTCTCAAGTGGATCTGAAACTACAACACACATACAGATGTTTACATACATAGGGTTGAAGATGGAAAAAACAAGGCTTGTGGAGAAATGCTCTCCAAAAGATAAAAGTCTGGTAGATTGAAAATCTTGACTATCTAGTGATGTCATGAGAATAGTCATCTAAAGATTGTTTAATTAATTACATTATAATTCTATCTTTTGCTTAAAGTGGAGTTCAAATTATTCACGCTATACTCAATCAATATTTGATAATCAGAGCACTTGGTGACTTTAAACATAATATCAAACCATTTTTAAACTTTTTTTCTCTTATGTACTTAATGTCAAATATGTAACACATTAACACATTTGTAAAGTAACCAAATGTTTGAAGGCATTTAATATAGGGGCATTCAATTCTTTAAAGAAGCGAGGGGGGGGGGGGGGGGAGATACTTACTAATACTGTAGTAATCAGTGTGTAGGTGCAAGTGGGCACACGCCGTTAGACGTGATCTATTGCGTCCTCCAGTGACAGTCTGCAAATTATTTTCCCTAACTAAAATGTATGTGAAACAAGTGTGTTCAGAGGGCTACTTCATTTCCAAAATAAATTTTGCGCTCTGCAGGAGAATAGAAGTAGGTGGGAGAAGTTCTGTGTTTGAGTCTCGGACCTGAACAGTTTTAATGTGCCATAAAGTTTCAAAACAGCTTGTTAATTTGTATTACCTCTCACAGAATGATATTGTTGTTTTATTAATCTGTCAAGATATTTGCTGTCAGTTTGGGAGGTATATGTTTTGCAGTTAATTTTCAGATTTTTTTGTGAACAATGGTCACAGTTGGACATGTGTTCGTAGAGTGAAATAGATGACAGATGAGAGAGTAGTACAGTAATTTAGTGGTGAATTGTAGATTGATGGTAATCTACTGTGAGGTAAATGCTGGCATACGAATTGGGAATTAGATGAAGAGGGTATTGTCGTTGTGGTCTTCAGTCCCGAGACTGGTTTGATGCAGCTCTCCATGCTACTCTATCCTGTGCAAGCTTCTTCATCTCCCAGTACCTACTGCAACCTACATCCTTCTGAATCTGCTTAATGTATTCATCTCTTGGCCTCCCCCTACGATTTTTACCCTCCACGCTGCCCTCCAATACTAAATTGGTGATCCCTTGATGCCTCAGAACATGTCCTACCAACCGATCCCTTCTTCTGGTCAAGTTGTGCCACAAACTTCTCTTCTCCCCAATCCTATTCAACACTTCTTCATTAGTTATGTGATCTACCCATCTAATCTTCAGCGTTCTTCTGTAGCACCACATTTCGAAAGCTTCTATTCTCTTCTTGTCCAAACTATTTACCGTCCATGTTTCACTTCCATACATGGCTACACTCCATACAAATACTTTCAGAAATGACTTCCTGACACTTAAATCTATACTCGATGTTAACAAATTTCTCTTCAGAAACGCTTTCCTTTCCATTGCCAGTCTACATTTTACATCCTCTCTGCTTCGACCATCCTCAGTTATTTTGCTCCCCAAATAGCAAAACTCCTTTACTACTTTAAGTGTCTCATTTCGTAATCTAATTCCCTCAGCATCACCCGACTTAATTCGACTACATTCCATTATCCTTGTTTTGCTTTTGTTGATGTTCATCATATATCCTCCCTTCAAGACACCATCGATTCCGTTCAACTGCTCTTCCAAGTCCTTGCTCTGTCTGACAGAATTACAATGTCATCGGCGAACCTCAAAGTTTTTATTTCTTCTCCATGTCCAGATGTCATAATCAGCAATGTTTCGAGAGGACTTGTAGTTTGCAATTGTCAGAACCAAGAATGAGTTCGTCAGGGAAGCGTAACTTCCATGCTGCGCAAAATTGACGGAAGACCACTTATCACGGCCAGATGAATTTGACAAACTTTGAGAAGGTGTGAGAAAAGATGTGCTGTACACTATAGTTTGTGAGAATAAGCCACCTGAGAAGTCGTATGTTATGGACTAGGCTGAAAGCAAGGACATAGTGTCATACAGTCACACTTTATAATCACAGTCTAAACACAATAGAATTGGTATAGGAAAATATTGAAAGGCATATTGGGGGCACAACACATCAGGGGATTTGAGGGCTCTTAAGAAAAGTTCCTTCCAGTTAGTTACTGCCAAGGGTCGAGAAGGATTTTGGAGTAAAGGGCAGAAGTAGAGGAAGAATAATAGGTTCCGCTGTTCAGCACCGATAAAGTCAAAAAATAATTGGCACTTGGTGTCATCGAAATTGCTGTCGATGAAATCATCATAATATGGCCACATCTGCCATCAATGAAATCATAAGCATAACTACATCTAATGTAAGTGATTCATTCTCTTTCTGTTGTATAAGTGTATATAACTATTGCAGTTAGGATCTTTATGAATATGTCAATACATAAGGTGATTTCAGCTTCGGCTGTGAAAAAAATTTAAGTCATCTTTACCTCTATGCGTGCTTTTGGCTTTTGCGAAAGTGTGAAGTACTGGAGATAAGCAAGGCTGCCCCCCCCCCCCCCCCCCCCTCTTGCCTTCTTACCTTCTTACCCTGCGACAATCTATGTGGGGATGGGTGCGCTTTCTCCACTCCCTGCAACACCCTCTGCAATCAGCCTGCATACAATTAACACACAGTATCTCTCTCAGAATAACTTAAATGGAAATTAATAACTGTAACTGAAATTTTCTTGAGGTAATTAGCCTAGATCACTTGCTTGCAATTCTTTGTTTGTTCACAGGCTCAAATACCAGCTCTACAAAGACATAACTGGAGTGCGCTGGGATTATAAAGCTAAGGCACCTCGGGGCTGTATCCTTTAATAGAATAACATATTTCTTCTGATTTTGATTTACAGTGATGTTCAGATGTGTTAAGAAAGCATTCACACCCCCCTGCGGGTCCGGGGATTAGAATAGGCCCGAGGTATTCCTGCCTGTCGTAAGAGGCGACTAAAAGGAGTCCATCCCCCTCACGGGGGTAGTTAGCGCCTGCGTCCGGAGACGGACGGTTCCACAACCTATAATCGTGGTCTTTTTGGTTTTTCACTTCTCGTTTCTTCCTTCCTTTTGTTGGTTCCTTTCTTTGCTCTTCTCCACCTCACTGTCTTCCTTACTCTTTCCCTTGACTTCTCCTTGCCTTCTCATTGCCTTTTTCTCCTTGCCTTCTCATTGCCTTTTTCTCATTGCCTTTTTCTCCTTGCCTTCTCATTGCCTTTTTCTCCTTGCCTTCTCATTGCCTTTTTCTCATGGCCTTTTTCTCCTTGCCTTCTCATTGCCTTTTTCTCCTTGCCTTCTCATTGCCTTTTTCTCCTTGCCTTCTCATTGCCTTCTTCTCCTTGCCTTCTCATTGCCTTCTTCTCCTTGCCTTCTCATTGCCTTCTTCTCCTTGCCTTCTCTGGTCTCCGCCTTGGTGTTTGAGACAGTCTGTCCTCTTTCTCCCTCTCTCTTCTTTTTCCTCTTCTTCCTTCCTCCCTGTGCGTGCCTGAAGGCCGACCCACGTGTTCGCACGCGTAGCCGGTGACGGGGTAACGCGTAAGTCCCCGCCCTGGGTAGACATGTAAGGCACGCGCTTACCCCCTGGTAAAGGCCAGGCCCGGGGAGGGGCTATTGCCTGAGCTGATACCTTCTGACCATGCCGATTGGTCCCTCCGTCTGTTCCTCGGGAGGTGTGACCTGAGGTGTAAACATTCACCTAAGGCAAGTGCCCTCTGAGAGGGTCCCCACAAGGAAGGAGCGCGCCATCGGAGACGCTGGCAATCGTGGGGGATTCCTCCGCAATGGATTCTACTCCATCTCTCTCGACTTCCGCCCAAAAACGGAAACGTGACCAGCCAACAGTGACAAAAGTACTACCGCCTGCCCCACAGTTCCTCGTAGTTTCTCGATCTGAGGACGGAAAGGATTTTTCCTCTGTCAACCCTTTCGTTATTCAGAAGGGCGTAGATGCCATAGCCGGATCTGTCAAATCTTGTACCAGATTGCGTAACGGCACCTTATTACTAGAAACTGAGAGTGCCTTTCGGGCACAAAAACTGCTTCGGGCCACCCTCCTGTACACGTTCCCTGTCCGGGTGGAGGCCCACCGAACTTTGAATTCGTCTCGTGGTGTAGTCTATACTAGCTCCCTCGACCGATTGACTGACGAGGAGCTTCAATCTTTCCTCGCTGAGCAGGGCGTGACGGCTGTCCATCGGGTCATGAAAAAGGTCAACAATGTCCTTGTACCGACCCGGACACTTTTCTTGACCTTCGATAGTGTTAAGCTGCCATCGCGCATCAAGGCGGGCTACGAGGTTATTTCTGTTCGCCCCTATGTCCCGACACCTACGCGCTGCTACCAGTGTCAGCGTTTCAATCACACTCGACAGTCTTGTTCCAATGCGGCTAAATGTGTCACTTGTGGCAGGGATGCCCATGAGGGTGACTGTCCACCTCCGTCTCCTCGTTGTGTGAACTGTCAGGGTGACCATGCCGCATCCTCCCGCGACTGTCCTGTCTATAAGGAAGAACGCTGTATCCAAGAAATTCGGGTCAAAGAGAAAGTGTCCACCTCGGCTGCTCGCAAGCTATTGGCTAGTAGGAAGCCCACGCTGCTCCCAGCGGGGAAATACAGTACTGTCCTCGCCTCTCCTCGGACTACCCGGGAGGTAGCAACCCAGACATGCGATCTGACCTTCAGCACCACGGTCGTCCGTTCGGCCAGTGCTAAGATCGCGCGTTCGACGTCTCCTCTTCCTCCCATCACCCCACAGACACCAGCCCCTTCCTCAGCTTCTGCTAAGTCGAAGACCCCGAAGTCAGATGCACGGGCCTTCAAGAAGGAACCATCCCGTGCAGACTTCCTCCGTCCCTCGACCTCCCAGCCTTCGACCGGTACTTCCACCAAACGTCCTTCCAAAAAGGCGCATAGGAAGCACAGTTCTCCTTCTCCGCCACGGCGCATTTCTTCTCCTGCGCCACCCAGCGGTTGCCGCCCCAGGCCGTCATCCGTTTCGCCTGGCCGCACCGCTGGTAGCCGTACATCTGGCCGTTCACCGGCGGAGGAAGCTCCCCCTCCCGGCCATCCTCCCGAGATGGCCGATGACTCTATAGACCCCATGGACGATGACTGTCCACCTACTGATAGCGGCGGCAGTGCTCGCTCGAAGCCAGGCCCTAAGCGGCCTTCGCGGTGACCCCTTCTCTCATCCTCCTTTTCTTACGATGGCACTTATTCACTGGAATATTCGCAGCATTCGCTCCAACCAAGAGGACTTGAAGTTGCTGCTCCGCTTGCATCGTCCGCTCATCGTAGCCCTCCAGGAAATGAAGCTACGCCCATGCGATCAGATTGCCTTGGCACACTACACCTCTGTGCATTTTGACCTACCCCCTGTGGTAGGTATCCCAGCTCATGGAGGGGTTATGTTGCTGGTCCGGGATGATATTTACTACGATCCCATCACGTTGCACACCGGCCTGCAGGCAGTTGCCATCCGCATTACTCTCCCCACTTTTACGTTTTCCTTTTGTACCGTTTACACTCCATCGTCATCTGCCGTTACCAGGGCAGACATGATGCAACTTATTGCTCAGCTACCTGCACCATTTTTGTTAACTGGAGACTTCAATGCCCACCATCCCCTTTGGGGCTCTCCAGCATCCTGCCCGAGGGGCTCCTTGTTAGCAGACCTTTTCAACCAGCTCAATCTTGTCTGCCTCAATACTGGCGCCCCTACTTTTCTTTCGGACACATCTCACACATATTCCCATTTAGACCTCTCTATATGTACTCCCCAACTTGCACGCCGGTTTGAGTGGTATGCACTTGCTGATACATATTCGAGCGACCACTTCCCGTGTGTTATCCATCTCCTGCAGCATACTCCCTCTCCGTGCTCCTCTAGTTGGACCATCTCCAAGGCAGACTGGGGGCTCTTCTCTTCCAGGGCGACCTTTCAGGATCAAACCTTCACAAGCTGCGATCGTCAGGTCGCACACCTCACGGAAGTCATTCTCGCTGCTGCTGAATATTCCATCCCTCACCCTACTTCTTCTCCACGTCGCGTACCGGTCCCCTGGTGGACCGCAGCATGTAGAGACGCTTTACGTGCTCGTCGACGTGCTTTACACACCTTTAAACGCCACCCTACAGTGGCGAATTGTATTAATTATAAACGATTACGTGCTCAGTGTCGTCGTATTATTAAAGAAAGCAAGAAAGCCAGCTGGGCTGCTTTCACAAGCACCTTCAACAGTTTTACTCCTTCTTCTGTTGTCTGGGGTAGCCTGCGCCGGCTATCTGGCACTAAGGTCCACTCCCCAGTTTCTGGCTTGAAGGTCGCGAATGAAGTCCTTGTGGCCCCTGAGGCTGTCTCCAATGCCTTCGGCCGCTTTTTTGCAGAGGTTTCGAGCTCCGCTCATTACCACCCTGCCTTCCTCCCCCGCAAACAGGCAGAGGAGGCTAGGCCACCTGACTTCCGCTCCTCGAATTGTGAAAGTTATAATGCCCCATTCACCATGCGGGAAATCGAAACCGCACTTGGCCGATCACGGTCCTCCGCTCCAGGGCCTGATTATATTCATATTCAGATGCTGAAGAACCTTTCTCCTGCGGGTAAAGGTTTTCTTCTTCGTACATACAATCGCATCTGGATTGAGGGACATGTTCCCGCATGCTGGCGTGAGTCTATTGTTGTCCCGATTCCTAAGCCGGGGAAGGACAAGCACTTGCCTTCCAGTTATCGACCCATCTCGCTTACCAGCTGTGTCTGTAAAGTGATGGAGCGAATGGTTAACTCTCGATTGGTTTGGCTGCTCGAGTCTCGACGCCTACTTACCAATGTACAATGTGGATTTCGTAGGCGCCGCTCTGCTGTTGACCATCTGGTTACCTTGTCGACCTTCATTATGAATAACTTCTTGCGGAAGCGCCCGACCGCGGCTGTGTTCTTTGATTTGGAGAAGGCTTACGACACCTGTTGGAGGGCAGGCATTCTCCGCACCATGCATACATGGGGCCTTCGCGGTCGCCTCCCTCTTTTTATTTGTTCCTTTTTAATGGATCGACAGTTCAGGGTACGTGTGGGTTCTGTCCTGTCCGACACCTTTCGCCAGGAGAATGGGGTGCCACAGGGCTCAGTTTTGATCGTCGCTCTCTTCGCCTTCGCGATCAATCCAATAATGGATTGCCTCCCAGCTGATGTATCAGGCTCCCTTTTTGTGGACGATTTTACCATCTATTGCAGCGCGCAGTGTACACGTGTCCTGGAGCGCTGTCTTCAGCGTTCTCTTGACCGTCTTTACTCCTGGAGTGTCACCAATGGCTTCCGTTTTTCTGCCGAGAAGACGGTCTGTATTAACTTCTGGCGTTACAAAGAGTTTCTCCCATCGTCCTTACGACTCGGTCCCGTTGCTCTCCCAATCGTGGAGACAACCAAATTTTTAGGCCTTACCTTTGACAGGAAACTTAGCTGGTCTCCACATGTGTCATATTTGGCCGCCCGTTGTACCCGTTCTTTAAATGTCCTCCGTGTTCTCAGTGGTATGTCGTGGGGAGCGGATCGAACCGTCCTCCTTCGTCTATATCGGTCGATCGTCCGCTCCAAGCTGGATTATGGGAGCTTCGTATACTCCTCTGCACGGCCATCCATCTTACGCCGCCTCAACTCCATACAACATCGGGGTTTACGACTTGCGATCGGAGCATTTTATACCAGTCCCGTAGAGAGTCTTCATGCTGACGCTGGCGAATTGCCACTCACCTACCGGCGCGATATACTGCTTTGTCGGTATGCCTGTCGGCTACTGTCAATGCCCGACCATCCGTCTTATCGTTCCTTTTTTGACGACACTCCTGACCGTCAATACGGGTTGTATGTCTCTGCCCTGCTACCCCCTGGAGTTCGCTTTCGTCGCCTCCTTCAACACCTTAATTTTTCACTCCCTGCAACCTTTCGAGTGGGCGAGAGCCGCACGCCACCTTGGCTCCAGGCTCAGGTCCGCGTTCACCTTGACCTCAGCTCGCTCCCAAAAGAGGTCACCCCCGGTTCGGTCTACCACTCCCGTTTTTTGGAACTTCGTTCGAAGTTCATCAACATGACTTTCATTTATACAGATGGCCCTAAGACCAATGACGGGGTCGGGTGTTCCTTTATTGTTGGGGCACACAGTTTCAAATACCGGCTCCATGGCCATTGTTCGGTCTTCACAGCTGAGCTCTTTGCCCTCTACCAGGCTGTTCTTTACATCTGCCGCCACCGACATTCTGCTTATGTCATCTACTCAGATTCCCTGAGCGCCATCCAGAGCCTCAGTGATCTGTACGCGGTTCACCCTTTTGTACACCGGATCCAACGCTCTCTTCAGCAGCTGGTGGACGTCGGTTCTCCGGTTAGCTTTATGTGGGTTCCTGGCCATGTCGGTATCCCTGGGAACGAAGCTGCAGATGCCGCGGCCAAGGCTGCGGTCCTCCAGCCTCGGACAGCTTCTTGTTGTGTCCCTTCGTCCGATTTTAGCAGGGTCATTTGTCGGCGCATTGTGTCGCTGTGGCATGCCGATTGGGCTGCACTTACCGACAACAAGCTTCGGGCCTTAAAACCACTTCCCGTGGCTTGGACGTCCTCCTCACGCCCTTCTCGGCGGGAGGAGGTCGTTTTAGCCCGGTTAAGAATTGGACACTCCCGGTTCAGCCATCGCCATCTGCTGACGGCTGCGCCGGCGCTGTTCTGCCCATGTGGGCACTTGCTGACAGTTAGACACATTTTAATGTCTTGTCCAGATCTTAACACACTGCGCCTCGATCTTAACCTGCCTAATACTTTCGATGCCATTTTAGCGGATGACCCACGAGCAGCTGCTCGTGTTCTTTGTTTTATCAATTTGACAAACCTCGCTAAGGACATTTGATGATGTTGTTTTTTAATCCTATGCCCGTCCGTCTGTCTTTTATCGTGTTTTCCCTTTTAGTTGTTGTTGTCAACTTGTGCCTCGCGGTGCATTCTTAGAGTAGTCAGGGCGCTAATGACCATTGAAGTTGTGCGCCCTAAAACCACAAAAAAAAAAAAAAGAAAAAAAGAAAAAAAAGAAAGCATTCACTATAGCATGTAGCACCATCTTTTACTATTATCATGTATTATCATGATTATTATTCATCATGCCGTGGAGTCTGTGAAACACATGTTTTGGAAGAGACAGCCGTTCAACTGCAACCACAATTTGTGAAGAACAGTCGTGCACATACTACATTTGCTCAATATGATGAAACTCATTTGACTTTTGGGGCTATGTAGAAACTTTGTGAAGAGGTGATTAAATCTCTTTCATGTAATGCAAGAGTGATTAAAGTAATGTCCTGTTTAGATATACACATTTTAAGTAGGTGGACAGACAAATGCACATGATCTACCAGCAGGTTGTGATACTGTTGTGTTATGAAGATTGTTGACATACAGATTAAAGTGTGTTCTTTTCTCATTCACAAGTATTTGCCATACAATAATGTTGCTATTAATATTAAATATATCTCACTTTTTGAGTGACTTACACTTTGTCATTTGTGTGTACTAACCAGTTCCGTAACTTCATAGTCGAGGAAGCAGTCTTTTATGGTGTGAGCATGTATTAGATATGTTGTGCACACATGTTTTTCTGTGCGCCCTATGATGCAGGGCTAGTAGAGTACTCGGCTCTGTATTCCTCAGTGAGGTAATCGCTTTGATGGGAATATCATTGCACATATTGTTGTTGCTTTTGAACATTGAATTGTTTGCTCTTATAATCTAAACTAGGCTATTGCTGTCAGGCGATGCTGTTAACATTAAGACTTGACCCTGGTGGTTGTGATTTTACCCAAGTCAGTGTATTCATAGTAAATTTGTCTCATGGTGGGCAACTGAGAGCTCAATGCTCAGCATCAGAATAGAAATTTCTCATGTGTCTGATCATCACCAAATGTACAGAAATCTCGTGTGATTTCCACTTGGACTGCAAATACAAGGGGTAATGGCACCATGGTTGCATACCTAGTTGAAGTATTGCTGTTGTTGGGATAAGGCTGATACCTCTAATTCAGTTACCCATCAGTATACTTTTTGTCCCAATATTTTAATAAACATGTTTTAGGCAGTACATGACATTTCTACACACTCGGTATGCAATAAATTTGTGTCTCAAAAACAAGTCAATTGTGAGTGTCATACTCATTTTGTGAAGTATCATTTCTTTCTTCCTTTATATTTCAATAAATACATTGCTGTTGTTATTGTTACTTCACTTTGATCAGTTACCTCATTTCTGACTTTTGACGTGCTACTACAAAACTTCCCTTCATGCATAACACATGCAGTAGAAAACAATTATTTCATTAAGCCCCTTACGTAATTTACAGTGGCCAATATGACAAAAAAAGTATTGCATGGTTGCAGTTGTTGCAAGATTTTATGTATGTAATTGTTTTAAAGTTATGCGAGAAAGGAAGTAACGTCACTGTTTGTTTGTTACTTTAGAAGCCATTGGAGGCAGAGTAACAGTGCTAACAATATTATTAAAACGATTGTTGCTACTAACCATATAGCGGAGATCGTGAGTCGTAGGTAGGCACAGTGAGCAGACTGTCACAAAATAAGCTTTTGTCCAACAAGCCCTTTGTCAAAGATAGACAAAACACACACACACACACACACACACACACACACACACACACACCTAAAACACACAACTACTACACAGTACTGACTTAGTCAGGTATGATACTGAATTAAAGTGGGTCTGCCTTCTTGCAAGAACACAATTTTTGTTTTGGTTTGTTTAGTTGCAGGAAGGAGATTCATTATTATTTTCTGCAAGCAGGGAACAGTGCTTCAAATTTGATTGTAATAATAGTCGGATATGGATAGGTGAAGTTGATTGTGGCCTTGCTTAACAAACCATCCTAGCATTCACATGACCTGCACATCATGGTAGAATAACAGTCTACCGCGGAGAACTTCTGATTTATGTTTAATTGGGTTTAGTTTTAATAGTGTGTAACATCATGGCAATTCTCATATATAGTAAAACCTGCTTTCAAGAAATTCCTGAACATAGGAAAATTTAGCTTTTAAGTATATCAAACCATTTTTAAATTCGGACCTATTTTTGACAAAATTTCTAAAATTTGTTTGTGGCTATTTTTTATTTTTTCAAATGTCACACTATAATTGTAACAGTGAGTGCCACAGTTCACAGCTGATTCTTACTGTCAACATCTTAGTGTTTTGGTCGATAATTTTGTGCCTCATTTTCCTAGTAATTGTGAGTTTACTGTTAATTCATAGTCTACAGTGAACGCATTGCGTTATGTTAAATAGTTCCCTGACCGTCAGGATATGAAGTGTGTACTTGATTTTAGTCTTAAAGTACACTACTTTCATTGTAGAATATAGATGATATTTCAAGAAAACAATCAAAAACTGGCATTATTTCTTTTCTACAGAGAAATTTCTAAATTTGGAAACATAGTACTAAGTTAAGATGATCAATCAGAAAGCAAGAATATATGCAGCAATTTCCACTCAGATGTGCTTGCTGGACTGTAACATAAGTCACATTACATAGTGTTACAAATGTTGGCATACAGACTAGTTTTGCAATAGCACTAAACTCTTTAACTGCATCCTTATAAAGTGAATGTTTAAACTTAAGACTGTAAAAACAATTGTTTTAGTATTTGTGTCAATAGAGTTGCTGCTGCAAGTTACAATTCTTTGTCTAATTTGTTTTGCACATGACACATTTTGGGTGAAGTTTACTGTTGTCAAGTGTGTGTTTTCTATTACATTTTTATGAGTTAAATGTTATGCTTGCTGTGTGTGAAGTACTGCATTGTTCTAGAAACAACGAGCAACAATTTGTTGTTATTAATGTTCTACATTAGATCGATATTACGCAGCAAAATTTCTTTTACATTTCCAACAATCTGTAGGGGAAGCATAGTCAGTAGCGATAAATTTTCAAGTTTTGAAAATTAGATTTGTTACTGTGGTGCATTGAAAGGCCTCCCTGCAGTGGAAACAAAAAATAATTTTTTTGTAAACACTTGTTGCCGGTTTTGTAAAGACCTCAATGCTACTGTTGTGGAGGCAGAGTTGACACTGTCGTTACGGAAGGCCGAGTTCGTGAGTTTGTGAAATGGCTTCTGGTGCAGTACACTGCTAAGACAATTTTTTTCTGCCACTATTACACAGCTATGGCGTACGGTCACGTAACAGGATAGGACAACGAAGTTTCTACAACACTCCAACAGTTTGTAACAGTCACACAAGTGAGTTATAAAGGTTTACTTATCTTTGTGACTTGTTGAATAATAGAGTCTGCAACACTGCTTGTAATATAACAAAAAAGGCCCTCAATGGCTAAGTGCAAATAATAGTAAGTAAACTTCACAGTACATAGCAAATGCAATTTACAATAATTGTCTGTTGACTTCTAAGAGTCCACTAGACAGCGTTCCCTGTCTAAGTCAGCTCTGGACGAGGATCTATAACCGTGTAGGCGAGAACTGCTTTTCTATCTTCCGAGTGGCCTTCCGTCTGTTGTCGTCCAGTCAGTGGCGGATTGTACTCGGCTGGCAATTGGCTGAGGCGAATTTGATGTCTTCGTCTTCAGTGCCGCCTGTGGTGCTGGTGAAACTCTCACAAGTGGCGAGTGTCTCTGGCACTTGTACCAGCTCGCATCATTGTGCCTGTGGTGCTTTTCCCTGGCTGTGTCTTGTTCAGAAGACACAGCACTCCTCCTCCCCAAACCACCACACCATTGTCACGTACGGCTGAGCACCATATCGACAGTGAGGAGGAGGCACAGGTGTCGGAACCGTTGTCGGAGCGGCGACCGTCGCTGTAGCCGATGCAGAGTCGCTGCTCGCACCCTGACTACCGTCTCGAGATCGCGAGGGAACACCGGCCGAAAAACGATGCAGAAGGTGTGTCCCAGCATCTGTTGTGAGGGCATCTTCTTGATGGCGTGAATCCGCAACGGCATCTTTCTAACTGGAGGCCCCTCGGTAGGCCTCGGCACGGTGCTGACCCGGCAGTGGTAACGTGGCAGGTGCTGCCGGACATCTGCTAGTGGGCAAATGCGGTGTCAGATTGATGCCCGTCGGCTCGAGGTCCGAAAACAGCATTGCGTGACCCCACTGTGAAGGGTGGTGCTTGGGTTGTGTCGACCAGGAAGCCGAGGAAGCTGTGAACATACAAGAAGTGGCAGAACTTTGCAAGCGACAGAGGCGAATTTAATTTAGGTGCCGCTTCTGCAATTCATCGGGACCTCGAATCTGAAATGTGTGTGAACCAATTGAAGTAGTAATGATGCCGCACTCCCGTGACTTCTTTCTGCCATAGATTCTGTGAACACATGTTGGCTAATCTGGTATGTCGGCTGACTAGAATCTGCAGGTTCCAGCTGCAGCAGGGGTTGGAGCAAATGCGAGAGTGTGCGGTGGCATCGCCCGTGTAGCAAATCTGCCAACGAAGGCCTGTTGTGGCGCTGAGAGTGAGAAGTGGACAAGAAGTGAAGCAAGGCTTGTTGGCATCGATGATGCGAGCAAAGTTCGTCCATTCACTTTTTGAACATGCGAACAAAACGTTCAGCCTCACCATTCGTTAGGGATGAACCGAATGTAGTAATTGAGACTTCCCTAAGCCAGATTGCAATTCTTTTACATTCTGACATGGTTAGAGAGCATGTATTGCTTGCAAATGTGCCTGTGTCGGATGAACAACTCGAGAATTGCAGCCAGCAACTACAATATTGTCCCTGTAATTTGTACATGAAGGCACAGAAGTAGTTAGCTGTTCTAAGTAGTGTTGAAAAATGGCATGTGCTGATGTGCTACTGAAAGGCAAACAAAGGGACTTGAAAAGTCCTAAATGTGTGTTGAAGACACAGGTAGGTATTGCGAAGGTCAGTTTTTGAAAAATAGCGACCTGTGCCTAAGTGATCCACGAGTCTGTCACATCGAGGTAATGCATAACTGCCTGAGGACTGACAGTGGCTTTGAAGTCAGTACAAATCCTAATTTTTCCTGATTATTTGTGAATATAAACTACTCGGGAAGACCACTGACTTGCAGAGATGGTACGATTATGCCATTATTTTGCCAGTGAGCCAGTTCTTTCGCAACCTGTTCACAAAGTGCTACAGGCACTGCACATACTGTGAAAAAGCGCGGCTGGGTGTTGTCTTTAAGCATGATGTGCGCTACAAAGTTATTGGCTTTACGTACGCCAGAAGCAAACAGTTTTTGAAATTCGTCACAGAGCTTAGCAATACTGTCACTTGAATTGAAATGAGACATAGCTATCACATAGGCGACAGTGTTTAGTTCAAACAAGTAGAGACCAAAAATATTAACTGATTGTCTACTTCGTAGAACTTGAAAGGAAACTGTATCTGCAGATTGCGATACGTGGCTACAATGTTCAGTGTTCCTATCACTGGAATGTTCTGACCATTGTATGCTGTAAGCATATTTGTAGACTGACACAGTTGTGGTTTGCCTAACAGTTCATAAGTTTCATAGCTTAACAAGGACACTGATGCACCTGTATCTAATTGAAGTTTGACCATATGGCTTGGAATCACTAAAGGTACATACAACTTAGTAGAGAGATGTTGTACAGGGGAACTATTCCAGAATGAGATTTTCACTCTGCAGTGGAGTGTGCGCCGATATAAAACTTCCTGGCAGATTAAAACTGTGTGCCGGACCGAGACTCGAAGGTAGGAGGCGAGATACTGGTGGTAATAAAGCTGTGAGGACGGGGCGTGAGTCTTGCTTGGGTAGCTCAGTTGGTAGAGCACTTGACCGCGAAAGACAGAGGTCCTGAGTTCGAGTCTCAGTCTGGCACACAGTTTTAATCTGCCAGGAAGTTTCAGGGGAACTATTGATTGTTCTGTGGGAGCAACGTGTTCTGAATTTACAACATGCACTTGCGTAGCAGGGAGCAAGTGTTTCACATTGTGACCCGAGGACTTTGTCTTTTTATGGAAACACTTTGTACATGTCCAGTTCGGTGGCAGGAGTAGCAAGTGGCTTGGCATGACAGGCAATCTTCACGTTTATGTGCTGAATAGCATTGTGGGCAAGATTTTGCACCACACTGTTGGTGAGCGAAGCACTGCTTGCACTTAAGCTGTTGACATGTTACGATGTTCTGTCCGTGAGGCTGTTTGTGTGCTGTTAAGTGTGGCTGTTTACGGGACCACGTAGCACTGGAGCTATTTGCACCTTTCCGTTCTACAGCACAAATGTTACCAGAGTGCTGAAAACTGTCTACAGCAAAATCACAAGAGCCTTGGTAATTAGTGATCTGCAATACCTGCTCAAGAGTAGGATTGGAATATTTCACAATCTATTCTCTGATCCTATTGTCTGTCACATTCTGTGTGATTGTGTCCCTGATAATATACTCACTGTAATATTGTCCACATTTACAACAGGCATTTTTATCACAGTGTAAGTGATAAAAGATTTTGTTGAAGCATTGTGCCTCCCTGTTTGTGCTAAGGACAACCTTAATGTTGTATAATGAATGTCATTTTTTCCTTCTGGTACTGTAATTTTGAACTATAGTGGATTATTTACAAAAAACTTAATGAGGGAATAAATATACTGTGAAGCCATAGCCAGACTGACCAATTCCTTAAATAGGTGGCTAAAGGACGATTGTGGGTGAATACCACGTATTATTCTTATGGCACTTTTTGCACAATGAAGACTTTCTTAAAGATCAGTTACCCCACAACATTATACCGTATGACATTATTGAACGAACCATTTCTTCTGTTTCTGTTTGTATGCTTGGATTGATTACAGTACTAGTGCCATCTGCAAAAAGAACTAATTGTTCTTTTATACTAGATGGAAGAACCTTTACATATATGAGGAACAGTACTGGACCTAAGACTGAACGTTGTGGAACCCCATACATCATTTCTCCTCAGTCAGAATCATGTCCTTGGACTATATTGACTTGCTAAGTACAACTTTCTGTATTCTTTTAGTTAGATATGGGATCATCCAGTGGTTGGCTATACAATCAATCTCATAAAATGTCTACCTAGGAGAGTACTGTGATTCACTGAGTAAAGTGCTTTTTGGAGGTTGCAGACAATACCAACCTGCACTGTTTTATTATTTAATGCTTGTAAAATATGGTGAGTGAACTTGTAAATAGCATTCTCAGTAGAGCAACCCTTCTGAAACCCAGACTATGATTTTCCAAGGATACTGTTGTTGCTAATATTATTCTAGAAAACACCAGCTTCTCAAAAATTTTGGAGAATATTGTCAGCACTGAAACAGATGAGTAGTTATTGATATCTCTCTTAGCATCTTTCATTAAGAGGGGTTTAACAGCACCATATTTCAGTCTCTGTGGAAAAATGCCTTGAGTTAGGGATACATTGCATATTTCAGGTAGGACTGGTTTTATTACAGGGGAACAGATTTTTAGTACTCTACTGGAAACACCATTAAAACCAGATGAGCTTAGATTTTTGAGAGAATATATGTTTATTAATTTCAGAAGAAGTTCTTGATACACTCACATGATTGAATTTTATGGAAGTTACATTTTCGACACACTGCATTGATTTTGCTTCAGAACTGTTTGTCCCTATGCTTTCTGCCACATTTCAGAAATGGTTATTAAATACGTGTGCTACAAGTGACTCATCATTTACAGCTCTTCTCTTGTCTTGTTCTGTGGCTGGTTGTCCTGTCTCTCATTTCACTCCATACCACATAGCTTTAAGTCTGTTCGAAGTACTGATTTCTGATGTTATGTGCATGTTCTTTGATTTTTTAATAACCTCTCGTAGTAGTTTTGAGTAGGTTTTTTTAGTGTGCAACTACTGCATGATCTACTTGTTCTTGCCAAAAGACACATTACCATTAAATGAATTTGCAATTGTCAATGAAGACAACCATCAGCTGTAGAATGAAAATTTGTGCCGGACCGGGACTCTAACCCAGATTTCTCACTTATTGCTAGTAGTCAACTTTCCATTTGGCTATCTGTGCACGACTCACGGCCAAACCCGGACTCCCGTATGTCGTCAACCGTGCGACTGTAACCTGTACTCGTACATCCATTATATATATATTCCCATACAGGTCAGACATTGTACTTGAAAGTGGCTTGCCTGGTATCAGCAGGTAAATACAACATTGCAGTGCCTGTGTTGTTCTGATTATGATGCAAAGGAACTTTGCATCATAATCAGAATAACACAGGTACTTCAATATCATAGATGCATTTCCCTTTTCCTTTCACAGGCTACTTTAATTCCTCTAGTGATCGATGGTTTTTTGCAGGACTGTTAAGTGTCTTTTCTGATTAGCTTATGTGGGAAGCTATTTTCAAAGAATGATATGAATATATCATGGAACAGATTAAATTTTATGTAAGCATTTGGTTCATTACAAATTACCCCCATGTCATCTCATCCAAACTATTCTTTAAAACATTTATCAGCAACCAAATAAATAAAAATACTAAAAGAATGTACAGAAAGGATTGGCCTGCAAATCTCTTTCCAGCAGTCTGCATTCTTCTGCTCAAAATTACACACAATGTGCCAAGATAAATGGAGTTACATATTTCAGATAGCTAGGTGACATCCTTAAACCTGCAGAAGTAGGAAAGGTCGTACAGAAGACTCTACTATAAAAAATGAAGAGAGCTAATAGCAAAACTCAAAATGTATATTATAAGAAATGCATATCCTTTCAGCCCAAAGTCAGGCACTACAACATAGTGATCAAGTCTGAATTCTGTATGCAAGTGTGACATTAACACTGCATACAGAAAGCAAGATGGAAAACATACTGAAGGAAGAATGCAAAATCGTGAGAGAAATTCTTGGTTTAAAGTTGACCTAGCAGCAGGTGTCAGAAAAAGGTTAAAATTTTACACACACAACAACATACTCACCAACAGAATTGTGACATACAGACAAGGGATCAAGTCAACAATTCCATGGACCACACTAGTCAAACTTGACTTAGAAAATCACAAATCGATCCAACAGAAATTGAAGACAGAAACATTATACAGAGACAAAATATACAAGTTGAATGTTAGGTCAGAAAATGCACTCCAGAAGAAACCAGGAACAAAGTGCACTGAAGGTAGAAAGACTCCACGGAGAAAAAAATGAGAGAATTATGGAAAATCAGGCAGAATTCTTTGAATGAGCCAACAGGAGCTCTATGCAAGTAAGACGTGGAATCTTCTTCCAGGATTGATATGCTGTGTCAAATTTTGCCTCTTACATTTGACAAATATCTTTAACTTTTATATTTATAATGCATTTCTTTGGCTACTTTGAAGTTAATGCAATAGATCATTGAAGACAATATCATGATTGACATAGGACAGGCAGTGTGATTGCTGTGGCCGAAGCGGCACACGTGAATGTACTTTGATGTTGATATCTATATTTCTAGACTGCATTTGACAGTCGCATTTGTATTAATATTTACATTTTCTGTGGATACCATTAGCAGTCCACATAGGCACTGGGCATCAGTATTCCTTGTTGCTCGTTACCTAGTATCAATGCTGCTTACCCCCCAATAGCAGTCCATCTCAGTTAAAATTGTTGGGACCTACTGTCATCTCCAGATCTTCTTGGACTTTCCTCTGGAGCATGTGCATCTCTTTAACAAGTATAGAACTACTTTCAAAGTTGATTACCTGACCAAATTCCTTACCATATTTGGCAATTGTGAGTTGTAATGGATGATTTAAGCCTTTGTGACATGGTAATTTGTGTTGTGGAACCTTACTTCATCTGTATAAGTATCATTAAAGATAAAAACCAACAGCTCTGTGTTGTTTTCCTGTATTATATTGAAACAAGTTAATTTTTTATCTTCTGAATGCTTGAAAATACGGCTGAACTTCTTTCTTTCTGAGTTTCCTGCCATATTCAGTAATGCAACTGGTGCAGGGCAGAATTGCAATTTGGTGTCGTGTCCTCGACCTGCTTTGATGTTGATCAAATTTCTACTGATTGCAATGTAACATATCCATTAGCCATTAGTGTCTTCCTCAAGAACCAAAGTTCCTGTCCTATATGTTCAACATCACTGATGTGATACTCATCTGGGCCATGTCCCAAGGACAGCCAAATTTTCTGCAAGATGGTGAGTTGAGACCACATGCAGATATGTTGATGTTGTTGTCGCCGTCGTCGTCTTCAGTCCAGAGACTGGTTTGATGCAGCTCTCCATGCTACTCTATCCTGTGAAAGGTTCTTCATCTCCCAGTACCTACTGCAACCTACATCCTTCTTGCCTCAAAAAGTTGAGGTTCTGAAAGCTGTACTACATTACATTTTCTACTAATATCTTGCAAACAAGGACATCTAGAGCTGCAACGTCAGTGTCAGTATCGAACAAGATGGACTCAAGTTTGGAAGGACTGGTGTTCAAATTTCTGTTCAACCATGAGATGTAGATTGTGTGTGGTTTTCCTAAATTTTTAAAGTGAATGCCAGGCTGGTTCCTTTGAAAAGGCCACAGCCAACTTCCCTACCAACATTCCCAAACTCAAACTTGCACTCTCTTTAATGACCCCATTGTGGACAGGCAATTAAATCCTGATCTTCCTTTTAATATTGTCAGTCTCCTCAATTCTTAAGGTTACATTGAGGTGACTGCCATTTACATGCTTGTCGTACCCTTCATGCTATTCCTTTCCGTATTCCAGATCGTGAGGGTGTTATGTACCAGATGGCTGGCACTTACTCAAGAACACACAAAGGAACACTTTGGAAACACAAACATTCTTGCTGCAGAAGATAAGGGAATCTCATGCAGTGCCTCAATAATTTTGTTTTCCTACTGGCTACTAGGGACTCTGATACTTGGCACTGATGTGTGTTGTTGATCGCTACTTAGAAAATGTAAATCTCAACATAAGCAAGAACCCAAGTTTACCAGTTGCCCCTCAATTACCACAGTGGCAGTTAGTCACGATGCAGCTACATTTTCGTATACCATCAGCAATTAACAGCCAGTGAAATGCAGTCTAACATAAACAAGTGGGGTTTGTGTCTAATATGAGGGAAGTAGTTACCAAGAGTACAGCAGTGCAGCTTAATTAGCCATAGAAGAAGACTCCAACATCAACATTGAAACATTGGCCATCTTACTGTGTTAGGCATGTTTTTCTTTAGTTCATAATACAAAAGGTTTGGATAATGATTTATCTGTTCCTGTATTTTAAAATGGATTTAAAAAAGTCTTGACTGCAATAAAATATTTATTTGGAATGCTCAGTTGAGCAGCAGACGTTTGTGGGTCAACGACACCTTCTCCATTCACTGCCACCACTTACCATCATGGTATAAATTATCTGAAGATGGCCACATTCTGACTGAAACCAGTTACTGTTATACATAAGTATTTTACTGCAACCAAGACTGTTTTTTATCCATATTAAAATATTTTAACTAGGCTGCTGATTTTCTCTAAGAGAAATGTTCTAAAAATTAAATTACTCATTCCTGTATTACAAAACTGTTCAGCTGTTTCCTGTTCTGTTGATGGTAATAGAGCTTTGTAAGCTATCAGTTATCAACTACCAATATCATCTTTTTTGTGTAGTTTCATTTTCTCTCTCTAATTTTGTACTTGTTTGGTGTAGAGCTTAAACTACCTCTGCAGTTAAGGTCACTAACACATACACGTGTGATTGCACTTGACTCGAGAGGCTGATACTTTCAAGACCTAGTGGTATAAGAATTTTCCAGTGGCTCTGTTTGGCTGGCACATGCACGAGTCCTATAAAAATTACGCCAACATCCTGTGTTACATTACAAACCAATCGGCAGTGTTCTATGGAGTGAAGGTGATGTGTCTGATTTGCATCTGACATCTTCTCCTTCCCTTTCATCCATATCAATACAAACACAACATTACTCTCTACAAGCACTTCTCACAGTTGCCAACACAACACTGATATACACGTCTTAACAGGTTGGAGGAAGACAGCTACAAAACACTTCCACTAGGATCTCACCGAGCGAGGTGGCGCGGTGGTTAGCACTCTTGACTTGCATTCGGGAGAATGACAGTTCACTTAAGGGAAATGCTGCGATGGTTCCTGTGAAATGGCACGGCTGACTTCCTTCCCCATCCTTCCCTAATCTGAGGGGACTGATGACATCGCTGTTTGGTCCCCTCCAGCGAATCGACCATCATCTGCTAGGATCTTGTCCAAGATGACGATGAATGATTCCCGCATCTGCCCCCAACACTCATTTCACAAGTTAGGATTGACTTTTTAAGTGATGTTCACATTCTGTAATTTATTTGTTGAGCTGTTTGAATATAAAAATGCTGATACCTGTATTGACTCTTCACTTTGACATTGGTATGATATAAAACTCAATTTTTCTGCATTAAGTCGCCTGCTTTGGGAATTCAGTATGCTGCGACTATAGCCTTTAAACATATTGGGAAAAAATCAGAGCGTTTATATGTGTGTATCATACACTGATTTAATGAGCTCTTGTAGGTATTTCGGTAAACTATTGTTAGATATTGTATATGTAAGTTAAAACTCTTGCATGCTTTGTAGTGAATGTTTTCCTTAATTTTGCTTCAGATGTTGTGAATAAGAAGACTCACTATGTGAAACCATTTTCACACGAATCTCCCAATGAAGATAAGTTGTGGGAGGAAATTGCAAAAGCCAGCACTGCAGACTGGAGTGCTTTTTCTTGTGAATGAATCATGAAACACCTTGAAAAATACTTACACTTTTATATTTCCATGACATTAAATATATTTTAGCTATTCATGTGTAAAGTTTTATATGTCTGTCAGAACAAGAATGTTGCACATATCTTCAGTGTGAAGAAGCAGTAGCATTAAATAAGTATAAAATCACTATTTTTCACAACCTGTCCTTTACTACCCTGCACTGCTACCACAAGTTATCACTTTAAAATATGTCACCAACTTAAGCTCAGCAACTCTCCTTCCCACCATAAAAAAAACTCTGCATTCAATTTTATCTATCTCATTGAGGACTTAAGCTTCACACTGAAATATTTTTCTCATTTTGTACAAAAAACATGTTTCTGTAAGAGAGGGTGGTTAACCTCATGTAAATATTATTGTATCTAAAAGAAGTGTTAGTTTTCATCATGTTAAACAAAGCAGAATAATAACTGTATTTAATTAAAAATTAAATTGATTTGTGAAAGTTTCCGAAAGAAAACTATGTAAAATATACTTACTATCCATGTTGGCAAATCCAATTTTTATTTTTTATTGATTTTTTTATTTCAGAATTTTTTGTTTTAAAGACACTTTAGGGAAGCAAAGGTGAATCGTACAAGAAAGAAAAATTAGAATTTGGAATTTAAATACTCTTGTAAGATTTCTTAATGCACTAGTGGCAATCTTCTAAACCTAAATGCAAACAAAAAAGCCAGATTAACATCTATAAATTCCCAGTTGCATCAGAGAGAGATTATTTAAAAAATGGAAGTTCATTTGCGCTGTAGCTGAATAAGTTAACTGTCATTATTATGTGTGCGAAGATCAATTCTAGCCAGCAGATTTTGTAAACATCACTAGGCACAGGTATTCGAGAACATATGGAATTGGCATTATACTAGCATTTGCCCTTTTCAGGTTACATGGGAGATGGTGGTGGTTGTGGTAGTGGTAGTAGTACTGTGGACAATGTTTTCACCAATCAGATGCAAATATAACTGTGCATGACATAGGTTGCAGTGCAAACCATAAAATATTGGAAAAGCCAACCAGTTCCTATTTTCAGCACACAGAGTATGATAACAGATTATTATCCACACTGTTTTATGATAGTGAAAGGAGTAAGGATGTAATGGGCTCTAGAATTTCAAAATGTGATTCAATTCCAAGAAAAGAAAGAATGTATAAATTGCATCAAAGTACAGGTTACAGATTAGGTAAATTTGAAAAAAAAGCTATAAAATGAGGAGAACCAGTTGAAAAAAACTAAAAAAGCTATATGATGACTGGAAATTTCAGTTAATTGAAAAGTTACATCATGTCACCAAAAGATTTATTAATAGCCAGTTAAGGAATGCCAGTGAAACATCCACAGCAATATGATGGTTTGTATAAGATAATGCATTTGCTTTATCCATTTATAAGAGTAGTTCCAAGTTGTGAAAATTACTGAACTATCAGTTTTGTACATCTATCAGCACCTGTTTTCTTTGAGATTGGAATTATTATATTCTTCTTGATGTCTGAGGGTATTTCGACTGTCTCCTATGTCTTGCTCACCAGATGGTAGAGTTTTGTCAGGACTGGCTCTCCCAAGGCTGTCAGTAGTTCTAATGGAATGTTGTCTACTCCTGGGGCGTTGTTTTGACTCAGGTCTTTCAGTGCCCTGTCAAACTCTTCACGCAGTATCATATCTCCCATTTCACATTCATCTACATCCTCTTCCATTTCCATAATATTGTCCTAAAGTACATCGCCCTTGTATAGACCCTCTGTCTCGGAGATCGGCAACAGACGGACCACGGAAGGTCGAACCTCTGACCAGCAAATATTCTTAAATACAATCCGACGTCCAACTAAGTATCCCGGCGCTAAACGTGTCTGAAAAACAAACATTTAGTTGAGTAGATCAGCAAATCATTTAATTGAGTCGATCCACTTTATTGTATTTTTGTTGGCGAGTAGCGTCTCCCACCACACGTCACTGCTCACTGGTTCATTTGTTAAACAAGTCCAGACCTGCCGTTTAGTCAGAGAGAGCACAGTGGGCGGTCGGTCTTAACTTCGTTTCGTCAATCGCAAGCAGGCTGCGGAGCAATTATTCATTTGTGTTACAACTTGTTGTGTGAAAAACCTTTTCGTGCATACATACCTACCTACATTAATAATGGGTCCTAAAAAGCGAAAATTGGACACAGGAAATAGATTTTTGAGTGAATGGACTGAACAATATTGTTTTACACTGCCTGATAGGCTTCCAGCGGTTCCAGTTTGCTTAATATGTAATAAAACTGTCACTGTTATTAAAAGTGGCAATTTAAAGCGACACTATGAAACAACTCGTCAGCGATTCCACAAAAACTTTCCTCTTGGCAATGAGGCTCGTAAACAAAAACTACAGGTAATATAATTCTGTTAGATAATGTATAAATGTGATGTGTATAACTGCTTTGTAAACTTATCAAGATAAAATTTAAATTTAAATTAGAGGAATATCTCACTTCTGATGAAAAAAGCACGAAATTGTTGGTTCGCTGCATGAGTGAGCAATAAAAATCGGCAGAAGCAACATTACGTGTGTGCTGGAAACTTAGTAAACACCAAAAACCATTTTCAGATTCTAAAATAATGAAAGAATGTATGTTGGAAGTAGCCTTGGCACCTTTTGAAGAAATAAGGACGTTGTCGCTGCAATTCAAAGTATTCCAATGTCAGCAAGAAGTAATAAGAGAACAACGGAAATTTTAGCTACTGGTATTAAAAGCACTCTGCTTGAACTTTTGGAAAAGGCACCATGCTACGCCATGTGACATTGTTGATGATGAACAAATGTCTATTTGCGTGAGATTTTTCGACATTGAAAATAAGATCTTCTGGGAAGAATTGCACGCAATATTGCCTTTGAAAGGTAACACTTCAGGAGATTATTTATTCAAAGCTATTGACGAATTTATTATTAATTCCAACATTCGTTGATAAATTAGTGTCTCTTTCAACTGACAGCGCCCCAGCGATGATTGGCAAAGAAAAAGGTGTAGTAAAGAAAATCAGGGATCAGAATCCAGGTCTAATATCGTATCAGCGTATAATTCATCAGACTGCCCTTCATGGAAAACTCAGTGCTACACTGAAAGAAGTAATGGACAGGTTGGTGCAGTTGATTAATTTTATGAGATCTCATTCTTCTCTTCAACACCGATAGTTCAAGAAGTTTCTTTCAGAATGTGATGCAGCGTATTCTAACTTACTGCAATACACCAATGTTCGTTGGTTAAGTAAAGGTCAAGTTGTTGAACGTTTCTGGCTAATAAAGGAAGAAGTAACCTCCTCCTTGCAAATCTTGGATACGCAGGGAGAAAAAAAGCATAACAAACGAGCGCAATATGCTAGCTGTGGCTTTTCTGAAGGATATTCTGAAATATTTAAATGTGCTCAACATAGAGTTACAAGGGAATTGGAACTTAATATGTGATCTGGTGCAAAGCGTGTCTGCTTTTCGTCGTAAACTGGATATTTTTGAAAAAGATATTGCAAGGCACGAATTTATTCATTTCCCAACAATTCTTGAGTATAAAAAAGAGAACTCTGAAGAAGACATTGCAGTGTTTGTAAGATTTCTGTCTGATCTAAGGGACAAATTTGCTACAAGATTTCAAGACTTGGCAGAAATTGTAAAGTTGTCTCAATTCCTAAAATTTCCTTATGAAGTTGATGCATTGGCAGAATGGACTGATGTGGCTGTTAAGTTGTTCAGTGTTTCAAAGTCTTCACTTCAAGTGGAGTAATTGACTTGCAAGAAGATATTTCTTTGCAGATGTATAAAACTCTATCCACTGAAGAGTTTTGAGGTAAACATGTTTCATAAAAATTTGAAAATTGTAGGAAAGTAACTATCAATCTGGCCACTATGTTTGGTTCGACATATATATATATATATGCGAATCATCATTCTCAAAAATGAATTTTTCGAAGAACGCATATCTGTCAAGGTTGACGGACACCCACCTCGAAGACATTCTTCGTATTTGCTGTACCCCTCATACACCGAACTTTAAAAAGCTGGCTCAAGACCGTCGATGTAATTTCTTGCATTGAATATATTATAATATTAACTGAGAACTGCTTGTTTTACTTGGTTTACTCTTTTTTTGGAAACTAACTCATCTTGAAAACAAAATAAAAAACGGCCACTACGTATCTCCATTCTATTAATGATAGACTCATTCGTATTCTTAATGTTCAACTTTATTGTGAAGCAATGAACCAGGCATTAACATAGAACATCTAAGACAAAAACAAACATCAAGCAAAGAGTAAATGATTATGTGCACACTAGTCTTTGCTGTTGCCCCTGTACTGTGCACACGCAACTATTCGTCTGCATGCTCCCACACACCCCCCTCCCTGAAGAGCGGAGCTCCAGAAGTGTGCGGAAACTTGTACCAGACCCTTTGCCCGAATTTCTGGCTGTACTTCCTCCATCGTCATACCTTCATCTGGTTTGCTGTCCTACCATCCGTTGCACCCTGCAGGGGCCCCTCGTCTTGCTGCAGGCCCGCCTCCTCTTCTCGTCTTACATCTTCTAGCAGTGAGCCTGCTGCACCTGGTCTATTGACACAGTAACACTCTTATCGTGAACTAGGATAGTCAAGGCCTGGTCCGTACGGTGTAGTACTTTATAAGGTCCCGTATATGTCGGCTCCAATGGAGTTCTGACTGTGTCGGTTCGCAACATTACATGCTAGCATTTGCTCAATCCTGGATGTACAAATGACAGCCTAACGCCATGCCGTGTCACTGGTTGTGGCCTAAGCTCGGCCAGTTGAGTCCTTACTCTCGTTAACAAGTACGGTAGGTCCGTCTCGCATGTACTCTTCTGAAAAAACTCACCGGGTAGACTTAAGGTTTCCCCGTATACTAATTCCGCTGTAGATGCTCAGAGGTCAGGTTTGAAAACAGTGCGTAAGCCTAGTAACACTAATGGCAGTGCTGCTGACCAATTGTCGCCATGGCACATTAACGCGGCCTCAAGTGTTCGGTGCCACCGCTCTACCGTGCCAATGCTTTCCGGGTGATAACTTGTGGTACGGTGACGGCGGAACCGGCACATGTTTGCCAGCTCCAGGAACAAGGATGATTCAAACTGACATCCTTGGTCCGTCACGACATGTACCCAACATCCGAACCGTGCTGTCCACGTCGTCAAGAATGCCCGGTTGACTATCTCTTCTGACTTGGGGATTGCTTCTGCCCATCTCATAAATCTGTCAGTTTCTGTCAATAGATACTTATAGCCTTCAGACATTGGCAATGGTCCAACAATATCCATATGCACATGTTCGAAATGACCAGTTGGCCCGTCAACTTTACCCACTGGCTTTTTAACATGGTGACCCACTTTACATTGCTGACAATCCAGACAAGTCTGCGCCCACTTCCGACAGTCTCTCTTAATTCCTGGCCACACGAAACACTCCGTCATTAATATTACACTTGCTCGGGGTCCCAGATGAGCCAAACCATGTAACCCTTCGAATACTTCCCGGCACAAACTGTACGGCACGAAAGGTCTAGGCCATCCCTGTGAGGTATCGATAACTGTATTGTCTCACCTTCTGGACACAGTTTACTTAACTTCAACCCAGTGGGCGTGCTCTGCCGAAAAACTTGCAGCTATGCATCATCCTTCTGCTCTCTCGCCATTGTAGCATACTTCACTGAATACTTTATTACTGCAACTCGTGAGAAGTAATCTGTCACCATATTCTCTGCCCCATTAATATGTCATAAATCAGTAGTAAACTGGCTTATATATTCCAGTTGCCTGAATTGTTTAGGTGACAAAGAATACATACGCTTGCAGAATGCGAAAGTCAGCGGTTTGTGATCTGTAAACAATGTAAATGGTCTGGCTTCCACATAAAGCCGGAAATACCTTATGTCTGCGTAAGCAGCCAGCAGTTCTCTATCATACGCACTCCAATTCCACTGTGGGTCTGTGAGTTTCTTGGAGAATAATCCTAAAGCCTGCCAGTGACCAGCAGTCCACTGATGCAACGCTGCACCAATCGCCACCTGACTTGCGTCAACAATAGCTAGCTTCGCATTTTTCTCTGGGTGAGCTAGTAAAACCGCTTGCTTTAGGCTTTCCTTGATCCGCTTGAATGCGCGCTGCATGCTTGATGTCCATTGTAGCTTCTGGTTTTTCCCGGTGTTCGTGCCCGCCAAACCTTCCGTGAGTGGCGCTTGTAAAGCCCCAGCTCCTGGCAGATGTCTGCGGTAAAAATTTAAAACACCTAGGAACCTCCGGACAGTTTTCGAGAGGTTACGTACTTATGGTGTAGTGATGAATGACACAAAATGCAGTTTGCATAAAGATTGGGTTACTTACCTGGTTCACACAGTCTCAGCAGCTGGCATCTGTCCTTTGGAGGAGAAGGTCTAGGTCTTACAGTAGATGCCTCGCCCGTTAGATTTGCAACAGTTCGGTCTCCACTGAAAACTACTTGCCAACCCCTGCTCTATATACTCCTTCCACCATTCTGCTTTCTCATCTTGGCATAGAACTGGGTTTCCATCTGAGCTCTTGGTATTCATACAGGTGGCTCTACTTTCTCCAAAGGTCTCTTTAATTTTCCTGTAGGCAGTATCTATCTTACCCGCTAGTGATATATACCTCTACATCCTAACATTTGTCCTCTAGCCATCCCTGCTTAGCCATTTTGCCCTTCCTGTCGATTCCATTTTTGAGACATTTGTATTCCTTTTTGCCTGCTTCATTTACTGCATTTTTGTATTTTCTCCTTTCATAAATTAAATTCAGTATTTCTTCCATTACCCAATGATTGCTACTACCCCTCGTCTTTTTACCTACTTGATCCTTTGCTGCCTTCACTACTTTATCCCTCAAAGCTACCCATTCTTCTTCTACTGTATTTCTTTTCCCCATTCCTGTCAATCGTTCCCTTATGCTCTCCCTGAAACACTGCACAACCTCTGGTTCAGTCAGTTTATCCAGGTCCCATCTCCTTAAATTCCCACCTTTTTGCCGTTTCTTCAGTTTTAATCCACAGTTCATAACCAATAGATTGTGGTCAGAGTCCACATCTGCCCCTGGAAATGTCTTACAATTTAAAACCTGGTTCCTAAATTTCTGTCTTGACATTATATAATCTATCTGAAACCTTTTCATATCTCCAGGGTTCTTCCATGTATACAGCCTTCTATCATGATTCTTAAACCAAGTGTTAGCTATGATTAAGTTGTGCTCTGTGCAGAATTCTACCAGACGTCTTCCTCTTTCATTTCTCTCCCCCAATCCATATTCACCTGCTACGTTTCCTTCTCTTCTTTTTCCTACTGTCGAATTCCAGTCACCCATGACTATTAAATTTTCGTCTCCCTTCACTATTTGAATGTTTTCTTTTATCTCATCATACATTTCATCAATTTCTTCGTCATCAACACAGCAAGTTGGCATATAAACTTGTACTACTGTAGTAGGCATGGGCTTTGTGTCTATCTTGGCCGGAATAATGTGTTCACTATGCTGTTTGTAGTAGCTTACCCGTACTCCTAATTTTTTATTCATTATTAAACCTACTCCTGCACTACCCATATTTGATTTTGTATTTATAACCATGTATTCACCTGACCAAAAGTCTTGTTCCTCCTCCCACCAAACTTCACTAATTCCCACTATATCTAACTTCAACCTATCCATTTCCCTTTGTAAATTTTCTAACCTACCTGCCCGATTAAGGGATCTGACATTCCACGCTCCGATCCGTAGAACGCCAGTGCTCTTTCTCCTGATAATGATGTCCTCCTGAGTAGTCCCCGCCTGGAGATCCGAATGGGGGACTATTTTACCTCCAGAATATTTTACCCAAGAGGACACCATCATCATTTAACCATACAGTAAAGCTGCATGCCCTCAGGAAAAATTACGGCTGTAGTTTCCCTTTGCTTTCAGCCGTTCACAGTACCAGCACAGGAAGGCCGTTTTGGTTAGTGTTACAAGGCAAGATCAGTCAATCACCCAGACTGTTGCCGCTGCAACTACTGAAAAGGCTGCTGTCCCTCTTCAAGAACCACACGTTTGTCTTGTCTCTCAACAGATACCCCTCTGTTGTGGTTGCACCTACGGTACGGCTATCTGTAATGCTGAGGCATGCGAGCCTCCCCACCAACTGCAAGATCCATGGTTCATAGGGGGGGATGTCGTGCATGTGTATGCATATGTGGTAAAATAAATAACATTGGATTAAATGGTACCTCAATTTGACACAGCATTTTGGAAAAAAAATTGGATCAATTTCTTTTTTTAATAACCCTAAGCAGGTTTAAAAATATTCAAAATATTTCTAATTTGTTTGAAAAGTGTGCTGCATTACCCTATATCAACAAAAAATCTGTAAAACATATACATTATAAACAGTGCCTGAAAGACGTAGGTGTTGACTTTTACATAATATTGAGCTGGAAAAGTACCCTGTATCCTTAAGGTGCCATTGATTTGCCTCGGACGAAGCAGTGAAAGAAGCAGTGCATTGATGGCTCACAGCTCAAATGAGAATCTTCTTTTAAGAGAGCAACAGGAAGCTGGTACGACGACGGACCAAATGTGTTGAAGCGCAAGGAGACTTTGTCAAATAATGATGTTCTTGTAACTTTCCTATTTGATTACAATAAAATTTTATAGCTACATTGTGGATAATAATTTACTTATCCTCATATATAAATGATACGCCCTGTAGTATTACGGCTAAATCTAACATATTTCTGAAACTTCCTGGCAGATTAAAACTGTGTGCCAAACCGAGACTTGAACTCGAGACCTTTGCCTTTCACAGGCAAGTACTCTATCACTGAGCTACCCAAGCACGACTCACACCCCATCCTCACAGCTTCAATTCTGCCAGTACCTCGCCTCCTACCTTCCAAACGTCACAGAAGCTCTCCTGCGCAGTAGACAAACTCTCATCCACAGAAATTGAAGCTGAATTTGAGATTATCTGGGCGAGGCTCACTATCGTGGATGGGCATAAAATGGTAATTGGATCCTTTTATTGCCCACTAGACTCATCTCCTCACGTAACTGAAAACTTTCGAGAAAACCTCCATTCACTTGTATCAAAGTTTCCCAATCATACTATAATTGATAATGAAGACTTTAATCATCCAACAATTAATTGGAAAAATTACAGTTTTGTTAGTGGTGGGCACGATAGGACACCCTGTGAAACATTACTGAATGCCTTCTCTGAAAGCTACGTAGAACAGATAGTTTGGAAACGCACTCGTGGTGGAAATATATTGGATCTAATGGCAACAAATAGACCTGACCTGTATGATGATGTCCACACTGAAACTGGTATCAGTGACCATGATGCAGCTGTGAAAACAATGATTATCAAAGAACAACTAAATCATTCAGAAAGATATATGTGTTCAGTAAACTAAATGAAAAATCATTAATGTCATAGCTAAATGAGGAACTTGAAATGTTCAGCACAAGACAGGATCATGTAGAGGAACTCTGACTCAAGATTAAAAGACTAGTTGACCAGGCACTGGATAGATATGTACCCAGTAGAACAGTTTGTATTGGGGGAGGGGGAGACCTTCATAGTATACAGTCACTGTAAAGAAAACTCCAAACAAACAGAGATTACTGCATAATAGGTGTAAAACAAAGGATAGGGCTACAGGTACAGAGATACTGAATTAACTGTGTTTGGCTGTCAAGAGCAGTATGTAATGCCTTCAATGACTATCGTAGCAGAATATTATCAAATGATCTTTCACAGAACACGAAGAAATTCTGGTCATTTGTGAAGGCTGAAGTGGCACCACAGTTAGTTTCCAGTCTCTAGTGAATGAGACAGGAACTGAAACTGACAGTAGCAAAGCACCATTTTTGAATGTTCCTTTACATAGGGAAAGCCAGGAGAGTTGTCCCAATTTAATCGTTGCACCATTCTAAAGATGAGTGTGGTCAGCATTAGTGCCAGTGAAGCTGAAATCGTTAAAACTGAACAAAACTCCAGGCCCGGATGGAATCGCTATCAGGTTTTACACTGATTTGGCAGCTCAGTTAGCTCCTCTTCTAACTATAATCTATCATGGATCCCTTGGACAAAGAGCTGTATCCATTTCTTGTAAAAAAGCAAAGGTCACACCTGTCTACAAGAAGGGTAGTGAAGTGATCCACAAAACTATCGCCCATTATCCTTGACATCAATTTGTTGTTGAATTGTAGAACATAATCTGAGCTCAAACACAATGAGGTATCTTGAACATAATGTCCTTAATGCCAACCAGCACAGATTTTGAAAACATTGATCACGTGAAAACCAACCTGCACTTTTCTCACATCACTAGCTAAAAGTGTTGGATCGAGGCAATCAGGTAGAAGCTGTATTTCTCGATTTCCGAAAAGCATTTGATTCAGCACTGCACCTACACTTATTGTCAAAAGTGCTATCATGTGGGATATCAAGTGAAATTTGTAATTGGGTTGAGGGTTTTCTGGTGTGGAATACACAACGTGTTATCTTGGATGGAGAGTCATTGTCAGGTGTAGAAGTAACTTCAGGCATGCCTGAGGGAAGTGTATTGCGATGTGTGCTGTTAATGTTATATTCTAGTGATCTTGCAGACAATATTAATTGTAAAATCAGCCTTTTTTTATGATGCATTTATCTACGATGATGAACTATTTGAAAGAAGCTGCATAAATATTCAGTCAAATCTTGATAATATTTCAAAGTGGTGCAAAGACTGGCAACTTGCTTTAACTTTCAGAAATGTAAAATTATGCACAACACAAAACGAAAAAGTGTTCTATTTTATGACTATAATATCATGGAGTCACTGTTGGAATTGGCCAACTCATACAAATACCTGAGTGTAACACTTTGTAAGGATATGAATTGGAATGATCACATAGGCTCAGTCATGAGTAAAGCAAATGGTAGACTTCGGTTTATTGGTAGAATACTGTGGAAGTGCAATCAGTCTACAAAGGATATTGCTTACATATCACTCGTGTGCCAAGTTCTAGAATATTGCTCAAGTTTGTGGGACTCTTACCAGACAACATGAACAACAGATATTGGGGGTATGCAGCCAAGGGCAGCACGAATGGTGACGGGGCTGTTTGACTCGTGGTAGTGTGTTACAGTGATGCTGAAAAAACTGAACCGACAGTCTTTCAGATAGACATAAACCATCTTGAGAAAGTCTATCAACAAAATTTCTAGAACAAGCATTAAATAATGTCTAGGAATATACTAAAATCTCCTATGTATCAGTCACATAGGGATTGTGAGGCCAAGATTAGAATAATCGCTGAATGCACACAGCCGGCCAGTGTGGCAGATCGGTTCTACGTGCTTCAGTCTGGAACTGCGCGACCGCTACGGTCGCAGGTTCGAATCCTGCCTCGGGCATGGATGTGTGTGATGTCCTTAGATTAGTTAGGTTTAAGTAGTTGTAAGTTCTAGGGGAGTGATGACTTCAGATGTTAAGTCCCATAGTGCTCAGAGCCATTTGAACCATTTTGCTGAATGCACAGAGGCATTCAGTCATTCTGAAGAAACCCTACTAACTGGTACAATGTGACGTACCCTCTGCCATCATGTTGTGGTGGTTTGCAGTCCACAAATGGTTTTATTAGGCTGGCTACTTTCCCCTGATACTATATTTATGCAATGGCACACACAGACAAAGGATTTTGAGGGAATTAGGAATACTCAATAAACTTTCTTTTCTTCCAAAGGTTTTCATAATATTGTTATATGTCTATATTTTCAGGATCCCCCCTTGTCACTGACTTTATAAATTAGACTACCTTACTCTTTCTCAGACATTATGGAAACTAACCTCTTTCTGTTACCAAGTTTACTAGGAATGTCAGAGCCTTCACTAGATACTGTGAGCAGTATTTACTTACTTTTGCAGATATTGTATCTTTTCTCTTTTTATCTCCATTTTTTGGTAATCTCATAATATTTTTAACTTGTTCGATCTGTCGCAAATAAGAATTGGCATTCTGGTTAAGCTATACTCCTTTTAGTCAATGCTTCATTTCATTTGCTTTTACATCTATAGCTATAGTCTGCTAACCACTGTGAAGTGAATGGTGGAGGGTACATTCCACTGCACCAGTTATAAGGCGTTTTCATATTCTGTTCAGGTATGGAGTGTGGGAAGAATGATTGTTTAAAAGCATCTGTGTGTGCTGTAATTAATTTGCTCTTGTCCTCAAGAACCCTTTGGAAGTGATATGTAGTGGGTTGTAGCATATTCCTAGAGTCATCATTTGAAGTTGGTTCTTGAAACTTTGTTAGTAGATTTTGTCAGGACAGTTTGTGTCTATCTTCAAGACTCTCCCAGATTCTGAACTATATTTACATAATACTTATTTAAAGTTGAATACACATCACATAGGTCAGTCAGTTTGTCCTTGTGCTGTAAGTACTATGTCCCCACTTTCTGGCTTATTTAATTCATTCCTCTTTTTATTTATGCGTATGGAACATATAACTAACTAACCAGCCTGTCGAAGAAATATTTTATGAAGTTTCAGCTTATAATAACGATATTTTCTTGTCTTATCACCCTGCTATATTCTTTTTTCTTGTATCTGTACATTTCACAGTGTGCTTGAGTATTAAACGTCCCACACCTTTCGTTCAAATCTAGCATTCACGATTTCTCTGTTGATCCATTTCAGCGGACCTTTGGAAAAGCTGTGTTTATGAGGTGACTTAAGGCTGAGATGGAAGCTTTGCACTTTCTTCTACATCATCGCTACGCGAGGTCTTCTGATCTATGTAATATTCCCAACATTACAATGTTGGAAAAAAATCTATAAATAGCGACTTTTATCCACTATTGACATTTGCGCGCTGCAAATACGGCTTTACTACAATTAGGTAATGTTCAACTCAGAGCTATGTCTTCATATATAATAATGATAGTAAAAATAATATTTTTTAAACGAAAAACATAACTGTCTCCAACAGTTACGAAAACTTTCTTCCAAAATTTGTCCACAAATAATAATGTAAACCATTTATTGGCATTTGTTATTTAACCAGGCTACAAAACAGGTAAAACGGCAAGAGAGAATGATTTTATTTATCACATTTATGTGTGAGGGTTTTTAATTTGGCACCATCGTGTTTATTTTGTTTGCTATAGTCGCTTGATCTGTGGTTTTTCCCGTCAGCTGACAGGTCGCTGCTCAATTTGAATTTGTTGTCTTTGTTCGTGTAGGACTGCAGGAGCTACTCCAACGCACTTGCTTCTAGGGGACGCCAAAGAATTGGCTTTGCTGATTGGCCACGTTGTGCCATGACGTCGTCTCCCACACCAGCCAATCCAGATCGTTGCTACTTTCTGAAACGCGCTGTTCTTTAAACGAGGCCATTCGTCTGTCGGTACATAGTGTGGCTAACTCGTTATAGTACTTCACTGTTGTGTGTTCTAGGCCTATGTTTATAATGGCAGATTCCAACACGTGTTTTGTGTGCGGTAAAGCATTTCAGCTTCGAATAACTTTATACCCGCACATCAGGAAAATGTATGATGTAGAGCCAAATACAGAAGGTAAGAATAAGTGCCCACAAGACAACTGCAGCCATTCCTTCAATACATTTGCTAGTTTGAGAGCACATATGGAGGAAAAAGCACATGGTTCGAACTGCGGATGAAAATATTGTATTCCAGTCAATGGACCGTAAGAAACACTGCATAATAATAAGTTTTTACTATTCAATAGTAGGATCGTTTCTGGTAAAACTATAGAATTTCGTTCTTTGTGCATTCAGTAATCTGGTGCAATGTTGTACTGCAAAGTTTCTTTCAGCTCACATGAAAGGATTATTTGTATTAACGGACTAGTCTTAGAAGACATTTAAGTCACAATCATTGTAATCCACAATGGGTAATTAACAAACCTTATTTTTACTGTCCATAAATTTTGAAGAAACTTTTTTTTTTCCCCTATCGCTCAACGCATGGAACCCAGATTGGAATGCAGTTTCATGTGTAACAGGTTTCTCTTAGCAAAAGGAACACTCCTCACTGGGAGATAGTGAGCAAATTCTGAAGCTGTGGGAAGAAATTGCTGTCACTTGTTAACTCTCGCTCCAAGAAAGGAGGTCAACACTGTGCCAGCAATCAGTTCAACGAACATCTAACAAACAGAACTTCAGTCCAAAAAGTGTCTTTGGTAAACCAACCCTGGCTGAAACGCCAAATGTTGCTAGTGCTTTGGTGCAACCTGACAGTGAAGTGTTGAGTGTACATGTTGGCTTTGATCACACATACTCTAAGAATTAAATTTATCTGTCCTACAGTTGTGTGTGCATGGTTTATAGGCCTACTGGGGAAACTCGCCATGTAAAAAAATGAGTAACGCATCATACTCGGTACCTCAGGGTGATGTGGAAATCCGAGTGTACTTAATAAAGAAAATGTCACTGTTTGTGTGTTTCTTTTGACTCATTTATCCTATTGCATATAGTTAACAAAATGTAACTGAAATATCTACTAAACTGTAACATTAATTTGACTATGTACTTAGTCATTTCAAATGGTTTTGCTATTTTTCACAGGTAAAGTATGAGTATTCACCAGAATCCTACAGTATGAATGTTTTCCAGTTGACAACTGAATGAAGTCAAAAAGCAAAATTTGCTTAGACAAGCTGAAAATTGTTTATTCAGTTCCAGTTATTTGTTATATTAAAACAATTCCCGAAAATCTATTTTGCTGACTTTCCTGGTCTAATTTTCTGTATTTAACGTGTCGGTTATGACATGCTTGGTGATGGATGTTTTGTCACCAGGCATATGGCATCAGGTGTGTGGCTTTTAGTGACAATACTGCAGTCGATGTGTTAACAGCTTTTCGGGACCTTGAGCATGAAGTATATGCATCTAGAAGTCTTGTTTAAAAAGTGCAGCCAAAATTCTAATGTCTGTCTGAGGAATTTTCCTTTAATGGAATGTTTTTGCCCAATAATTCAGTTAATGTCTAGTAATTACTTAACGTGGTAAGTGCTATGAGGCCAACACCAGCCACAGCAGAGCTGTCTGCCATGGCTGCTGGCAACTTTGCGACATTGAAGGGATAATATACAAAAGTGGCTGTGCAAGAAGCTCAAACTAGTTTTCTTTGGTTAAAGCAATTAAAATCAAACTTGTGAAGCCTGTTGAAAATCACATACTCCTCACCATAATTTAAATGTTTACATTGAAATAGTTCTGACATGTGCATAATATATGGAAATGTTATATTTTCTTGAAACCTTAAGAATCAAACCCGTTGGTTGAATCAACATATGAGTAAACCCATCACAATAGCACTATGTTATGCATCAATTAGCTGTAGTTACAGGATAAGTAAACATGTACAGTAAACTTTTCGTACAAATTTTATTATAGAGCTTGCAAAGGTTATAGAAAAGATGGACAACAAGATAAACTTGTAGAGGCATCATTGTAAATACATTTTTACTTCAAGAAAGCTGAATCAGATAATAATAATCTCAAGATGCCTTAAATTGCATGACACATATCACCAATCAGGTATTTTCTGTTGGAGAAATAGTCTGGTTTTTCAGAATTTTTTCATTTGTTCTTGTGAAAAGCCTTGTATCAAACAGCTGTTTTTCTACAATCAATCCATTATTACATGCATGTAGTTTTGGTGACCCAATGGCAGCCATCTTAATGCTGTATGCAAACCACCAGATAAACATGTCTACTAGTTGGTCTGCATTGTGCAGGTCCCAGCAGCTTTTTATTAGATTCTGTGAATGTCACCTCCAGTTCCATGTGGATGCCTCTGACATAAAAGTATTTTGATAATTTAATTAAATGCTTTCTTGCTGTGTTGACCTATATCAATGGTGACACAAGAATATTTTTACTGGATCGGGATTTGAAATCGTCACTCCTGCTGTCAAGGCAGTTGCACTGACTACTTCACTACCCAGACACAGTGCCCATCACGACTATGTGGATTACCTCAGCAAGTCTCCCATCTGACCCAAAATTCCATATGTCACTACTACTGCAGTAGTACCCTCACTACAGCAGTCCATCTCACTCACCGTCTCCATGAGATATTCCTGCAAATGGCTCTGAGTGTATGAGTGCATCTGAACTGAAGAAAGTTACCCAATGCCAAGCTAGGCTATGTATAGATAAAATTGTATGCATGGTGACTGTTCTTTCGGCTGTCTGAAAGAATGGATACCATGCATATAATTGCAGAAATATAACTAGTTGTCTTATGACTAAGGTGTCCACGTCAGTCTGAAGAAGTCTGTGGAATCTAGTAAAAAACCTGGTGGCACCTGCATAATGCAGACCAACTATGTGATATATTTATCTGGTGGTTTATGTATAGCCTTAAGATTAATGGGATGCCGAAACTAGTTGCATATAGTAAAGGATTTACAAAAAGTAAAACAGCTGTTTGGTACAAGGTTTTTCACAAGAATTTGAAGCCAGCTGCAGTCCTATATCCCACCTCTGATGGATTCACAAAAAGAAGAAAAAAATCATTCATTGCCCTAAGAATTTCTCCAAAAATATTACCCATTACATGGAATGACCAGATGCTGCATTCAGAACAAGAATTTTGGAGACCTATGCAGGACCAATGCCTGGTAAGTGCTAGATCAAAATATGACCTCTACCAACACCTCTTCATTTTCTACCTCGTTTCCATGTACTACTTCTTCACCTAACTCTGAATTACTGTCATGGCTGCTATGTAATCCAGATAAAGGCCCAACTCAGCGTTGTAGCTGGTTGCTTTCTGTAGAAGATGGCAAAAGGAAGACAGAAGTCCTAAATTTTGCATTTAAGAACTTGTTCACATAGGGTGATCATACAGACACACTTGATTTTGCCCATCACACAGACTGGCATGTGATTGAACTTGAACGTGGCATCAGAGCTCACTCCCCAGAATTTACAAGAATTAGGGGACTCATGTGCACAGATGTGGTGCCAACTCCCTCCAGCGACCTATCAAGGCTTCGCTGATTCTGTGCAAAAATGCATTGTCACTGTTATCCGTGCCGAAGATAGACATACCGGCTATTAGGTAGATGGTCAAAAGGTTCTGGTTAATCAGTGTGTGTAGCTGTACTTAGTCAAGGATAGACTGTAGCCATTCATCGAGTGATCACTTATTTTCATTTATTTACGAGAATATAACATCGTTTGAATCTATAAGAACAGGAAACAGTTCGCTGGAGAAATCCCACAAGCAGTATGGTGGGGTCAGTCTGGTCCCAAACATACCTGCTCTGAACACAACCCCATGGTTTTACAGTTCAGAGTGCAAAGTATGCACACCTAAAGCACTACAATTTTACAAGCATTCAATCTAAACATAAACAAAATTCCCTGGCACCCGTATTTACCCACCACACTGGTTATCGGTTAGATAGGCTATGCCATATGACTTGGCAGACATTTGTAAAAGAAAGAAATGAAGGTAGTTAACTGAGGTGATGGAAAAAAAAGAGGCAAGTGAAAGTAAAGAGTAAGTATCATTGAAGTAAAGATGCACTTGAAAATGTCATAAAGGAATTAAATTTTGTGAATTAATTGGAAACTATTTCAAAATCTTGCAGCGTACAGAAACAACTAACTTTCAGTTTATTTAAATATTACTATTTGCCTAAATAAACACTTGCATAATATTGTACATACATTTTCAATAAAAAAAGTTTTGGTTGCCAGCAGCTTTTCAAGAAGTATGTATCTTACACAAATTCATCCCACCAAATACGGTAGGCCTAATAAATTGTAAAGTGAAAGAGTTAAAATGACTGTTTCGATAGTTTTCGGAACAATGGTGTTAACCCATTCTACAGAAATTCTGGAAGTGCTTCTTAGTATTTCAGCAGGTTATACGGTTTAATGTTTTATGTACTTTTAAATTATTCATAATTTAAGTGAACACACTGAAAACAGAAAAAATACTAATAATTCAATTAAAAATAAATACAAACTGAAACACTAGCAGGACCATGAAACAAAAAATAAATATTGAATTTCCATGTACAATGTACCATTATATCTGTATAGGAAGTTACTTTTATTTTTAAAATAAATGCAAAAGGAAGTAGTGTGCAAGGATTAAATTGCCCATCATCAGAATATCTGTCCAGAAACATCACAGAATATGTATGACACATTAAGCGTGCTTAGATTCATAGGCAAATAAGTTAACATACCAGAGGAAAAAACTTTACTTCAGAGTATCGTGCCAAGTGTTATCTATCATAACTTCGAAGCTCTCAACTCACGGCATTCTGCCATCACATAATTAGCTGTTATAACATACCACTAATTGACTTGGTTGTAGAAGTGCTGAGTTCATTTGTCATATTTTGACAGATAATTAACAAAAATCAACTGAAAAACCATAAAAAGAGTACATCGTGCTAAATGATTTTTTATTCCTTTAGGAAAACTAATAATCACAATTGAGAGTACAAAGATCACATTGGAACAAAAGTACTGTATTAATGCAGGTGGTATGGGCAAGAGACGGAGGCAAGGGAGGCTTCCAATTTAATATCAGCTTATGTAAATGTGAACCAGCAATCTCTGGTATTAATAAACTTAAAATAGGGAATAGAGGCTTACTGTAAGTCTATTAGGTATTGCACATACACATAATAAGTTGAAGGTGAAATTTCTTTATAGTGCACAAACAGGTTATTAAATTATTCCAGCACTTAGATAAGAACACACAATATATTCAATATAATGTTATTCGAGTGGGGAGAAGCCATCTGCCTCTGTCAAACAGTGGTAAGTCACATATTTAGTTTTCTTTGTTTATTTTCATAGTTTAAATCTTAAGTTAGAAATTGTAGGATGGATAGGGTGTGTGTTGGACACAATAGGAGCTGGCTGCAGTTCACGATTGGCTGAAGGTGCTTTGAACTAAGGTCAGCTGTCTTCAGGCTGCTGCATTCAGGTGTAATGGTGGCGGCGAAACTGGTGCATTGCTTGGAACAGCTCAGGTATCATTTCTTTCACTATAGGCTCTGCTGTTGAGGCACCTTCTAGTGTATCTGATGTGGTGGGTCTGCCCTGACCATAGGGTGAGTGGCAGTCGGTAATACATTTGCATAACTTGAGGCAAAGGGTCAACATTGAGACAGGTCATTGGGATGGGGGGAGTGGACTGCACATGGTAAAGTGAACATTCATGATCAAGGAAAGATGTAAGCAGAACACGGATTAAAGGGTCAGTGGAAGGAAGGTTTGGGCATTGAGGTGTACAAAATAAGAGCAGAAGAGAGGAATATCTTTGTTTGATTGTGGAACTACACTCCAGAAAATACCCTCTATGTTTTGATGGCTATCAATGTCATCACTAATAGGTAAATTTGGATATCATCTTATAATGATTGATATCGGCGGTTATTAGGTGTAGTATGATGGTCTTTGTGATACTAGTCTGTTCTGTGATTTTGGAATCAGCTGAAGACATTTTTCCTTCTACACTTGTTTTGATATATATATATATATATATATATATATATATATATATATATATATATATATATATATATATACAAACAATGTTTTTTATCCTCATGAATATTATTGAATTGTTGTGTGTGTTAGCATATTCAGCAAAGCATGATATTGTTTATAATGTTTGAATTCTTTGCAGTATTAGGCGTGTAATATATGTATTGGCTATCTATGCAATTTCACAGTTGGAAGTAAGTTTGCTATTAATTCAGATAGAACACTACTGTATAAATTGGGATCGTGCCTATGACATGTAGTCCGTAGTCTTGTCATAATGCTGTGACATAATCTTTTCTGGATTTGTATTTATTACGACTCAAAACCACCCCCCTGCCACCACCATTTAGTCACTATTTATTTTACTTATACCCTTGACCAAACCTCCTCATCTTCCCACTGCTCTTTCACAATCCCCCCCCCCCCCCCCCTCCCTCCAAACAAACATTCTATATATGAAATTAGGTCACTTCTGTTGAAGAAATCATCAGCCAAGTCATGAGGACAAAGACACAGCATGACTTCCAATCTGTGGTGCAATGGGTAAGTTAGAGTGTAAACAGGCAAGGAATCAGGTGAGTCTTTCTGTCACCAAGGAAAATTAAAGAAAGGTTGTTACCTGACAAACATACTCTCAGGCTCAGTGTACCAGGGATTTATAATATTCCTTGTGAGTATGGTATCAGTTATGTGGGACAGCCTCTACAAACTACTGCTAATTGCTGTGTTGATCATCATCTCAAGCATGAAAATCAGCAGTTTCCGAAAACTGTTTAGAGAGTAAATGCAAGAAAGCCTTTAAGCAGATGAGCATCTGGCCCATATTTCTAGCTGTTGGGTCTCTGTAATTACGGAAGTAGCTGAAATTCGACTGTATGATCACAACAATATACACACTGGCTATGTAAGTATCAGATTATTTATTTGGTATCTTCTAATACAAGAACAGACCACACGAGGCAGTATATATGAATATAACACAATAGTTTCACACAGTTTCAAAGTAATTAGTATAATTAAGCAATGCATGGAAGCACGCACGTCGGAAAGAAAAATTACAGAGAAAAACTTCACATAGTTCACCACCTATTACAAGTGATGGCACTGCAAGCTATGCTGGACAGCTTGCAAAAATGTGACCTATGAATGCAGATGGTGTTGCTTTAGCATATGCTTTCTCCATGATGTAATTTAGCCAACTGCATTGTGTCCACTGGGCATAAGTGTGAACCTCATTAATTTTATGACAGTCTGACTTGGCCCCTGACAGTAGTGATGGAGGCAGTAATCAAAAGCATGGGATTCTATTCAGATTTAATGTGGAATCTTATGAGAGAACTTTTTATCTACGTGAGTAAGATTATTGTGTAAAAGTGATAGTTTGACATCTTACAGAAGCCTCCTTATTGTCCTTGAGTTTTACACTCTCATGTCAATATATTAACCCCCTAATTTTATTTGGTGTTCATAAGAAGTGTGAATTTAGGATTATTTGTGAAATTAAACGCCATAATACTTGCATAGTCTGTTTCTCTGCCTGGGATTCAGAATATAAATTTACATTCTGGTGCAAAATCAGAATTTTATCCATGATGTATGGTGCTGATCTCCATGACTGTTCCTTTATTTAACACCCTGTAGTCTAACAGGTTGCTGGCAGGCATCAGACAGAAAACTGGAAACCCTAGATATTAAATAAATGTAATTACTTCTGAAACAGTGATTTACTGCCATATGGAGTTCTACTCCACAAACAGCCACTGCCAATGGGTCTGAAGATGACCACATATGACAAAAAAAAAAAAAAAATCAAATTGTGATCGAAGTATTTATCCAAAATAAATATAAAGTAAAAGAGTATCTGATTCGCCTCCCCTCCTATAATTAATCATAATGTTTGGACTCAAGGATGCATGTACTGGATAACAGTAATGTTCATATTAAACAGATATTTAACTTTTCAGTTATATGAACAGCTGATGGTGCTCTCTAAAAATTATAAAATGGTTTGTATGAACTATTAGAGGAAACAACAGTTGAGTAAAAAAACTACTTCTGGCTTTCTGTACTCATAGTTCCTTCCTCTGGGAAGATGAACACATTTGGGAAGACTGGGAATGAGGGGAGTGTCGCTCAGACCACAAGTTGAGAGAAACCCACCTGTATTGAACACTGATGCAATTCAGTCTGGTGTACCACTTGAATTTTTGGGATCTCCACCAGGTCAGTTTAAGGAAGAAACCAAGCAGTTCAGAAGTGGGCTTCTAGATTTCTTACTGGTAGGCTCAATCAACATGCAAGTATTATGGAGATGCTTCATGAACTCAAATGAAAAAACCTTGGACAAACATGTTCTTTACATGGAACACTATTGAGAAAATTTAGAGAAATGTCATACAAGGTAGCCATCACCACATACTGTATTGTAGCTAGCAGACTAGGCCCTATGTTTGTAATAGAGAATACGGAAAAGAACTATGAGTGAATGTCTAATACATTAAAACATACGGTATCACTCTGAAACTTTGTGATTTATTTCAAATGTTTTGTTACACATTTCACAGTAAATGATAAACTGTGATTACCAGTGACCTACATATATAACAGACTCACGATTTGGAGACGTGAGTATTGTCTAGATCTATTAATCTATTAACTATACAAACTACTGCTAATTGCTGTGTTGATCGTCATCTCAAGCATGAAAAAATGAAAATCAGCAGTTTCCGAGAACTGTTTAGTGAGTAAATGCAAGAAAGCCTTTAAGCAGATGAGGATCTGGCCCATATTTCTAGCTGTTGGGTCTATGTAATTACGGAAGCAGCTGAAATTAGACTGTACGATCACAACAATATACACACTGGCTATGTAATTATCAGTTTATTTATTTGCTATTTTTTAATACAAGAACAGACCACATGTTGCACATGAGGCAGCATATATGAATATAACACAATATTTTCACACAATTTCAAATTAATTAGTATAATTAAGCAATACATGGAAGCATGCACGTCAAAAAGAAAATTAATCTAATTCCTCATTCAGCATTGTTTATCACAATGCCATATGAACCTAACCCGGATTCTGAAAAACTAAACATGGTGTAGGAAGACGCAGTTCGAGCATAACAATGACATATAGTTCCTTGCTTACATAACAACGACCAAAATTGAAGCATAACACATACTTTGCCAGGAGCACAATATTGGGACACTCCCCCCGGAAATCTATTCTATGGACTTCTCTCTAATGTTGTCCGAGGCCTAGGTTAGTTGAAGGGTGATAATTTCGTTAGTTGTGGAACTCTTAAAGATTGGGTGCGGGATAATTGTTATGGTGACAAACGGACATATGGCATTGCCTAATATTTACGTTTGCGTTATATTTGAAGGTACCATATTTATCGAACTTCTTGCAATAAAACCTAAAAGAACAAGGTAAAATCAGAAAATATAGTTAATGAATAAGCATTCAAAGAATATTTTGATACATATCGTGAACAATATCATACATAAACTGCAGAAAATGCAAGGAATATGTATGTAACTTTTACATATATTTGGTCCGCTTTTCCGCATTTGCCACAGCTGCAACCGGGTTAGTCTGTCACCGCATTATCGATTATTCACATTCGAACCAGGTTTTTACATTTAATTCCCATAAATTAAGCTCCATTGAATAATCTGGACTTCTTTGACGTTCCAAAATGACAGCTGTGGGCAATCTACATGTAATTTTTAAACAACAGCTGAGCGACGTCGCTAATGTCAATAGCGCTCATTATACTTCTTGTTACCAGGCAGCACTGCTACATACGTTGTCTCCCTGATGACGTCATGAGCCTCAACCAATCAGCAGACCCGATTCCCTGGCGTCCCCCAGACGCAAGTCTCCAACGCCACCTACTCAACTTGCGTCTAGGGGATGCCAGGGAATTGGATCTGCTGATTGGCTGAGGCTCATGACGTCATCAGGGAGACAACGTGTGTAGCAGTGTCGCCTGGTGACAAGACGTATAATGAGTTCTATTGACATTAAGCGACATCGCTCACCTGTTGTTTAAAAATAACATATAGATTGCCCACAGCTGTCATTTTGGAACGTCAAATAAGACCAGATTATTCAATGGAGCTTAAACTATGGGAATAAATTTAAAAACCTGGATCGAATGCGAATAATCGATAATGTGGTGACAGACTAACCCGGTTGCAGCTGTGGCAAATGCGGACCATCATAATATGTATCAAAATATTCTGTGAATGCTCATTCATTAACTATATTTTCCAATTTTACCTTGTTCTTTTAGGTTTTATTGCGAGAAGTGCGATAAATATGGTACCTTCAAATATAACGCAAACGTAAATATAACAATGCCATATGTCCGTTTGTCACCACAATAATTATCCCGCACTCAATCTTTACGAGTTCCACAACTAACGAAATTATCACCCACACATCGGACAACATTATAGAGAAGTCCATAGAATAGATTTCCAGGGGGGTGTCCCAATATTGTGCTCCTGGCAAAGTATGTGTTATGCTTCAATTTTGGTCGTTGTTATGTAAACAAGGAACTATATGTCAGTGTTATGCTCGAACTGCGTCTTCCTACACCTTGTCTAGTTTTTCAGAATCCAGGTTATGTTCATACGGCATTGTGATAAACAATGCTGAATGATGAATTAGCTTAATTTTCTTTCTGATGTGCAAGCTTCCATGCATTGCTTAATTATACTAATTAATTTGAAATTGTGTGAAAATATTGTGTTATATTCATATATACTGCCTCATGTGGAATATGTGGTCTGTTCTTGTATTAGAAAATAGCAAATAAATAAACTGATAATTACATAGCCAGTGTGTATATTGTTGTGATCATACAGTGTAATTTCAGCTACTTCCGTAATTACAGAGACCCAACAGCTAGAAATATGGGTCAGATCCTCATCTGCTTAAGGGCTTTCTTGCATTTACTCACTAAACAGTTCTCGGAAACTGCTGATTTTCATTTTTTCATGCTTGAGATGATGATCAACACAGCAATTAGCAGTAGTTTGTATAGGCTGTCCCACATAACTGATACCATACTCACACGGAATATTATAAATCCCTGGTACACTGAGCCTGAGAGTATGTTTGTCAGGTCACAACCTTTCTTTATTTTTCCTTGGTGACAGAAAGACTCATCTGATTCCTTGCCTGTTTACACTCTAACTTACCCATTGCACCACACATTTGTCCTCATGACTTGGCTGACGATTTCTTCAACAGAATTGACCTAATTTCATATACAGAATGTTTGTTTGGAGGGAGGGGGGATTGTGAAAGAGCAGTGGGAAGATGAGGAGGTATGGTAAAGGGTATAAGTAAAATAAATAGTGACTAAATGGTGGTGGCAGGGGGGTGGTTTTGAGTCGTAATAAATACAAAGCTAGAAGAGATTATGTCACAGCATTATGACAAGACTACGGACTACATGTCATAAGCACGATCCCAATTTATACAGTAGTGTTCTATCCGAATTAATAGCAAACTTACTTCCAACTGGGAATTTGCATAGATAGACAATACATATATTACATGCCTAATACTGCAAAGAATTCAAACATCACAAAGACCATCATACTACACCTAATGACTGCCAATATCAATCATTATAAGATGATATCCAAATTTACCTATTAGTGTTGACATTCATAGCCATCAAAACATAGAGGGTATTTTCTGGAGTGTAGTTCCACAATCAAACAAAGATATTCCTCTCTTCTGCTCTTATTTTGTAACACCTCCATGCCTCAACCCTCCTTCCACTGACCCTTTAATCCGTGTTCTGCTTACATCTTTCCATGATCATGAATGCTCACTTTACCATGTGCCGTCCACTCCCCCCGTCCCAATGATCTGTCTCAATGTTGACACCTTGCCTCAAGTGATGCAAATGTATTACCGACTGCCACTCACCCTATGGTCAGGGCAGACCCACCACATCAGATACACTAGAAGGTGCCTCAACAGCAGAGCCTATGGTGAAACAAATAATACCTGAGCTGTTCCAAGCAGTGCACCACTTTCTCCGCTGCCATTATACCAGAATGCAGCAGCCTGAAGACAGCTGACCATAGTTAAAATCACCTTCAGCCAATCATGAACTGCAGCCAGCTCCTATTCTGTCCAACACACACTATCCGTCCTACCATTTCTAACTTAAGAATTAAACTATGAAAACAAACAAAAAAAGCTAAATATGTGACTTACTACTGTTTGACAGAGGCAGATGGCTTCTCCCCACTCGAATAACATTATATTGAATATATTGTGTGTTCTTATCTAAGTGCTGGAATAATTTAATAACCTGTTTGTGCACTTTAAAGAAATTTCACCTTCAACTTATTATGTGTATGCGCAATACCTAATAGACTTACAGTAAGCCTCTATTCCCTATTTTAAGTTTATTAATACCAGAGATTGCTGGTTCTCATTTACATAAGCTGAGCTTAATTTGGAAGCCTCTCACCACATTCCCCTTGTCCCTTCCCTTCCCTCCGTCTCTTGCCCATACCACCTGCATTAATACTGTACTTTTGTTCCAATGTGATCTTTGTACTCTCAATTGTGATTATTAGTTTTCCTAAAAGAATAAAAAATCATTTAGTACGATGTACTGTTTTTATGGTTTTTCAGTTGATTTTTGTTAATTATCTGTCAAAATATGACAAATGAACTCAGCACTTCAATTAGTCAATTAGTGGTATGTTATAACAGCTAATTATGTGACGGCAGAATGCTGTGAGTTGAGAGCTCCGAAGTTATGATAGATAACACTTGGCATGATAACTTATTTGCCTATGAATCTAAGTACGCTTAATGTGTCATACATATTTTGTGATGTTTCTGGACAGATATTCTGATGATGGGCAATGTCTGAAATGCATTACTAATTAATCATCAAAAGTGGCTAAAACATATTGTTGTTTGCTTAACATTTTCTGGTGATTTACCCATAATTATTTAATCCTTACACACTATTTCCTTTTGCATTTATTTTAAATATAAAAGTAACTTCCTATACAGATATAATGGTACATTGTACATGGTATTCATAATTTTTTTTTCAATGGTCCTGCTAGTGTTGCAGCTTGTATTTATTTTTAATTGAATTAATTTCTGTTTTCAGTGTGTTCACTTAAATTATTAATAATTTAAAAGTACATAAAACATTAAACCATATAACCTGCTGAAATACTTAGAAGCACTTCCAGAATTTCTGTAGATTGGGTTAACACCATTATTCCGATCACTTTACAGAAAACTATCGAAACAATCATTTTAACTCTTTCACTTTACAATTTATTACTGTATTTGGTAGGATGAATTTGTATAAGATACATTACTTCTTGAAAAGCTGCTGGCAACCAAAACTTTTTTTATTGAAAATGTATGTACAATATTATGCAAGTGTTTATTTAGGCAAATAGTAATATTTAAATAAAGTGAAAGTTAGTTGTTTCCGTACGCTGCAAGATTTTGAAATATTTTCCAATTAGTTCCTTTATGCAATTTTCTAGTGCATCTTTACTTCAATTATACTTAGTCTTTACTTTCACTTGCCTCTTTTTTTTCCATCACCTCAGTTAACTACCTTCATTTCTTTCTTTTACAAATGTCTGCCAAGTCATCTGGCGTAGCCTATCTAACCGATAACCAGTGTGGTGGGTTAATACGGATGCCAGGGAATTTTGTTTATGTTTAGATTGAATGCTTGTAAAATTGTAGTGCTTTAGGTGTGCATACTTTGCACTCTGAACTGTAAAACCAAGTGGTTGTGTTCAGAGCAGGTAAGTTTGGCACCAGACTGACCCCACCATACTCCTTGTGGGATTTCTCTAGCGAACTGTTTCCTGTTCCTATAGATTGAAACGATGTTATATTCTCGTAAAGAAATGAAAATAAGATTAACCAGAACCTTTTGACCATCTACCTAATAGCCAGTATGTCTATCTTCGGCACGGATAACAGTGACGATGCGTATTTGCACGGAATCAACGAAGCCTTGATAGGTCACTGGAGGGAGTTGGCACAACATCTATGCACACAAGTCCCCTAATTCTTGTAAATATTGGGGAGTGAGCTCCGATGCCACGTTCAAGTTCAATCACATGCCAGTCTGTGTGATGGGCAAAATCAAGTGTGTCTGTATGATCACCCTGTGTGAATGAGTTCTTAAATGCAAAATGTAAGACTTCTGTCTTCATTTTGCCCTCTTCTACAGAAAGTAACCAGCTACAACGCTGAGTTGGGCCTTTATCTGGATTATATAGCAGCCATGACAGTAATTCAGAGTTAGGTGAAGAAGAAGAAAAACATGAAAACGAGGTAGAAAATGAAGAGGTGTTGAAAGAGGTCATATTTTGATCTAGCACTTACCAGGCATTGGTCCTGCATAGGTCTCCAAAATTCTTGTTCTGAATGCGGCATCTGGTCATTCCATGTAAAGGGTAATATTTTTGGAGAAATTCTTAGGGCAGTGAATGATTTTTTCTTCTTTTTGTGAATCCATCGGAGGTGGGATATAGGACTGCAGCTGGCTTCAAATTCTTGTGAAAAACCTTGTACCAAACAGCTGTTTTACTTTTTATAAATCCTTTACTATATGCAACTAGTTTTGGCATCCCATTAATCTTAAGGCTATACATAAACCACCAGATAAATATGACTAGTTTACTCTCTGCTGCTATGTGAAAGCTAGACCATGCCCACTTTCCTCGGTATTTAGGCCGCTCTCTGACGCCCGACTCGTGCAGGGCACACAATCGACACGACATGGTATCCAGGCAGGAGTACCCCAAGGACGCATCCTAGGGCCCTTACTGTTTAACCTATACATTAACGACCTCCCAGCTACACACAACACGACGGTGGCAATCTACGCGGATGACACCGCCATTCTTGCGCAAGACCGTCATAACTTCTAAATTGTTTGCATTAGACATTCAAACTGCACGGTTGGGCAAGATGGGAATTTGTATGTGCATGCATGGTTTGGTTTAGTGACAGAGCCCACTTTCATCTGGATGGGTTCATCAATAAGCAACATTGGCGCATCGGGGGGGGGGGGAGGGGACTGACAATCCGCATTTCGTGATCGAGATGTTTCTCCACCCTCAGCCGGTGACCATGTGGTGTGCAACATCCAGTCATGAAATAATTGGTGTGATGCTCCTTGATGGCACGGTGACTGCTGAACAGTACATGAAGATTTGTAAGATGATTTCATGCCCATTATTCAAAGTGACCCTGATTTTGACATGTCGTTCATGTAAGATGGAGCTCAACCCCATTGAAGCAGGAGTGTGATGTCCTGGAGGAGTACTTTCGGTACCCAGAAGTCACTAGCATGGGCCTCGATTGGCTGCCATATTCTCCAGATCTGAACACATTGACTCCTTTTCTTGGGGTTGTATTACAGACAATGTGTACAGCAATAACCCCAAAACCATTGCTAAGCTGAAAACAGCCATAGAGGTGGTCACTCATAGTATCAATGTTTTGACACTTCAGTGGGTCATGCAGAATTTCACTATTCATCTGTGCCACACCATCACTGTGGGGTGCGTACAGTAAGACCTTTGGTACACACACCATCAGATTATTTGACTTGTCGCTCTAACGAAGTTGGCAAGTGTCAGCAATATGTCTCGTGGTCTTATCGTGGCGTGTTTATCTTATGCCGTTAGGTCAGACGATAGAAATGCCACTTGCACGCTTACAGTAGCAAATTGACGGTGACCAACTTTAAACAGAACTTGATTAATTTTCACACACATTTATTAAAATAACAACAAATATAGACATTACTAACTTGATTCTGGATGCTGTTTACAATTGACAATCTGAAGTTCCTTTGGTCTTGGTACTTTAATCTTATTCTCACATATCTCTGATACTTGACAAAGTGTCTATACATTTATCTTCATGGCTACGTACAGGAATATGGTAATCTTATTATGCGCAGACTGAAACTTGACTACAGACTAATGCAGACTGGTACAGACTAATGCAGACTGACTAATCGGAGGTCTGTACACTCGTTATAATACCTCGCATGTTCAGGTATCACTGCGCGAGTGTGATCTACGTTCTACGTTAGCAGCAATCTCATTGGCTGCGTTACATATTAATACGCGGATCGGCGGAAGCAGAATTTGGTCCGTCTCTAAGACAGCACCATCTCGTATTGCGGAGACAGACGAGCGCTGCGCCTGTGCTGTTGTGCTTAGCAGGGCGCGATCTATAGGGAAAGTTGTGTACACGCTGACTATGCGGAACTATGTACACAACAATCACCAATGATGGCACACTGATCGAACATGTCATAACCTACATGCGAATATCCGTAGCGACATTTGTATGTTGAATAAAGCGTGTGTACACCGTAGTATGTAACTAATTTATGGTTTTTTCATATAGTTCAATAATTGTCATCCTGTATGTACAGGGTGTATAGCCTATGTGGACAAGGAAAAAAAAAATTCGCGAATTTCCCGGTTAGAAATACACTTTCTCCCGGATTAAAATACACTTTTTCCGTGTTCAGTAACAGTATACTTCCTCGGAACCATAAAACTTATCAATCCTTTCGATGGTTGGGGTTTTTTACACCGGCGTAGAATTTCCTGGCACTTTAGAAAATGAAGCTCAGGGGAAAAAACGCATTTTGGAAAGACGTTTGATGTGCAGCAACATGTATACTGCATATTTTCGTATTACGAAAGTAAAAATTTGAATTCCTCCAAACACCGCATGTTATTTTCCGAAGGATTGAAATCGAGTTTGCGATGCGGTTTTGTAAGCCATTCGTGGCTCATGTCAAGCGATAGCTCTAGCCGATGACAGCGGATATTCAGAGCATATGACATGTGACAGCCAGCCAATACCAACATCACTGTTAAGCAGCGCGACCACACAAATAGGTAAAGGTAATGGTTGAAATTAATATACACAGTGTTGCTACAAGAAAAGAAAAGCTTTCACGTATATATTGGTCTCTAAGATCAATAAGCTGCAAGAGAAGCTAAGCTTTCACACATAATGTTGATCTTTTTTGCGCGTGTTACACTTCAAGATACATCACACAAATGTTCCACTAAAAGTTTTAACAACGAAATAAATGTCTGCTCTGCTGGGCTCGAAAATAATGTAAATGGTCGTCCTCAAAGATCAGATTTTTGAATGAGAGTCAAACACTCTATGATTTAAGAAATTCATCGGACATTTGCGAAGAGAGTTCTTTTTGTTTATAAGGAAATTTACTTTGAAAGTAACGCTTTTCAAACAACCATTCGGAATCATACAATGAAGGCTTTCATGACCGGATGGTACTGTTGTATGCCGGAACATCTGGATACGGAACTAAATCATCTGAAACAGGTCTTCGAAAAGAATGGGTACTCAAACAAAGAAATTAATAGTTTTAAGACCTAATTACAGCAAGCCAAAGGACAAGAATGGTACACAACAATGGAAGAACACGGTGTCTTTACCTTTCATTAGTAAGGTTACAGATGGAATCGGCAAAATTTTGCTGAAACATAAAGTGAAACCGGTATTCAGACCTACCAGAAAAATAGGACAAGTACTTCATTCTGTTGAAGATAGAAGGCCACCATTATCATCTAGCGGTTTGTATAAAATTCCGTGTACCTGTGGCAAGGTCTATCTTGGTACTACGAAAAGAAGTGTGAATACGAGGGTAAAGGAGCATAAAAGTCTTTGCCGACAGGGTAAAATAGATAAATCGGCCATTGTGGAACATGCACTTCAGTACGGTGACCATGTAGTTAAGCTTTCTGAAACTACAGTTTTAAGTGTTACCACGAACTATTATCCACGACTGTATAGGGAGGCTATTGAAATTGATAAACATGAAGATAATTTTAATAGAAAAGAAGAGGCCTTGAAATTAAGCAAGATATGGACAGTGGCGTTACAGAATCGATAAGTGACTTTTATCTATGACGGACTATTATCGATAGTTACATTTTATCTTTGACTAGTTTACTCTCTGCTGCTATGTGAAAGCTAGACCACGCCCACTTTCCTCGGTATTTAGGCCGCTCTCTGACGCCCGACTCGTGCAGGGCAAACAATCGACACGACATGGTATCCAGGCAGGAGTACCCCAAGGACGCATCCTAGGGCCCTTACTGTTTAACCTCTACATTAATGACCTCCCAGCTACACACAACACGACGGTGGCAATCTACGCGGATGACACCGCCATCCTTGCGCAAGACTGGAAGCCGTCTAACATTAACTCACGACTACAGACTGCACTCAGAACGGCGGAGCCTTGGCTGGTGAAATGGCGTGTTAAGAGTAAACGTCGACAAGTGCGAGGCCGTTCTGTTCACTGAAAGACCGAAGCAGCTGCGCAAACATCAGCACTGCAACCCAGTAACACTACATGCACGCCCAATACGTTTCCGCGAGAAGGTCAAATACCTCGGAGTCTGGCTGGACAGGAAACTACTCTGGGGGGACCACATTCAACACGTGACCAACAAAGCTAACGCGAGGCTCAAACAACTCTACCCTATGCTTAACAGGCGAAGCACACTGAACAGGAGGGTGTCTAGGTCCATGTACATGACACTTATTCGACCCCTGATGACGTACGCAGCCCCTGTCTGGGGATACGCTGCGCCAACTCGCCTGCGCCGTCTGCAGCTCATACAGAACAAAGTACTCAAAATCATAAGCAACGCTCCGCGCTACACACGCATCGCGGACCTTCACCGGGAATACCGGCTACATACTATCTTGCAGGTATTCCAAAAACTCTCCACACGACTGTACAATAACACGAGACACTCGCGCAACCCGTTTATCCTTTCTCTGGGTAACTACGACCACAACCATAGATGGAAGCATAACAGACCAAAGACACTACTGGCTAGGAACTAAACATCTATGGTCCATAGAACGCTAACACGACTGTACTGGTGAGCCCCTGCAACACAGCTAATACTGGCAACCCCAGATGTTTGACCAGCCGAAAAACAGGCAACCGCAGGGAAACCGTACTGTACACAGCACGCAAACCAACCACACACACCCCCTACACCGTCTGTGAGCCGATCTATGACCGATCGCCCACTAATGTACAACGACCTTGAACTGTTGCAGGGACGCAGCAACTGCAGCAAGCACCGCAACGAGCTCCAACAACGACAAAGGTAACGATGCACGATACCTCGAACTAACATAACCACACCTTGCATGCACTGTCGCAGATAGCAAGCCGCTACTGCCCTTACTACCCGTCCTACTGTCGCAGAGGTTTTTTTCCCTCGGCGCCTGCCTTGGCACTTTTTTTACTCTGCTCTTATAACCGCTATCCTTCGATCGCTTTCGTCCACTTTCTATCTCCTGATGGACCATGTTAATGAGTAATCTTACCCAGACGCATGGATAACAGCCCGCATCCTGTGACTCCTGATTCAGAAACTAACATGTTATACGGAGGTGACAGTGGAACTTTTGGTTTGGTCACCACGTTGGTGTGGGCGTGGAGGGGCCCCATCCTTTGCCAGACTCATCAGTCGGCAGGACTCAACAGGACCAGCCATACCTCTGAGGATGTCCAAGGTAGTATAGGACGAAACGTTAGGAATAGAATTATTCCATGGACCACGGCCATATAACCCGGAACAATTATCAACAACCATTCGGAATATTTTCCCGCGACCTGTTAGAAATAGATTCGTTTCAGTAGTTGCCAGAAAGTACCGGATAAATGTAAATGTAAAACATTAAAAGATCTTACATTATGTCATAAATGAAACAAGACATTAGAGGATATTCCGAGAGCACAGGAATTTTGTGAACCAAACTAAAATGCATAATTCGGTTTAAAGTGCACATTCGTTATGTCCAGATATAGGTATAAATTATCTTGCAGTACCAGTACTGTATTATCTCATGTTTGGTTCTTTATTATGGCATAATGCCATACGTGCTAGAAGATGAAAACGTGAACTTGAAACGCATCAAACACTTGAAACTAGCCAATAGTGTGGAATTAAACACTTCGTTTCAAATAAATTGACTGCCTCAGCAGAAAAGATTAATAAAAACAAAATTTCTTTAACAAACCGACAAGGTGATTAACGTTTGACTATCAGAAAGGTGGAAACAAAGTAAAATCTGAAACTAATAACATATTTTAGCCTTCCGTAATTATGTGAATGTATTTTAATTCACTTGATAGCTCCCGGCCACAGAGATCCATTTCGTTTTCATTTGACGTGAGAGCAATAAACGAAGAGGAAACAGTAAAACGGTAACATGGGTCACGTGGAGACTACCACCTCCCCACTACAACTCAGACTGCTCCGTGCATCAGGTCAGGATCTACCATATTTCCGAACCTGGACAATATTAGAAAGTGGCCTCCCTCGAGCGTTTGACGTAGGAAGCCCAAAATTTAAAAAAATCTACTTTTCAAAAATATCTTCATTTTGTAGCGCGCATCTTTCTCAAGAGTCTGATACATAAAACATATATGTTCGAGGGAATGTAAGACATGTCATTTGGTTTTAAGTGTGCCAAAGTGCAGTGCCACGCGCCTTCACACAGCATTCTTCCATCGCATATGTCTGTATTTCGCTCTGTGGAATTCAAACGTGTAATTTTTTGTAATGGGTGCCATCAAACTATATTCAACCCAGTGGAAATTAAAATGTCCTGTGGTGCCTCTCCTGCACCCAGTCGGCCGGTTTGACACCCTCTTTAAAAAAAATAATAAATAAATAAATATCTCGCAATTAATACTGGATGGGATTATTTGTAACCGGCAGAACAAGAATTCTTCAGAAAATTTACAGTCTTTACTGCATATTAGCTAATAACTTGCTGTTTTGTACGACATAAAATTAAATATAGGATACATAAAACGAGTAAAGTCAAGAGACAAGCAAGACAGTACACATTTCTTCAATCCCTATGCCCTAGCCTTTTTTTTTTTCTTTCCCTCTCTAATCTTGCCACAGCTTTATAAGGCGTACTTTCCTTCCTGGCAAAGAATCTATTACCTCACCAAAGTTCGTCATTGTTTTGCTACATGGAAAAATGAAATATCGTTGTCTAATACTAGAAAGGCTGTTAGTAAAATAGTACCCAAGACTAGTGTGGTTTCTCGATCTGATTACGTGTATTTTGTCACTGTCTGCTAGATTAAACGAAATAGGCCTGCCTAATATTGCAGCAATTGTTACACACACCAAATAAACGAGACTGTTTTGGCACAAATGGTCATTTTCATAACACGACAGAATATAATTCACGAAGTACCAATATCAAATGTCTATTAGGCCTACTACTAGCAAAAAGTTTTATGTTAGGACATAGTTTCACATTTCATTCATACTCTATAGGTTCTGAAGCATGAGATCGAAAAGAAGTAGTACGAAATTTTTATATAAATTTGGAATCGTAATTTTCTTCCGTAATTTGTGTGAGGCCCCGTTTCTTGTCCTCCTTCGTTATAGCAAACAATCTTGTCATCACTAATTCTGTAACTATTCCTGACAGTGTCAAAACTTATCCTCTGGTTAACTTCACTAACCCTGCCACAGTCACCGGTTTAGTTATCACGCATTTATTCCCCGGTTAGGCGTTATTACGTGTTCGTACAACGCGTTTTCCACGCTACTCCCAGAATAGAACATTAGCGGCTGTTAGCCTGAGACTGTATAACTGGCCCTTTTTAATAGTGTACCGGTCTCGCCAAAAATTTTCTGTCAAAATTTCATTTTCTTAGATGTTCAAATGTGTGTGAAATCTAATCGGACTTACCTGCTAAGGTCATCAGTCCCTAATCTTACACACTACTTAACCTAAATTATCCGAAGGACAAACACACACACCCACGCCCGAGGGAGGACTCGAACCCCCGCCGCATTTTCTTAGATACACGAAGAGGGCGATACTTAAACTTTGTTGCCTGTTATTCCTGTTAGTCGTTTATTTCCACTCTGGTAGTCTGACTCTATGGAATTAGCTAGTAATTATAACAACACTGACTATTTGCCAACCCATTCAACCACATAAACAGCGATTGACATTCACCCATTCAACTTTATTCCTGTTGTTGTTGTTGTTGTTGTCGTCTTCAGTCCTGAGACTGGTTTGATGAAGCTTTCCATGCTACTCTATCCTGTGCAAGCATCTTCATCTCCCAGTACCTACTGCAACCTACATCCTTCTGTATCTGTTTAGTGTATTCATCTCTTGGTCTCCCTCTACGATTTTAACCCTCCACGCTGCCTTCCAATACTAAATTGGTGATCCCTTGATGCCTCAGAACATGTCCTACCAACCGATCCCTTCTTCTAGTCAAGTTGTGCCACAGGCTCCTCTTCTCCCCAGTTCTATTCAATACCTCATTAGTTAGATGATCTACCCATCTAATCTTCAGCATTCTTCTGTAGCACCACATTTCGAAAGCTTCTATTCTCTTCTTGTCCAAACTATTTACTGTCCATGTTTCACTTCCATACATGGCTACACTCCATACAAATACTTTCAGAAATGACTTCCTGACACTTAGATCTATACTCGATGTTAACAAATTTCTCTTCTGCAGAAATGCTTTCCTTGCCATTGCCAGTCTACATTTTATATCCTCTCTACTTTGGCCATCATCAGTTATTATGCTCCCCAAATAGCAAAACTCCTTTACTACTTTAAGTGTCTCATTTCCTAATTTAATTCCCTCAGCATCACCAGACTTAATTCGACTACATTCCATTATCCTCGTTTTGCTTTTGTTAATGTTCATCTTATATCCTCCTTTCAAGACACTATCCATTCCATTCAACTACTCTTCCAAGTCCTTTGCTGTCTCTGACAGGATTACAATGTCATCGGCGAACCTCAAAGTTTTTATTTCTTCTCCATGGATTTTAATACCTACTCCGAATTTTTCTTTTGTTTCCTTCGCTGCTTTATTCCTATCAGCTCGTATAGCCCCGTCCCCTTTTGGCTACAGGAAAGTTTATTTCTAGATGCGACGGGGATTCCCCTCGCAGAGGCATCACGTACACTATGCACGCATTCAAAAATCAACTTATAATACATTCAGAAATTAACTTAGAATTTGTTCAAAAACCAACAGGGATGCGTTCAAAATCATATGAGTAATGGATAGACCAATGTGCGCTGGCTGCTAGGCGCTTTGTGAAACAAGGTCTTTTTCCTCAATAAAATGGAGTTGCCCCCTACCCGGTTTGCCCCGCCCCCTAGTTCCGGGCCTGTTGCGCATACGTGAATCTGGCAGCTTAGTCGCACCAATAAAATTTTTCCGGATAGCATCTGGCTACTTGCTGCTGTTGCTTATACAGCAGACTGCCACACTTCTGTAGCCAGAAGCGATTCAACTGCGCATGAGCTCGCTCGCAACCACTCAAACGAATCTAATATAAACAGTTGTGACGTCACACTTATCGGAGGCAATTTGTTGTTATGAAAGACTGCAAAGTCTTCCTAAAGCCTTTGACACGTTTTGGTGTTGGCAGACGCTTGTATGACCACTGTGTTTTTTTTTTTTTTTTTTTTTTTTTTGTTTTATATGGTGCATTTCCTTTGCAACATAAGTTTTATTTTCGTTTTTTTCTTTCATTCGTGTTTTATTGCTGTAGCATTATTCTGCAGTAGCGAGATACAGTAATATTCTTTGTTTGATTATTGGTTCTTACCAGTCAAAGTTTCAAAATTTTAACTGAAAACTAAAACTAAAACAATGTAAAATTCCCGGAATCCTAAGAAATTCCCGGGTTTTTCCCGGTTTTCTCCCGGGTGAAAAGATACCCGGTTTTTTTTTCCGGATCTCCCGGTTGTCGCGGGTCGTATACATCCTGAATGTAGATGACACAATCATTTCAATCAATGGGACAACAGATGATATCAGTGAGGAAAACCAACTGTTGAATAGCTCCCATGCAACAACTGAAGTTCACAGATGAACTTTAAGCAGGTGACAGAATAAACTTTTCACACATCATCATTAGAATAATGAATAACAAGACACCAATTGAAATTTATCAGAAGCCCACCACAACTCCACAGCCCCTCCTGTCGACCCACAACCCACAACATGGCAGCATTGCCATATTGCTCTGTTGACAAAACAAAGTAATTCAACTGCCACTCTGACGATAAATGTAAAGAAGAAACTGAAATAATAAAGCAGACAACCATTGCAAATGACTATAACAACTCCATGGCAGACACCCAAGACACTCAATAGTGACAAAACAATCACAGTACAAAAATTGAACACAAAATCCATTAATCCATGAAATTCCATTTCTGGGTAATACTTCTAATCAGATTGCCAACGCCTTCAAATGAAAAGCCATAGTTATATCTTTCACCACTGACAATACAGGAGTCCATCATATGAAAAAAGAATAATTACATTTACAATAGTGTAATCTCCATTTTAACAGCCAGCCTATTATTATTAAATTTGCAATGCATTTGTGTGTGTGTAGTGCATGCCCCATTCCCTCCACACCCCCCCACCCCACCCTCAACATGCACACAACCTTCACCCTCTCATTCATATTTACTGTAAATAATTTATTTTACTGTGACAGTCCCCAAATGAACAATGGTATGGCCTTATTCACAAAAATACCAAAAGTTTCTGGCCTCCGTAGGATTTTAAAGCATAATTAAAGTATTCCTTCAAATTTCACTTAGTTGTAATGAGTAGGCATAATATAAACAACAACTCACATCTTTGGGAAACTTTGCTCACACAAATATTCTCTCTCTCTCTCTCTCTCTCTCTCTCTCTCTCTGTGAGAGAGAGAGAGAGAGAGAGAGAGAGAGAGAGAGAGAGAGAGCACGCCAGTTAGCTCCATTGGCTGAAAGCTCAGCAGCATTTTCAATCTTGTCTATGTGCCCGCTGATCACTTGATCTAAACTAAATGGTGACAGGTCAGTGTCACTCTTTCCAGTATATTTAACATGTGAGATATGCTTCTATACGTATTCCATGACAAACAGAGCATAAACACGATTCAATGTAAGGACACAATATTATTATTTGTTTGAAATTACATAATATAAGCTTTTGTATGGTTTCAACTGTTTGCCTCAAACTAGTCACATATCTGTTCAGCTCTGTCTATGGTGAACAAGTTTTGACACTATACTAATATGTTTCTGTCATCAAGAAATACTGAGAGTCTGCTTATCAAGCAAAAGACTAGACCCAACATACAACCTTATGGGACATCACGTTTTATGTCTGCAAACTTTAAACAGATTAGATTCACCTGGTGTAGTTTGGAAACGTGACACTTTCTTTGCAGAATGTACCACTACAGCCATGCAACATAACATTAACATAATACTATTTGGAAAGGACCTATTTCACTTTTTTTATGAACTGGAAAAAAGTGTGCACTTATTTATCTTATTCATTTAGCTTCTAGCTTATTGAAAGTATACTACTGTGAACTACATTTCATGTTTTGATTTCGGGTGTACAGATGTGCAAGGTTCGTAATTGCCCAATTTGCAAACATACTACTTAAAGGTGTCTGTGCAAGAAACACGGTTCTTCTAATTCCACATCACAAAACTGAACTGTTAGCTCTTGTGCTGTAAAGACAGTCATACTGTACACTAATGTTACAGTAAACTAGAGCATCCTAAAAGTGAAAGTTGAGTAAGCTGGAATGAGTGGAATTAGTGGTATGAATACTGACTTGCCTTTTTCTTTTCCATTTAATATCTCCATTTCTACAATGTTACAACCTTTTTTGCAAGGGTATACTAAGAACATCGCATATTTATGAATTCTGTTGGAAAGTTTACACTGTTTTCTTTGCGCATCATTTACCAATGGGTTGAAATATTTTTCTACCCCCAGGTGTCATATTGTATACGTTACGGTGTAAAGTCAAGTGCCAGCATGGCAGTCGGGAGTGATAGAGAAGAGATGGCTGTGAGAAGACATCAGCCAATCGCACGCTGACCGACCTCTCTCCAGCACAATAATGTAACAGCATCTGAAGAGGACATAAGTTCCGCGGCCGACTGGTGACGGCCCAGTTCAATAGCAGCATCAACTCTAGTTACTTCGCTTGTACTCCCTATGCAGCACAGACTTTGAATTGCTTATACTGAAGAAGATTTATTATTTCATATGTCGCCCTATGCTTGTGATACGTCTGTGCAATTGTAAAGGTTTAGTACTGTAACTTTCTCATTGTAAAAAAAAGTCATTAGTACGACTTGTTTGGATGTTTGTCTCATGAACCATGCAAGCAGGCTTCCTACACACCACATATTTGGCGACGAGGTATATGAGGAACCAACACAACAACCTGTTCACGTTTCGCACCCAGAACCTGGCTGCAATAACTTTGTTTTTCATGGGCTTTTCTGTTTTGCTGGTGCCTTAATTCTACTTTGTCTTTTCTTTGCAGGGGTGTGTTTACACGTTTTAACAGTGTCTTATAGTGTTTTTTTGTAATCAGTGTTTTCAGGTGGAAGTTGCAGAAATTTTCTTTGCTTGTGTGCTTAATTCTATTGCTTACATTTTCTGTTTATTGCATTTGCCTATTCCAAAATGAGCACCCCACCTCTCCCACCCATTGCTAAGGCACCTGAGTTGCAAGCGATAGATGCAACGAAGCTAACCCAAGTGTTTCAGTTTCAGATGTAGCAGATCTCAACTCTACTAAATAGGGTACAGCAGTTACTGGCACATGCTGTGCACCCAACAGAACAAGCAATACCTGTAGCTCCAAGTACTATACCGCCTTTTTGGCAGTTTAACGAAAAAGAAGAGGGACGGCTCGAGTGGTTGCAAAAGTATGAAGTGCACATAATTGCTCATGAAGTATCAGATACTGTGAAACTACATTACTTTTTGTCAACTGTAGGAAGTGCAGCCTTTCGCCTCATTCAGAAATTGTTCCCTAATGCAACTCCGAGTGATCTTTCCTATGATCAGGTTGTAGATTCGCTAACTAACTATTTTGACCAACAAGGGAATGTGGTGCCAGCTAGGTACCAATTCTTTCGTTGCAAGAAAAGGTCAGAACAAACTTATCGCACGTGGGTAACAGAGCTGTGGAGTATGATGAGGAAATGCAAAATTAAAAGTGCTTGTGGTGCTTAATATTCAGATGTGATGTTGCGTGCTGCGATCGTGTATGATGTAACTTATGTCAGACTTAGAGAACAGATTCTGAAACAGTCATATCCAACATTTCATCATGTAGTCCAAATTCTATATCAGTATGATTTAGGTGCCATAGAGGCTGATAAATTTGACCAGCCACCAATTTGTCATGTTCAGTCATCACTTAATCACAACTGGTCCAACAGATAGCAACACCACACACGTGCCAAGCCAGGTAAATAGAATTAAGTCATGCTCTTGGTGCTATTCATAGCACAAATGTCAAGACTGCCCATCCAGACAAGCACAATGTTACACTTGTGGCAGGAAAAGTCACGTAAAATCCGTATGTTTGCAATGGATCAAACATAAGAATTATGCCCATTCACAAAGGCTTCAAAGCCTGCTGCAGGGATTAGCAAAACTAGCAAGCAAAGTTTCCTCAGTGCTATGCCAGCCCGACAATCTTTTCGCTCGTTTGCATATTAGTGGAAAATGAGTGAAATTTCAGTTGGAAACGGGTGCCCCTGTTACATTGCTGAATCGTAACACATATGAACTGTTGTGCTCTCCACGCCTGTCTCAAACTAACACACACCTGATAGCTTAGAATGGACAACACATTCCCATTCTCAGAAAATGTACTTTGCCTGCCACGTATCGCTCGCATACGCAAACTGTGACTTTCACTGTGCTACAATCATGCGAATGTGTGAACATATTTGGCCTTGATTCATTTGGTTTTCAAATTCAGGACAATGTGTCAGCGACTGCAGCCAGTGCCAAAGACAGTGTAGCTAGCTTGCTGAAAGAATTCCCTGAACTGAAGTTTAGGCAAGACTAACAATTTTGTTGCACATATTACCGTAAAAGACATTGCTCAGCTGAAATTTTTCCGGGCCAGAACTGTTCCCATTGCATTACAAAACAAAGTGGCTGCTGGACATCTTTAACTGCAAGATAGTGGAGCTATTGCCGCCCATACAAGCTAGACAATGGGCACGTCTTCTGGTTTTACTCCCCAAAACTTCAGGTCATTCACCTCTGTGTTGACTTGAAGTCCACAGTCAACCCACAAACTGTGATTGATACTTACCCCTTGCCACAACCAGAGGATCTCATAGACAGATTAAGCACTGGTCACTACTTTTCAAAAATTGATTTCTGCGATGCATATCTTCAAATACCACTAGATGAAGAATCTCAAACTGTGTATGTTGTGAACACTCATTTGGGCTTGTTTAAATATCTGTGTTTTGGCAGTGTTTTGGAACAGCTGATTGCTCAAATACCAAACTGTTCAAACTATTTGGACGATATTGTCATAGCAGGTCATACACCTGAAGAACACATTGCAAATTTGCGTGCTTTATTTCGTGTGTTATCTGAAGCAGAACTAAAGTGCAGACTCGACAAGTGTGATTTTTTTAAACCTGAGTTGCAGTATCTTGGTCATGTCAAACAGTCAAGGTGTACATCCTCTTCAGTCACATTTATTAGCGATATGTGACCTGCCAATTTCTTGCAATATCATAGAATTGCAGTCAGTCTTAGGAAAAATTTACTATTATATTCGGCTCATACAGAATGTTGCACAAATTGCAGCTCCATTGCATCACAAGAACGTCCCCTTTGTTTGGACAGGTGAGTGCCACGAAACTTTTCAAAAACTTAAAAATGCATTGCTCAGTGATCGATGCTTGGTTCACTTTGATCCTGACAATCCAGTTTTGTTGCAAGTCTCTTACAGAATCACTGAAGCACATTTGCACAGAATTAGTGATAAAGACAGGTCTATTGCTTTTGCATCAAAAGTGTTGTCCACAGCTCTATGTAACTATCCACCAACAGAGAAAGAGGCACTGGCTATTGGGTATGTTGTCACCAAATTCCACCACTATTCGTACTGCAGAAAATTCTACTTAGTAACGGATCACAAGACATTACAGTCCTTGTTTCATCTGATGAAGCTAGTTCCTGTGTGAACTGCCCAAAAATTGCAAATGTGGGCTTTGTTGTTGTCTCAATACTGTGTATTGCCCGACAGCTCAACATGGTAATGCAGACGCACTTTCACGTCTTCCAATTGGTCCTGATACAGACTTTGACGCATCTGCTGCATCTTGTCACATCAATGCTCAGGATTCTGAATTGCTTCATTCCTTTCCTCTAAACTTTAGGAAAATTCCACAGATGCTGATTCAGATTTGAACATTTTGCTAACCTACATTTGCACTGGTTGGCCCCGTTCCTCACATAGCATAAAGAATGTAGTGCACCAATATTTGCATATCAGCATAGCCTTGCTATATAGCATGGTGTGATTCTTGTTCAAAATGACAGTGGACAGTCACGTGTGTTGATGCTCCAAGCTTTGGAAAGAGAATTGTTGCAGTTACTTCACCAAGGACACTGGGAGATTGTTCACACAAAACAATTAGCGCATCGACTGTACTTGGTAGGGTATGGACACCCAAACAGAACAGACGATATCACAGTGTGATACACATGCGGAAAATCAGACCGCTCTGCCACAAAAATTCTCTGCTTGACCCAAGTCACAATCACCACGGCAATGTGTGGACATAGACTTTGTGGGACGTTTTTGGAACACTCAGTAGTGGATTGTGGTAGACTCCAAGTTTCCTTATGCTGTGCCAATGAACTCGACAACGTCACATAGCACATTTCAGGCGTTGTACTCTATTTTTTGCCTCGAAGGTTTGCCCGAAGTCATAGTGTTGGGCTACGGCTCTCAGTTCAGTCAAATGAATTTGAAACATTCTGGCATACAGCATCTAACTAGTGCACCGTTCCATCCACAGTCAATCAGCAAAGAGAAACGTTTTGTCAGAACCTTCAAGTAGCAGATGGCCAAACTTCGCACCACACACACCAGGGATCAAGCACTGCAACTGTTTCTTGCCTCCTATCATTCGCATCCACAAGGTGGACCATTGCCAGTGGAATTGCTTCACAGCCACTGCCGTCGGACACTGCTCCACCCTCCTCAGCATCCGGGGCTGAAGGAGGGCCACAACTATCGCTTCGCACTGAATGGCACATGCGTGAATCTCATTTCAGACCCAGGCGGATTGCAGCACCGACGTCACAATCAAATTCGCCATAGTCAATCTCTTCCCCCAGATTCACGGATCCCAGGACAGCGAGGCCACAACAGCTGCCAGAGGGTGTCATGACAACACCATGGGACGACCTCACGGAGATGGAGCCTTCACCTCCTCTCCTCTTGCCGATGGAGCTAGACCCGCCCACGCCGCAGCAGCTGACGCCTTCTATATCTGGGTATGCGCCTCAGGAGGTGGAAACATACCCTTCTGGCCGTTTTCTGGGGGAAGTTTTTACCAGAGCGAAGGCCAGATGGTGGGGTACGACCAGAAGTCTGACGTCTCCTGTAGCCACAGCTTCCGGTCCCTCAGAGTGTCCACGCTCCTGCCTCCCCTCCCGTTGTCGTGCTTCTTATATAACGACAGTCCGTCACATTGGGGGGGCAGGAATGTTACGACGTAAAGTCAAGTGCCCGTGTACCTGTTGGGAACAATAAAGAAGAGATGGCTGTGAGAAGATGTCAGCCAATAGCACGTTGACCGACCCCTCTCCAGAACGACAACGTGACAGCACCTGAACGACAACGTGACAGCATCGGCCCCTATGTGAAGAGGACATAATTATCGCGACTGACTGCTGACGGCCCAGTTCAAAAGCAGCATCAACTCTAGTTACTTCGCTTGTACTCTGCAAGTGTCACAGACTTGGAATTGCTTATACTGAAGAAGAGTTATCATTTCGAATGTCGCTCTTCACTTGCGACAAATCTGTATAATTGCAAAAGTTAAGTACTGTAATTTTCTTAATGTAATAAAACTAATTAATACAACTTGTTTGTATATTGGTCTAGCAAACTGAGTAAGTAGCCTTCCTAGGCACCACACTGTATTCACTGATAGATGAAATACATCATTTTTTGATCTTAAAATTGTTTGCACGCACAACCACTCCTTGTTCATGTAGTTTCCCTTCATAAGTGGATACACATTTTTTATTTCTTCCTCTGTCTTTACTACAATGCACAACCCATTGGTTAAGATGATCGTGTCAGGCTGAGGATGAATGTGATATGTGCCGTTACCAAATTTTATTCTTGAAAATTCAAGAATATTCATAAAGGCTTGAGAATATTATAGAATAAGCTCAATTTTCCCCCTTGAAAAATACAGTGATTAGATAGATGACGTCTTGGTGACTAGCACAATATGATACAATATGATACAACCACTTCAAACAGTCATATCTCCACAACAACAACTGCACCGACACAACTACTACAGCGTAAAATAAGGGAACCTAGGGTAGCACTCTATACAAATACCAGTGATTGGGGGTGGGTGGTTTTGGAGGTATTGTTAGCTTCACCCACAAACACTCTAACTTGATTTAAAACTGTCAAGTATCATTTTGTGTCCTATACACACATCCAGAGACATGGATAATGTTATGGAAAATGCAATATAGATGATTTTATTTATCAGTTTTGCCATAGGTTTGTTAATGAAATCATACACCACTTTCTCTGTAAGTAAGTGACAGCAAAAGGGCTGAACGAATAGGTGGAAGTCGGTAAAGGTCATTTCTGCCTGTTGCCAAACTTAGCTACTAAGTAACACACCAAAGTACTGAAGTAGGCACTGTGAATGCAATATTGATTCCAGTGTGTTGGCTCTACTGTGAGAAAAAGGCACTGAGAGACGACTTTCAAATCAGTACATGGCTTTAAGATTTAAAACAGCAGCACAGATAATGTTTTAGTCACTGATCCTTAAATACCATGCTCACAGCAACAAGAGAGCAGCTGATATTGGAACAAATAATAAACGATCACATATAAACTTGTTTCTTGTCTTTCAGACATAATATTCAATTCTAACACATCACTTTTTACACACTGCTTTCAAAACTACCTTAATCAGAAGAACTACTGCTTCTTAGCAATCTATTTTTGACGGCTGTATGTAACAGTAATGTGTTAGAACTGAATATCATGTCTGGAAGACAAAGAGTTTATATCTGATCCTACCCCACTTATTGATGTGGGCATGGATTCTGATGGTCAGTGGATAAAAAAATTATCTGTGCTGCTGTCTCCATTCGTTTTATTTCATATATTGTAGTCATGTTATGCCCTAGGCAGCAACAGTAGTTTCGCTTAGTGTTAGCCCCTAAGCTGATCTTGGGAGTTATACACATAGGCTTCAAAGAGGATTCCAAAATTTTTCCACACTATCTAAACAATGTCAGTACCACACTAAAGCTGTTGTGTGATGCTGCAGATGTATACAAGGATCCATCATATGAATATTGTTAGCAAATCCTGATACAGAGTTGCAGATGATTAAAGCTCGACCTTCAGTACACAAAGTAGCATGAGACTCTTCTGAGTAATTAAATTGGTAATGGATGTAAGTACTGGAGGAGAGGAAGGGAGTGGTGAATAAACAGTACAGGGGTTTGAAAACAGTTGGCAGACTGAAAATGTAGACTGGGAGAGTGGCATCAAAACTATCTACAGACTGAACATTACGACATGCATAAACTGGTGAAAAGATTCAGTACTGTTTGATTATACCATCATAGAGCACCACCACTAGAATAGTAATAACAAACAAATATGTAAGCTGTGCTTTTACATATCAATCCTGAAGGGTGATCTGTATCTCAACACATTCTCACCTACAAATAATACTTGTGGACGAAAAAATGATAAAACAATTTATTACGTGGGCAGCACAACTACTGTGTGGAATTATTGTTTTATTTGCATGTGGAGAACAAGACCAAGAGACATTGTGCATCTTCAAGATGGGACGGCAATCAAAGTAACTTCACAAGGGAATTACTAGGGTGTGCGCAATATGATACCTCTGTGAACTGCCAGTCTACACTGAAGAAGCCTGCATTCCAAATGCAGGAAAAGATTACAGTGGCTGTATTGATACTGACAGGGGGACCGCATCTACTCATCATCAGCAATGTTATCCAAATTTTTTGAGTATGTGGGGGCTTGGCCAGAAATTGAAGTGACAGAAATGGGAGTTCCAGATGACTAAGCATTTAGAAAAAATAAAATTTTTGGCACAGGTCAAGAGAGACACAGCCATTTGATGTTGGGGTAGTAACCAGCCAGCAGTTGGTGCAACAGAAAGATTACTGAATGGTAATCAGAGATTCACGGGGACAAGCCGCTGTGTGGAAACATTTTTTCTTTTTAATTTAATTTTTTATGTTACACGAAGAGTCACCCTCCACTTTTTCATACCTCCCGCAAGTCTACTTCTTCGGATCAAATCAACTCATTGTCGAACACACACTGATAAAACTTACACTACTCTCTCTTGTATTTTACTTCCAATTTAAATATGTTCTTCAGTTATTACTGCGGAACTTTCTGGTGTGATCAGATTGTTTTCAACCATAAGATGTAAACTGCAATCCAGTGCCGTTTTCAATCACATCAGTGCTTCGCTATGAATGTTATTGACAGTACATTTTCGGTCCTCCATATTTTCACCATATTCACACTGTGTTCTCAGAATTCTCTCAAAAAATTCACACTGTATGGCCATAGCTAGCCTTGTCACCAGGCCAAAGCTAGCCTTGTCACCAACCCCTCTGATATCATCTGCACTGGGAACATAAAAGTTCATATGCAGCTGCTCGAAGATCAAAATGAAATTAATGGAATACAAATTTCAATCCTTTCTTGGAAAGTTATTTGAAGAGTACTCCTGAACACTGTAAGCACAATCCTCAGTCTCAAATATTACTTTGCCTTTTCTTTTCAGGCCTTTTATAAAAATATTAATAAATAATACACTGAGCATTATTCTGGTTTAATATCAGTATAAGTGAAGTAATAGTTGAAAATTATAAACGGAAAAAAAATAGTTTTAGTGTGAGGATCTTTTTCCAATGATAATTCTGATGTCCTGTTTTGTGGCCACGTGTTACACCACTGCTTGTTAATGCATTGAACCATCTGCTGCGAAACACCAACAAATCCGGCATCTTCACACACTGTATGGCCATGGCCAAACATGAATGCCTCTTTTACCCTCTCTGTCACAGCCTTACATACAATGTCCTCTTGAAACATAAATGTCTCACTCATCGCTACTTCCTTATGCTCACATAGAGGCAGTGGGCACACAGTCAAGCACACAATTTGTTAGTTGTGCCATCTGTAAAGCTTAATGAACCACCTATGCATGTACCCTGGTGTGATCCATTTTTTTCCCCCGTATGAGATTATTACAAAGGCAAGTACACTACGAATGTATTTAGTACAGCTTAGTAAACAAAAAAAAATATGTATTGATTTGTGGAAGCAAGCCTACTGCTTACCAGCAGCTGAGTCGCACCCCTTTTGTTGGACAGATATCTAATACGGATTTTTTCATCTTGAGCTTCTGACCATCACAAACCAGTACCTAAACATGTAAATGCCTCCAAAGCAGCCAGCATATTTTCATCTACATTTTCTGGACCACTAGTTGAAATGCTGGAGGCATCAGTGATGAGGTTAACCATTTTGCTACCCTGCATGATTTGGTGCCCTGGATGTACAGCATCAACACTCATCCGTCCTCGAATGTTGTGTTCATAGTGTTCTTGGCTATTGAGTTCTTTTAGCATATTGGGCATTTCAGACATACCACCTCACCTCTCACCACGGATAACGCAGTAGACGACGGGCTTCATTTTATGACAAAGGGCAGGTGTGTTTGCTTAGAATTGTCATAGCTAACAGAGAAAGCAACAATGCATGAAAAACTGCAGACAAAATGTGGAATGTACGAATAATGTATCTGTTAGGACAGTGCGGTGCAACATGACGTTAATGGGCTATGGGAGTAACGACCGACGTGATTGCCTTTGCTACCTGCGTGACATTGCTCACAGCACCTCTCCTCAGTTCGTGACCATATCGGTTGGATGCTAGGCGACTGGGAAACTGTGGCTGATGGTAGTGTTCTCAGGCGTGGTGCAGACCCCACAAAGCTATTGACTCAAGTTGTCAACAAGGCACTGTGCAAGCTGTTGGTGGCTCCATATTGTTGTGGGTTGTGTTTACAAGGAATGGACGGAGTCCTCTGGTCCAACTGAACTAATGATTCACAGGAAATGGTTATGTTCAGCTACTTGGAAATCATTTTCAGCCATTCTTGGACTTCATGTCCCCGAACAACAACTGAATTTTTATGGATGGCAATGCGCCAAGTCACGGGCCAATAAAATGATCTGGCCACTCAAACTGCCCAACATTGATAGGACATAATCAAGAAGTCACTAGTTCGTGAGCAAAACCCTGTACCAGCAACACTTTTGAAATTACAGATGGCTATACAGCAACACAGCTCAATATCTCTACACAGGATTTCCAGTGACTTGAGTTCATGCCACGTCAAATTGCTGCACTATGTCAGGCAAAAGGAGATCCGACATGATAATACGAGGTACCCCACGACTTTTGTCACCTTAGTGTACTAGTGTTGTATACTGAATGTCACTTACCTTTATTGTAATGAATGTACTGCAAAATATGTAGATTGTTTGGTTAGATGGAAGAGGGAGCCTCTTGGTCCTAATATTGCCAGGTTCAATTAATGATTCTGCAAAACTTCTAAGATGAATCATTTTTCCTATGCTGCATCTGCTAAGGGATAGGTGGTAGAGCGCAGTGGTAAAATGATACTATAGTGCAAGAGACATCACGAGTAGGATCAGAGAAAGATATATGTGGAAACGTGAAGAGCCAGGGATCTGCTTAAGTGTGGTGCTAGAAAGTAAGTAGGTATCTTCCACATTACATATCCAGATTAACTGAAGTATTTTATACTGCTTTGCCACCTCACAACCTAACTGTAACCTAGGCCTCTGACTATGCTGCAGATCAGTATGTCACTGCATCTATGATGTTCTGTGAATTCATTGGCTATGCTAACTCTCAACCAAACTACCGCCTTCCAACCTTGATTAGACCTCAGGCTACACTAAGGAACAGAGTGACAGCACAACATATAGACCCAGAGAAAATACTGTCAGTGTTCTGCCCAGTTTCTGTTTTCGAATTTATGACATCATAAGCCACATAATCGTCATGCTACTTGACAAACCCACCAATTGACAATGGTGGGTTCAGCTTGTAATGGTCGCCTGGTCGTAGATATAGCTAATTGCTATAATCGCACTACTTCACTCCCATTTACGGAGCTTGTTAGCACTTGATGTTAGGTTGGAGCCATTAAAATGCATTGTGTTGTGGTAATTGCTGCTACTTGCTGGATCGCTGCTGTGTCTCGATGCTGATGCTGGCTCTAAATCTGGTTGTCTAGGGTTAAAACCAACAAATATGTAAACTTCAAATATTTATTACTCTGGTGGCCATCTTAATTCCACTGTCCACCAAAGACCATGACACAACACAAAGTAGTATTTTCTTTACATGTTCTTTGCATTGTTTATCCACCTCAAACAATAACACACAAACACACTTTACCAAAGTGACATTCCGACTGCCTCCCGACCGTTCTTGCTGCTTGTATTTATAACATTGTCAAAGAACTACTAAAAAGAGATATAGTTTACAAGTCACATGTACATCTGTTATCATAATTTGTGCAGAAAAGTTATTAATTTGCATCGAGTGACATAATTTAACATGTTATTAAAATGACAGACAGATTTGTTGACTTGACAGAATAATTCTTTGTTACAAAAAGGCCGTTTTTTAGAAGTTTGTCAATTGACTTCTCTAATTTGCATAAATAAGTAAATAACATGAATTATTAAGAATTACATTGGTTTTCGTCTAAAATAGGATCGATTTCGTGAATACTGAGTGAAACCGCTCTTAGTGAACAAATAGGTTTCACTGGGTGATTTTTATTTAAGGAGATCCAAAATACCTAAGTTGGCCACTATTTTTCGTACTTCATATTAATTATTTAAGATGAACTCAGTGTTTTTACATGATGAAATTTGCTGTATCAGTGATCAAGTGATATAAACTTTTGTGTGGGTCAGTTACTCAGTATAATTTAATGGGTTGACTGTTTATGCAGACATGTTATGCAATCATTGTTAACATACACAATAACTTTTCTATCATCATAAATACTCGTTAAACTGGTTGAATTTGGAGGGTATCGCATACTTCGGTACAGTAAAGCCTTAATTATGTTCTGTTACAAGCTGACCCACATACGCTTACAATGCCTGACTTTGGGCAAAAATTAATGACACTGCAATGGCACTGAAGGATTACCACATTGCAGTCATCTACTGCATTGATGAACACAACTATGATGTCAGTAGAAATATAAATAAGAAGAAACTCAAGACTGGCACAGTGAAGGTATACCTGCAAAGAGATATTAAAATTGTGAAAAAGAAATTACAAACTAATTCCTATGAACCTACTTCATCACAATACAAATGTAACATGTGTCTAATTGTCACAGAATTTCAATTGTGAGACTAACCTGGGAAACAGTAAACAGTTGAATATTTTAAATGAAACCAGTAAATTCATCAAACCTAAGAGCAGTGGGTAGTAAATGTTATTTATGTTTTATCTTAAAGACACATGGATGATCTTTATTTACTACAAATACCTGTAGATCTTACTGAAATACTAAGTTATCCATCAGCTAAGTCATTATGGTTTGAGGGGGGCAGTGCACAAATGGTTTAATTCACACTTAACTGGAAGAATGCAGAAAGTTGAAATAAGTGGTTCATGTAATGTTAAAACATCAGCTGATTCCTCAAACTGGGGGGCTATCAAGTACGGTTTCCCACAGGGTTCGGTCTTAGGTCCTTTACTGTTCTTGATATGCATTAATGACTTACCATTCCACATTGATGAAGATGCAGAGTTAGTTCTTTTTGCTCATGATACAAGTATAGTAATAACATCCAAAAACCAAGAACTAAGTGATGTAATTGTAAATGATGTTTTTCACAAAATTATTCAGTGGTTCTCAGCAAACGGTCTCTTTAAATTTTGATAAAACACAGTATATACAATTCCGTACAGTAAATGGCACAACTCCAGTAATAAATATAGACTTTGAACAGAAGTCTGTAGCTAAGGTAGAATTTTCAAAAATTTTAGGTATGTCCATTGATGAGAGGTTAAACTGGAAGCAACACATTGATGGTCTGCTGAAACGTCTGAGTCCAGCTACATATACTATAAGGGTTATTGCAAAATTTTGGTGATAAGAATCTCAGTAAATTAGCTTACTATGCCTACTTTCATTCACTGCTTTCATATGGCATCATATTCGGGGGTAATTCATCATTGAGTAGAAAAGTATTCATTGCTCAAAAACGTGTAATCAGAATAATTGCTGGAGCCCATCCACGGTCATCCTGCAGACATCTATTTAAGGATCTAGGGATCCTCACAGTATATATATTCACTTATGAAATTTGTTGTTAATAATCCAGCCCAGTTCAAAAGTAATAGCAGTGTGCATAGCTATAACACCAGGAGAAAGGATGATCTTCACTATGCAGGGTTAAATCTGACTTTGGCACAGAAAGGGGTAAATTATGCTGCCACAAAAGTCTTTGGTTGCCTACCAAACAGCATCAAAAGCCTGACAGATCACCAACTAACATTTAAAAATAAATTAAAAGAATTTCTAGATGACAACTCCTTCTACTCATTGGCTGAATTTTCAGATATAAATTAAGGGGGGCAAAAAAAAAAAAAAAAAAAAAAAAAAAAAAAAAAAACATCAGTCTCATGCAATATTTCATGTAATGTAATATCTTGTACAGACATCTCTTATTAACCTGACACGTCCCACATCATTACGAAGTGTCATATTCATGATCTATGGAACAAGTATTAATCTAATCTAGTACAGCTACTGGAACAACAGTGTATTAGAGGTACACTTCGAGGAAGAAGAAGTGGAGCTACAATTTGCTCAGCCTAATGATACATACCGCAATGGTAAATCAGGCTTACTCAGGTGGCATATATCTTTGGTACAGCGTGTAAGATACACATGTATGGACAATATATTAAAAGAAATACAGTTCTAGTTTACTCATACAAAAGCTTTACACTGGAAATAAGAAACGCTAAAGTCCAAAATGTCAAAAAAACACAAAGAAGCCACAAGAGATACATGTTACATACGATTATAACAGTCTTACACATTCTGTAATGTCTGATAGAAAAAGTGTAGTAAGTTTAGAAATTAAATGTATCTATAAACTGATATTTGGGTGAAGACGTGTCATGCCTCACTTCCATGGAAGCAATAACGAAATATATAGTATTGACATCACTTACACAATAAGAAAGAAAAGTCCCCGAGTTACACTTAAAAAAATCGACCACGGCTAATAGATGCTTTTTTTTCAGCACTTAATATGTTGGTCAATTAATGATGAGGATTATATCCTAAGGTGAGAAAATCATGCAGTTTGAACCCCAAAATCACATATTTGTTTTTATCTCATTCTACTACACAATAAATAATCAAACGATTTTATCTTACATTATGCCGTTTCTTTCAGAGCAATAACCGCCCACTTGTTTGCTGTATATGGCTTCTCTTGCGTTCTTAGCTGAGTATTTTTCTGTGTGTTCCCCCTCTCGCCTTTCCATCATAAAGCAGGGCACAAAACATTCACGTCTAAGATAACTGAACAAATGAATTGTCAGGAACAAATGAATTTGCACATGGCTAACTCTAATGGAGGTACTTTTAAGTACAAGGAGGCTTCTCTGGGCCCTTCAACGTATCCCAAGGTTTTAGTCACGGTACATTCAAGCAGTTTATTCGTGAGAAACTAAAATATCCAATTTTGACACTTCCAGCGTTTCACATTCCCAGTCTTCAGTTGAAAACTAGTAATGGGTAGTGTATGAGAAGACATATCAGTATCCACTATTAAGCGATCTAATGCAATCATACAGAAAACATCAACTACAAATATCACTAGTCGTCGAAATTGGTTAAAACTACTACGCATAACATGCATTCATGAACACTTCACTTCTGTTTAGTCGTATACACATAATGACATAAGCCATGCCATGATATACTGAGACTCATGCGCTATCCGCAGATCGTTTCCGTAAAATAAGCGTTCTTGTTTAATGCTGATATCACTGTGTAGAAGTGATTTAAAATTAATCGGAGCAAACACTTACTTAGTATAAAATCCCTTCCGCTAAACATTCAAAAAACAAAACACACACACCCCAAGATGCTTTTCAAAGATTACAACCTACATAGCTACGCGATATTCAAAGACGGCGAAATTGTATAACTATGTTTTTGGTACTCGATCTCTGTGATTGTTTGCATCTTATTAGTAGGGCTATTAGTAGATGCTGTTCGAGCAGTTAACGTCACAGTTTGGGAAATCTCGGGCTCTATTCGAACTTTTGATCGCTCTACGATGCAGTGACTTTTCTTGTTACTATCACAACGATCTGTCTGCGCAGACATCGGCGCAGATGTCTGTACATGCAAAAGATCGCTGCAAATGTGGTGTGTTCACACGACACAAACCCCAATCTACTACTCGCCCGCCATCTGTCGGTGTAGAAAAGAAATATCAGTGGCAAACGACTACGCTCACCTTAAACGTCAAAAATTTCATTCAGTTATTTTGAAATATAGAAATGTAGGAAGTTCTATTGTGGTCTGTGTTCGCAGCTTGTGTTGCAAAAAACATTCAGACCAACCGCAGGAAACAGAGAAAGTGGTCAAAATGGTGTAGACAGTGGCTGCTAAAGAGGAAGCAGTTTTCTCACGTACATTTAGTGCGAGAGTTGCAGGGCGAACCTGTTTTGTTTTACATTACGTCGTGTTCCATTTCCTGGCACATTGACACTCCAATTTCATCTTCAATTGTACTCCTGCTTGGTCTTGCGGTTTCTTGATGACTAAGAAAGCCAAGCAGATCAAAATACCATAACATTGGCTGGTATACTTGATCTACTCTTACACCAGATCTTCTAGATTTCTGAACTTTGGATAACTCTTTTCGGTAAACAGTTCGCTGACAGACTTAATTTACTTGACTTGCCTTCATGAATCATCCTTCAGGAGAGCGTAAATAGCTTCAAATGTGTTGGGTATTATTTTACTCGACGCTTGTTTCGATATTGCAGTTGAAAATTCCAAATCCTTGTAGCTCCTTCCTGTTGCTAGGAATCTTAATGTTACCGCCAGCCGTTCATGAGGAGAAATTGCCCTTCTCATACAAGTATTTTTTCTCATAATATGAGGGGTTACAAGCTTTAAGAGATAATTATAAGTTTCGATATCCATCCGCAAATAATTTCGCCAGTTTGCAACGAATTTTTTTTAAATTACCGTTTCTCTGTTTGCCGAGGCGTCAACTGCCCGCAATATTTCAATTAGAGCATTGTATGCTGCTGTCTTTTTGTCTCGGTCACTATATTCTTTACTTTTAATCTTCCACAAAATGGGTGGTTTCTATATATTTCAATGAATTCACTTCAAATGGTTCAAATGTCTCTGAGCACTATGGTACTTAACATCTGAGGTCATCAGTCCCCTATAACTTAGAACTACTTAAACCTAACTAACCTAAGGGCATCACACACATCCATGCCCAAGGCAGGATTCGAACCTGCGACCGGAGCGGTCACGCGGTTCCAGACTGAAGCGCCTTTAACCGCACGGCCGCACCGGCCGGCGCATGAATTCACTTACAAACTCTCGAGAACACTGACGAGTATCAGCCATTTTAATGCCATGTACGCACAAATACAAACACTAGACTGAGTAAACAGCTGTTTCGCGAAAGATTTGCGGCGATCTCCTGTACACACGCTCCAACTTGTCTGTGCAGATGTGGTTTGAACCCACAGATTTGAGAGGTTTCGCTCAAACCTCCAACTCCAACTTCCAGGTTTGCACACACCTCAGGTCGGTGCAAATCTTCTGTCCACACGCAACGATCTGTCTGCGCAGATGTGATGTGCGCAGACAGATCGTTGCGTGTGGACGGGCCTTTAGGCGGCACCTACATTGCATCCGGAAGTCGTCCCATCCGAACCTGTCTGGTGAAGAGCGATAAACACGCTCCAGCGACGTCCGACTTGAATGCCTACACAGTGCACTACTACACTGGATCCGAGCCATTCGGCAATGGCGCGCAGCTGACGCACGTGGGACGCTGGCTGCCAGCTGCCCTCACATAGACAATGGAAGAGATTACACCGAGCGTCGACCCAGTGCACTGTCGTCATTCGTGAGTTTCCGCACTAGACTTAGTTACACGCTATAGGTCAGCAGCTGCAGTTGTTGAGAAGCGATCACGAGTGATTCGAATGATCATTTTTTGTGTTGGCTGCTGCTGGACGAGAACGTTCGCCTTAAAAGACTGAGGAAAAGGAGTTGGGTGCATCGTTTCTGCAGGAGAATTTTTTTACAATTTGCCAGTCACTGCGAAATTTTCCAGACAAGTTCAAAGATTATTACGCCATGTTTATAGAAACGTTTGACTATATACTTGAACGCATAAGAGACGATATAACTGGCCAATCCAACTTCAGGGACTGTATCACTACATAAGAAAAACCATCACAATCAGATAAGCAGTTAAAAACAGCTGATAGCCTTTTAGTTATTGTGAGTGGCATAACTGGTCAAATAATGTTAGAGTATTATAAATAAATTCTAGCATCCGTTACAATAAAATATATTTAGTAACATTAACAAATGTATGTCGTCATTCCTTCACAGTAATAGATGTTATCAGCAAATAAACAACTGTTAACAAGTATCCATGAATAATCTGAAAATCAGAACGAAACAATTGTTTGGTTCAAGACTGACAAATATCAGCACTGAATGTGATGAGGAAAATTGTGGATAATAAACACTTAATTTATACATAAACACATATTGACAGTACATTAGGGATAGCCCATTAAATGAGTTGCAAACAGGTTGATTTGAACTACACTCACAAAGGAAGACGAATCTTAGGTATAATTAGACGCACTTTGTGATGGGTAAGTTGACAGCTGTAATGATGGTAGAGGACATGCAGTGTGTGTTTGTATTAAACTCAACGACCTCCTATCACCTTTGAAGTTGTGAACTTGTAAGGCTTCAGTGACATCCCCCAAGATTTTCATACATAGTCTCATTTTCTCCAGTTGATCCAGTTCTTTGACTGATGGCAGTAAACTCATGAAGGAGTAGTCGTCATCATCCTGATATTTCTGTTTTCGAGAAACATGTTGCTCAAATAGGTCGATCTTTCTTTTCTTGATGTCCAGAGCCTACGAATCAATCTTTTTTTTTTTTACATGACGTTTTGGTCTGTTTCTGCCTGCTTTCACAGAAGACGACATAGAAGCAGACGCCTCTCGTTTTTCTGAAGAGAGACACATTTCACCATTATTTGTATTTTTCTCACTTGCTTGTACAAGTACTTTGATCACGTGGAGAAGGCCATTCTTTCTCTATGGCAGACAAGTTTCTTGAGCTGTCTTTCAACAACAGCTTGCTTTTTAGATAGGGCCATTTATCAGATGCAGTAGCTTCCTGACAGCTCTTTAAGTCACGTTGTATCTTATATTTTTTCCTTAAAGGGTCTCGCAAGTTCTCCCACATTATTAGAGCCTGTTCACCAGAAAAAGGAAACATAAATCTCACAAAATCAGCACATAAGGTGCACTCTGCTCTTGGAACAAATTTTCTGTTATTGTTTATGTATGTTTAATATTCCTAAAATATCACTAACAAAGGCTACCAACATCATGTGAGTAATATTCCAATATCATTTCACTGTTTCAGGTACTTAGCAACAGGCGCCTGCGTCACGTCTGCTGTGCAGCGAGCTATGTTAATTTAAGTATTAACTGTATTTTTCTTACTTGTCACTTCTTCTTCCGTGTGTTTTAGCTTTTAGGAAGCTTTAATTGTAGAGTGGTAGTAATAGTGTTCCATAGATTTCGTGTTTGTTTTGAATACAGTCAGAGAGAGCCCCTTTAGTCAGCCATAGTGCCAGTAGTGTTAGTGTTTGTTTTGAATACAGTCCAGAGACAGGTAGTGCTATTTTCATTGTTTTCTACAAGAAGTGTCTAGTAACCACAGTTTAGTCAACTATCAGCCGCCTTTAGTGAATTAGCAGTCTAGTTAAAAGTTGATTAACTCTCTACAGTTACTCTTAGGATGGATAGGATGTGTGACTGCTGGTGTACAGACGCAGGAGGAGCTGGCCACTGTTCGCGAACAGCTCAACGTGTTGATGGCCGCGGTCAGCCGTCTTCAGGCTGCTGCCTCGGAGTGTAGCGGAAGTGGGGAGTCGGGTACGTCGCATGGTACACCCCAAGTGTTACATGCTTCACCCACTGTCCCTGCTGTCGAGACATCTTCACGGGTACCGGGCGTGGTTGGGCCACCCTTTCCCCAAGGAGAGTGGCGGATTCAGCGGCGTTCGCGGTGCACGAGGCGGAGGGTCAATGTGGAGGCTGGCCGTGTGGTATCGCCTGTTCTGCCTGTGAGTGGACATGTGGCCGCTTCTTCAGCGAGGTCCGAGCAGGCACACGGTGGGAGGGGTTTATTAGTGATTGGGAGCTCCAACGTTAGGCAGGTGATGAAGACCCTTAGGGAAATAGCGGAAAGGTAGGGAAAGAAGGCCAATGTTCACTCTGTCTGCTTGCCGGGGGGTCTCATCCGAGATGTGGAGGCCCTGCCGGTGGCGATAGAGAGCACTGGGTGCACCCGACTGAAAATTGTTGCTCATGTCAGCACCAATGACTCGTGCCGTCTGGGTTCAGAGGTCATTCTCAGTTCATACAGGCGGTTGGCGGAGTTGGTGAAGGCGGAAAGCCTCGCTCGCGGGGTGGAATCTAACTATTTGTAGTATCGGCCCCAGAACCGATCGCGGTCCTCTGGTTTGGAGCCGAGTGGAAGGCTTAAATAAGAGGCTGAGACGATTCTGCAGAGATCTCGCGTGCAAATTTCTCGACCTCCGCTATGGGGTGGAGAAATGTAGGGTCCCCCTGAATAGGTCAGGCGTGCACTACACGCAGGAAGCCGCTACAAGGGTAGCGGAGTACATGTGGAGTGCACATGGGTGTTTTTTAGGTTAGAGAATTCCCTCCCTAGGCCCGACAAGACGCCTCCTGAGATGTGGCAAGGTAGGAGTAGGCAAAATGCAACAGGGATTAACAATATTAATGTGCTAATAGTTAACTGCAGGAGCGTCTATAGAAAGGTCCCAGAACTGCTCTCATTAATAAATGGTCACAATGCCCACATAGTACTAGGGACAGAAAGTTCGCTGAAACCAGATGTAAACAGTAACGAAATTCTAAACTCAGATTGGAATGTATACCGCAGAGACAGGCTGGACAGTGAAGGGGGAGGCGTGTTTATAGCGATAAGAAGTGCAATAGCATCGAAGGAAATTGACGGAGATCCGAAATGTGAAATAATTTGGGTGAAGGTCATGGTTAAAGCAGGATCAGACATGGTAATTGGATGTCTCTATAGGCCCCCTGGCTCAGCAGCTGTTGTGGCTGAGCACCTGAAGGATAATTTGGAAAATATTTCGAGTAGATTTCCCCACCATGTTATAGTTCTGGGTGGAAATTTTAATTTGCCGAATATAGACTGGGAGACTCAAACGTTCATAACGGGTGGCAGGGACAAAGAATCCAGTGAAATTTTTTAAAGTGCTTTATCTGAAAACTACCTTGAGCAGTTAAACAGAGAACCGACTTGTGGCGATAACATATTACACCTTCTGGTGACAAACAGACCCGAACTATCTGAAACAGTTAACGCAGAACAGGGAATTAGCGATCATAAAGCGTTTACTGCATCGATGATTTCAGCCGTAAATAGAGATATTAAGAAAGGTAGGAAGATTTTTCTGTTTAGCAAAAGTGACAAAAAGAAGACTTCAGAGTACCTGATGGCTCAACACAAAAGTTTTGTCTCAAGTACAGATAGTGTTGAGGATCAGTGGACAAAGTTCAAAACCATCGTACAATATGCGTTAAATGAGTATGTGCCAAGCAAGATCGTAAGAGATGGAAAAGAGCCACCATGGTTCACCAACCAAGTTAGAAAACTGCTGCGGAAGCAAAGGGAACTTCACAGCAAATACAAACATAGCCAAAGCCTTGCAGACAAACAAAAATTACGTGAAGCGAAATGTAGTGTGAGAAGGGCTATGATAGAGGCGTTCAATGAATTCGAAAGTAAAGTTCTATGTACTGATTTGGCATAAATTCCTAAGAAATTTTGGTATTATATCAAAGCGGTAGGTGAATCAAAATAAAATGTCCATTCACTCTGTGACCAAAATGGTACTGAAACAGAGGATGACAGACTAAAGGCCGAAATACTAAATGTCTTTTTCCAAAGCTGTTTCACAGAGGAAGACTGCACTGTAGTTCCTTCTCTAGATTGTCACACAGATGACAAAATGGTAGATATCGAAATAGACGACAGAGGGCTAGAGAAACAATTAAAATCGCTCAAAAGAGGAAAGGCCGCTGGACCTGATGGGATACCAGTTCGATTTCACAGAGAGTAAGTGAAGGAACTTGCCCCCCCCTTCTTGCAGCAGTGTACTGTAGGTCTCTACAAGAGCGTAGCGTTCCAAAGGATTGGAGAAGGGCACAGGTCATTCCCGTTTTCAAGAAGGGACGTCGAACAGAAGTGCAGAACTATAGACCTATATCTCTAACGTCTATCAGTTGTAGAATTTTGGAACACGTATTATGTTCGAATACAATGACTTTTCTGGGGACTAGAAATCTACTCTGTAGGAATCAGCATAGGTTTCGAAAACCACGATCGTGTGAAACCCAGCTCGCGCTATTCGTCCACGAGACTCAGAGGGCCATAGACACAGGTTCCCAGGTAGATGCAGTGTTTCTTGACTGCCGCAAGGCGTTCGATACAGTTTCCCACAGTAGTTTAATGAACAAAGTAAGAGCATATGGACTATCAGACCAATTGTGTGATTCGATTGAAGAGTTCCTAGATAACAGAACGCAGCATGTCATTCTCAATGGAGAGAAGTCTTCCGAAATAAGAGTGATTTCAGGTGTGCTGCAGGGGAGAGTTGTAGGACCGTTGCTATTCACAATATACATAAATGACCTTGTGGATAACATCGGAAATTCACTGAGGCTTTTTGCAGATGATGCTGTGGTATATCGAGAGGTTGTAACATGGGAAAATTGTACTGAAATGCAGGAGGATCTGCAGCGAATTGACGCATGGTGCAGGGAATGGCAATTGAATCCCAATGTAGACAAGTGTAAAGTGCTGCGAATACATAGAAAAAAAGATCCTTTATCATTTAGCTACAATATAGCAGGTCGACAACTGGAAGCAGTTAATTCCATAAATTATCTGGGAGTATGCATTAGGAGTGATTTAAAATGGAATGGTCATATAAAGTTGATGGTCGGTAAAGCAGATGCCAGACTGAGAGTCATTGGAAGAATCCTAAGGAAATGCAATCCAAAAACAAAGGAAGTAGGTTACAGTAAGCTTGCTCGCCCACCGCTTGAATACTGCTCAGCAGCATGGGATCCGTACCAGATAGGGTTGATAGAAGAGATAGAGAAGATCCAACGGAGAGCAGCGCGCTTCATTACAGGATCATTTAGTAATCTTGAAAGCGTTACGGAGATTATAGATAAACTCCAGTGGAAGACTCTGCAGGAGAGACGCTCAGTAGCTCGGTACGGGCTTTTGTTGAAGTTTCGAGAACATACCTTCACCGAGGAGTCAAGCAGTATATTGCTCCCTCCTATGTATATCTCGCGAAGAGACCATGAGGATAAAATCAGAGAGATTAGAGCCCACACAGAGGCATACCGACAATCCTTCTTTCCACGAACAATACGAGACTGGAATAGAAGGGAGAACCGATAGAGGTACTCAAGGTACCCTCCGTCACACACCGTCAGGTGGCTTGCGGAGTATGGATGTAGATGTAGATGTCTTTTCGGTCCTAGGACTAACATTTCGACTGAGTGATTAAGCAATAGGTAAGTGCAGTTGTGGGTGCAATATGGAGGAATTTTTGTGAGTGTTATCTACGCGTTCCTGGTACGAAAAATTTTGAGGAAGTATCGAGAGCAGTGGAATTTTGTTCATGCAGTTGGATGCATTGATGGCAAGCAAATCCGAATTAAGTGTCCAAAACAAAGCGAAACTACGTTTTTTTAACTACAAAAAGCTTTTTTCAGTAGTTTTACAAGCTGTGGCAGACTACTGTCGTCGATTTATTTGTAGAAATGTGGTAAATTATGGAAAACAGAGTGACGGAGGAACGTTTTCCGCTTCTACGTTCTCTGCATTCTTGGAGAACTGTCATTCTACGCTACCTCACCCTTCGCCTGTCGAATGAATTACTACAGATATGCCGTTTGTTTTGCTTGGAGATGATACATATCCTTGGAAAACTTCCCATGAAACGTTATTCCAAACGATATCTCTCACACTAAGAAAAAGTTTTCAATTACAGGCTGTCGAGGGCTAGAAGATGTGTGGAGTGTGCTTTTGGTATCATGATGGCCAAGTGGCGTTTACTGGGAAAATGTATTGAAACAGAACCTGGCAAAGAAGAGAGGATAGTGAAATGTATCAGCTTACTGCACAATATAATTAGTGACTGTGAATGTTGTGACTTCTTCAACTCGGCAAATTTAGAAGAAGACTAAGTGCATCGCCAAGTCAAGAAAGTGGTTCATCATGAACATTCAACAGATCGTGCATCACCAAGTCAAGAAAGTGGTTCATCAGAAACATTCAACAGACCGTCACAACAGGTTCAAATTATCAGAGACAAATACAAGTCGTACTTCAATGGTATAAGCGCCGTTCCATGGCAAAACGAACGTATAGATTGGTACTTTAGCAATAAAAAACTCATTTCTTTTGGATAGTTTGATAACAAAATTATAAGTTAAAAGCAATATGATTGAAATTAGTACTGATTTGTAGTAATATGTAGTGATTTGAAAGCAAGCATTAAAACTACTGCAACGTAATTTCGATATTTACCTTTGACTGATAGTTGCTTCCGAACAGATTCCCACAGTTCTCACTTAATATCTTGCTTATGGTAACCTTTAATCCGCTGGTCCCACAAGCGAGGCTCATTACTCACGAGATGAATAGAAATTCCATTTTGATCATCCCACTCATGGTGCGTCACCGGATTGCACTACCAAACAGGAAACAAACATGTTTGGTGGGCCAATCCGGGTATTGCGTACTGCGCTTCTCCCTCAAATGTACGCAAGTGCATTAGCCACCTGGTGTTCGTTTTTTACTCCGTCGTTAGCTGGCGCCAGACCAGATCGGAACGAACGCCTTTCGGATGCAAAGTACGTGCAGCCTAGCGTTTCTAATGAACTGTGGACTTTAATAATAAAAATAACCGTGAAACACAGACTGAAATGTCTTCCAGTGTGCAGGTAATTCTGCCCAATTATCGAGGTTTCACTCGTCCCACGATCAAGTGACTTCTCATGGTACTGTTTCCAAGATAGGTCTTGCCATTGTAATTCATTCTCACGATAAAAATGACAGTCACTTTATTATGACTTATTTCGTTTGTTTGGCTAATAATTCTTGATTAATTGGCTTGATTGTTTCATTGAATGTTGTCATCTTGTTTTCAAACTGCTTAAAATCTCGTAACATTTTTATCTATTATTCTGATATGCGAACAGAGAGTGCATTGCTCGTTTGTAACAATTCAATGTCTCATAAAAAAATATATTATACTGGGTTCAGTCAAATAATATTTTTGGGAGGACAAAATTTTCGTCTTTGTCTGTTACCTTTAGCTACAAATCAGCAAAAGTATTTATATATCCGTACATACTGGTATTGTATGTGTACTCGTATTGTAAAATCGTTCAAACACAATAGGACTTTGTACAGTGGTAGGATTTAATGTTATTTTCTCCAGTGTTTCATGAAATTTTTAAATTTTAAGCAGAGCCATAGCATATTGTTGTGGCAAGTTCGGAGTTTCTTTCATATTCCCTGCATCCACGCTGCGGGAGCGAAAGGCCATGTGTTTGTTCAAACAAGCTCAATGCTGTGTCGAACGCTGTTGCATCTCGGGCAACCTTGAACTCATTCGAACCCAAGTATCATTTGCCAAGCCCTACTTATCGTTGTTTCCCAGAAATTCTCAACTGCAGGAACTGTCCAGAAAGGAAGGAAGATCACAATAGCTACATATTTTTCCATATTCTACAAACCACCTTGTAGTGGTAATACACAGACATACGTCATTTTGAAGAGAAACCCTGAAAGTTATTTTCTTTCATATATACCGCCACAGCGTTGTTTGGTAATTTGGCGATAGTCAGCGCTAGTCGCAAACATGGCGAGTTCAGGTGCGGAGCGAGCTTTCTGTGTGTTGGAGTTCGACAAAAACAAGTGTGCTACAGCTGTTCAGTGGATGTTTAGAACCAAGTGCGGTAAGAAGTACCAACAAGGAAGGCCATTTACCACTGGCACAACAAATTCGTTATGACGGGATGCTTGTGCCTGGCAAAGAGAAGTGGACGTCGCAGTGTGAGTGAGCTGAATGAGGAGTGCATATGAGAGACATTCATAAGGAGTCCAAAGAATTTGGTTCGTTGTGCATCGAATGTTTGTAAAAAAAATTATCACAGTTTCTCTTCAAAATGCAATTTGTGTGACATCTGTACAGTGTTCAGTTCTTGTACAATAAATAATTGCAAGTGTTCCTGGACTTTATGTAAACCCTGTAGTGACGTTCACGAAGGCCAGTTCATGCTGTCCATCATGTCGCACCACATCAAAACGTTCTGCAATGCATTGCAAAGGGCGGCATCCACAGTCGTGTCATAGCGCCATCAAGGTTTCTCAGGAAAATAGGTTTAATGGATGATGGCATCTGTCTTTCATGTGACCCCTAAGCTCATTTCCTCCTGATAAATGGCCATGCACACATCTCCATATTACATTCCATTGTAGTTCTCACGGTTGATATCAGTTATATGTTGTTTATTATTTTTGTTATTTGTTATAAATTGTTCAGTTCCGTTATTTCTCTAGTACCAGGCGCCACGGAATTTGAATTCGCGCCAGACGACACGGACGTCGAAGACCCACAGAGGTCGCCGCACCGTAAGCTGTGGCGGCGCGCGCCTCCTGGCCGGCTGTTAGTGTGGGGGCGCCACAGTGGAACACGTGGTCCCGGCGGCCAATAGCGGCGCCCCCGAGAGTGTACTTGAGCGCCAGCCACTCGCTCGTTCAGTCAGTCTAATCTCGCTTACGTCGGTTTACACCTCGCTTGCGCTAGACTGCTTTCTTCCTGGTTCGTGTACGAGTTTGTTTCCTTGTGACTCGGTTGTTCGCTCTTGTCTTTTTCGTTCTGCCCTACGTTCGTCGTGTCCGTCCTTCTCCATTGTCGTTCGCGGGCCTCTCCGCGGCTCCCGCCGCGCCTTCCGTCAGTGCCACCCCACAACCGTCCTGGTCGCAGTTACAACGATTTCTTTTGTTAAAATTTATAGTTTTATGATAAGTGTCGAAAGAGTAATTGAAGCATAGATGCAGCAATCTAAATGGTATGACATTGCTACTAATATATTCTTATACATACTGGTACTGTGTTTAATATTTGACAATGAAATGGATTGCGGTATGCCTGCAACTTGAAGTGAAAAAAGTACTGTGGGTGGATCAAACTGATTAATAAGTGCACTTTATATGCATTCTGTCAGGCATTTGTAATGTTTCATAAAAAAATGGACTGACACCTTGTAACGGAACATATTAAAAGCTTTACTTTACCGAAGTATGCGATACCCTCCAAATTCAACCAGTTTAACGAGTATTTATGATTATAGAAAAGTTATTGTGTATGTTAACAATGATTGCATAACATGTCTCCATAAACAGTCAACCCATTAAATTATACTGAGTAACTGACCCACACAAAAGTTTATATCACTTGATCACTGATACACCATATTTCATCATGTAAAAACACTGAGTTCATCTTAAATAATTAATATGAAGTACGAAAAATAGTGGCCAACTTAGGTATTTTGGATCTCCTTAAATAAAAATCACCCAGTGAAACCTATTTGTTCACTAGGAGCGGTTTCACTCAGTATTCACGTAATCATTCCTATTTTAGACGAAAACCAATGTAATTCTTAATAATTCATGTTATTTACTTATTTATGCAAATTAGAGAAGTCAATTGACAAACTTCTAAAAAACGGCCTTTTTGTAACAAAGAATTATTCTGTCAAGTCAACAAATCTGTCTGTCATTTTAATAACATGTTAAATTATGTCACTGGATGCAAATTAATAACTTTTCTGCACAAATTATGATAACAGATGTACATGTGACTTGTAAACTATATCTCTTTTTAGTAGTTCTTTGACAATGTTATAAATACAAGCAGCAAGAACGGTCGGGAGGCAGTCGGAATGTCACTTTGGTAAAGTGTGTTTGTGTGTTATTGTTTGAGGTGGATAAACAATACAAAGAACATGTAACGGAAGTACTACTTGGTGTTGAGTCATGGTCTTTGGTGGACAGTGGAATTAAGATGGCCACCAGAAAAATAAATATTTGAAGTTTACATATTTGTTGGTTTCGCTCGTTCTTTATCATCAAAAGCACATAAAAAACACGGGACCTCATGTTTTTAACCCTAGACAACCAGATTTCGAGCCAGCATCAGCATCGAGAGACAGCAGCGATCCAGCAAGTATCAGCGATTACCACAACACAATGCATTTTAATGGCGCCAACCTAACATCAAGTGCTAACAAGCTTCGTAAATGGGAGTGAAATAGTGTGATTATAGGAATTAGCAATATCTATGACCAGGCGACCATTACAACCTTCAGGTACTGCAACAATGACAATATGAGTTTTTTGAAATATGTATCAAGTAATGTATTAAAGTTGCTTGTTTAAATTAATGTGTTTGTGGCACCATTATTTATTTTTAAGTAGCTCTCTGAATTGTGTGTGAAACAGTTCTGCAAGCGTCAGTGGTCATCATTCATGTGGTTTCACTAGCTAACCGTAGTACAAATAAGGCGCTTCACCATTAAAAGCCAAATACAAGATGTGATAAAAAAACTGCAAATTTTGAAGGGAAAGGTACTGAGGGACAAATGGCTATTGCATAAAAATTTGCACTGGAGTGGCAACTGAACTTAAACAAACCCATTCTCCACAGGAAGTGATTGCAGCTCTTATCACTGTGTTTCTTTCAGTATTTCTGGGTGTAATTTGATGTAACAAATGAAAACAAACGAGTGCTTCAACTTTCTAAAATACTTATTAAATGCAGATTCTTCTTCCTCAGGCTCCTTGGTTGATTTGGAGGGAGGGGATCAAACAACATGGTCAGTGGTCCCATTGGGTTAGGGAAGGATGGAGAAGAAAGTCAGTCATTTGCCTGAAGCGACTTAAAGAAGTCATGGAAACCCTAAATCAGGTGGCTGGACACAGATTTGAACCATCGTCCTCCCGAATGCAAATCTAGTGTGCTAACAACTGCACCACCTCACTCGGTTAAGCACCTTGTATAGTATGTGAACCTTCTGTACCACATAGTGACATTTTTCGGCCCCACAGTCTTTTTTGCATTGCTTTGCACTTCTATCTCCCTTCTCTAATTTACAAGCTATTACAAGCTTTACAAGCTTTACAAGCTTTAAACCATTTTAGTCCAAGAAATGTAATTTTCATATCCATGTGGACTCCAGCATCGCTGTATATAAGCTACTGGACTGTGTATCTGCATTTTACGTGTAAAAACAGTCAAAAATCGTCTTACAAAGACATCAATTCCCACGAAAAAACAGCTGAGGACAGCAATGCAGGTTGAAATCACGTGACATGAATTGACTTGATGTGCAGTGTCGTGACAGTGTAAGTACACCCTGACATAATGAAGCCATGATGTGATGGTGCTGAATGGCCAACATGATTTTGTCAATAGATTATCATATAGAAATTAGTGAGTTAGTTGTAGCAACAATAATTACCAAAGTTGTAATGCCACATAGAACAAAGATAATGATTTATATGTTCAGCAAACTTGTAAGGTTACGGGGGTTTGGTTTTTGCTTGCTTATTCTTGAATTGAGAACAACTGTGTGGGGTGAAATGACAAGTTTAATGCCACAGTATTTCTCACCAAATTACAGCTTTTCACAGCTTTTAACTCGCCAACATAAAAACAGCGGAATGGATAACGCATCTCACCAACACCAAAAAGTCAAATACGTTTATACACAACAATGTTAAATATTAACTCTCTGAAAGAACATAAATCTTAAGCACAACATTATGAAAGTTTAACTGGACGTTTCTTTACAAAATTGCTCCTGCACATACGTTATGATGTTGGTTAGTACTACGAAAATCGTCCAATTCCAGTTCAAAGTTCGGTACTATTTAGGATGACAATCGAGTCTACGGTGGATGGTTAGTCAAGTGACAAATTTGAGCGCAAGATTACCCAAGGCCGCTCGAGTTTACAGTGGACGCAAGCTGGTGGACCGACAAAGTTTACGCCTCTGCACGCGGTTTTTACCTTGAGCTGCGACGTGTTGCTGTCTGCAAGGCCGCTCTCTCCCACTGGAATTCCTACAAAACTTATCTGGCCTTTGTTGAACTTTCCAGCAGAAACTTTCCCTATGTTTCTCGTTATGCGAGAAAACGTACTCAGCCCTAGTCTTGTTATGTGGCGATATACACGCGCATTGTTAGAGCAGCGTGCATATTTTAGTGCCTTCTCAGTTCTCGCAAGAACAAATTAACTAATTTGGCTGGTTAGTTTCTCCACAGTTGGAGCTAAACGTTGCTACAGCTAATTTTAACTGGAGTGCAGCCGCTGTGAACGCAATGTCCACACTAATTTCTTCTCTGCGTCGTATGGAGCGTTAAGCGCTCCGTATTGCACTTGACGCCAGTTCAGAGAATAGCCCCCAGAAAATTTCTCTCTCGTCCTACTCATAGCAGAACTGCCTCCCTCCACTTGGGTTCCTTTTTCAGGTCACGGCTTTTTTCGAGCAATAGGTGTGATCCTCTTATTTTGTAGAAACATCCTCTACCAATCACAACGTCCCTTCTATCAAACTGCGTCGAAACTTCAGTAGTTTTCTCCTTACAAGTTGGTTTCAGCCAATCGGAAGTTTTGTGCCCGTTCTAGACGCCTGAAGTACATTGACCTCTCTGTGTGTTGCGCTCGCTGGACAAAAATGAGCCACTTGCTTTTGTTCGTATCCCGTTGGATTTCGAAACGCAGTTTTCTAAAGCTTCTTCTGTGCTCTTGTACCGACGTTCTCGCTACAGGCGGCCTTCCAGCGTGAATCACCTGGCCCGTGGTCGCTGTCCTCTTTCCTGCCACCCCTTCGAGTGGTTGCCGGCGTAACTCCTGCAGCGCGGTTTCGCTACGCCGTTGGCTTTTCAAAACTAAAAGTGACTCTACTCGAGTTCCCTGTTCTACCTTCCGCTCAATGACATGCATTGTATAGGAATGGTGTGTTAATTACCGCCGATTGACTGTCATCCCTTTTTGCATTACATATTGATATGCAAATGTTCTAATAACTGTCGATTTACGTTAAGTGTCACCTTCACCTTCTCATTGCGATTTGCAAAGGTCTCATGTAGGGTGCGAATCTAACCATTAATTCTGCCACCTTACATATCTTCCTCCTTCCATCTTCAATTTTGTACTGGGTCAATAAATAGTTGAGTAATTGTTTGAAGACAGTGCAAAACTGGTTCAACTGCTGATTGCAGCAATGAAGATGTTTAGTGACCATCTTCCTATCTTAATATTTAGTATAATTTATGCAGTGGTTCTATTCCGTCTCCTTCATTTACCTCGCACTTGACTTTCTGATCTTTTGTACTGTTTTATTGAACTAATTTAAGGAATTATTTTCTTTCAAATATAGTTGTCTACATTGAAATTCAAACAATGTGCATATCTTTATAAATTTGTATTATTTTAAAATTATTTTTTATTTTGAGACTTCTATTTTATTCAGTTAATTTATGTTGAATGATGATGGATATGTATTTTAGTTGAGGAAACCTTCATTAAATATTATCTTCCGCATTTTATCAAAAAAATGTTACTTTTTTCTTTTGGATTACTCATAATCGAAAACATGTTTAATTTTTACAATTAAACTTCACAAGGTATATCTCAACCAAGCTCATGATTTCACAGCTATAATCCTATTTATTATTCTGTTTACACTCTCCAGAAATATTAATTCTATGCATCATGACTTTACAAAAACTGTCAACATTGACTTCCACAAACACTGAATTTCTAAACCTAATTTTTACATTATAAACTATACACTGACATCCTGCAGGAGCTAAATCCATTCACCTTTATCTATCCTATGTATTTTTGTGAACACATTACACTCAAAAATTGTTAATAGTTGTCTTTTATTTACTTACACAAGTTAAAAAAACTGCTATATAAGAAAATATTATTTACATGTCAAAATGAGCAACCAAACATAGTTAATACAGATTTATCACAAACGCAGGAAAAATTTACATTAACATGTCTTTAAACACAATAAGAATTTAAATTGCTGTCCCTTTTTTTTTAGATAGAAGTCTTTCTCCTACCTGTGCCATAGTTCACTTTTTCTTCAAGTGTTTCGACGTGTTTCCGTCGAGCGTGGAATGACGGTCGGCTGTGTGCCTCATCGTGACTCCTTTAAGACGCTTGGTATGCGTCTAGCCGCATTTCCGTTGAGTGTGGCATGACGGTTGCCCATGCCTTGCTGTGTTCCCATCGACAACGGAATGACGGTCGGCAGAGAGAAAGGTCTGAAGGTCTGAGTGTGTCATGAATGTCTGGTATCCGTTGTTCCATTATGCATATGCCTGTGGTGCAGTTGAATTGGAGATCCATTTTTGGCAGCCAAAACTTTTCTGCTTCCATATTCGTCGAATCCTTATGCGAATTCACCGTGGGTCATTTTGTCGGTAGAATCCATATGAGTTGTTTTTTTCCATCTTTCTGCTATGCCCTCTGAAAGCGTTCAATCTGCCATAAAGAACATCGAATATGTATGCTGTTAGAACAGTTACATTATATTCTCGCTGGTGGCTAAACGTAATAATGGTCTTTTATAGGAAGGTATTTGAAAAGGTTTCTTGATCTCTTCTGGTCCAGGCTCTTCTTTCTTCCAAATCTTTTGCGTTGTGTCTTCTGTTCTTGGTGCTTCTTGCTGCTTTCTTACTTGTGTCTTCATTCTTCTCTGGACCGGTAGTTAGGACTGAAGACCTGTTTAACATCGTTGTTTTTTATCTATTCTCATGGTGTCTTCTTCACAGTTCTGGTCTATTCTTCATTGTAATCGGTTGTTCATCTAGATAAGTTGAACAGCCTTCCATCCTTTTCCTGCTCCATCTCATGTGTTGTCAGGGATTGTCAAGCAAATGTTGAATTTCGTATGGTCTGATGACAGTTTCCGCTATTCTGCATATTGAGTTACAGCAACGCGTTTCTTATTCTTCCTGTGGTGAATCAAATCCTCCACTGGTCCTCGCCATAATACGTCCTCCTCCGTTTCGGTTCGGTGGACATTCTTTATCCCTTCATATGCAGCTTTGAACAGCTTGCGATAGAAGTGCTAAGTGAAGAACACTTTCGCAAAAACCATTGTTGGTAAGCTTCTGGGTGGCTTTTGCAGGAATAAAGCTCACTTCTGAGTACAAGTTGCTTGCATTCAGGCTGCGTTGTATCTCTCCAAACTTTTCCACAGAGGAGTTATCCTCGAGGAACGTCGTTTCCAACAAGGCCTCTTGTTTTGTTATCTCGTAAGCTGACGTACCTGGCACTCACACTCAGTGTTCCTTTCTCTCACGCCGAACCGCTCACCTCAGTATTGTCGTCGATCTGGCCACAATGATGCTGCACCTTGGCTGCAGACTTCATCGTCAATATGTGACAATCTTACTTTCCTCACATCCCTAGATTGCGCTATCAACTTTACACTATCAGCTTTACAAACATGAAACAAATTTTTTATATGACTTTACAAAAAGTATCATTAATTCTATCAAAATTAGCTTGTCCTTTTTTTGCATTTAACTTAATTCTACTATAAGATAAAGGTTATGGCTTCCTCATCTTCATCACGATGGATAGTAAGAATGAGATTGATGGTGATGATGGTTCAAAACCCGTCTCTATTGATCTGTTGTATTGTTTTTAACTTCGCACTTATCACTTCTTCTATTTTTTCGATCGCAAACCTATTTTTTAATTAAAAAATTTAGTTTTTGTTCCTAATTTGACTAATTGTCATCTATGCAATCCAATTGCCATTCTGGCAGGGTCGCAATTTGTAAGGTGGCGGGGGTTTTGTTATTTGCTTGCTTATTCTTGAACTGAGAACGACTGCATGAGGTAAAATGACAAGTTTAATGTCGCAATATTTCTCACTTCATTACAGCTTTTCACACAGTTTTCAACTTGCCAGCATAAAAACAGCACAATGGATAACGCATCTTGCCAACATAAAAAAGTGAAATAAGCTTATACATAACAATGTTAAATATTAACTCTCTGAAAGAACATTAATCTTAAGCACAATATTATGAAAGTTTAATTGGAAGTTTCTTTACATTAATCCTAAGCACAATAGTATGAAAGTTTAACTGGACGTTTCTTTACTAAATTGCTCCTACACATACGTTATGATATTGGGCAGTACTAGAAAAACCGTCCGATTCCGGTTCAAAGTTCGATACTATTGAGGATGACAATCGAGTCTATGGTGGAAGGTTAGTCAAGTGACAAATTTGAGCACAAGATTACGCAAGGCCGCTCGAGTTTACAGTGGACACAAGCTGGTGAACCAACAAAGTTTACGCCTCTGCACACGGTATTTACCTGATAACTGTTACAATGGAAAGTAGTTCTGCCATGCACTTCATAGTAGTTTTCAGAATATGGATGTCGATGAAGACCTGAATGGCAAAGGATGCACTCGTGCCAGTACCTTATCACTCTCATTCCGCCATGTGTTTCTACCCATTCCATGTGCACATTTAGTGGGGAAGCATGGCTGCTTATATGCCTCTGTGCATATTGTGATTAGTGCAACTCTATGTTGGACAGGGCATAATTAAATTATAATGGCAATGGATAAAGGAGTTTTATTTCTTGAACAAAATGGAGGCACTTAAAAACTCAAGACACAGAACATTTCCTAGAACCCAATATAAAAATGTGCATGTGCTGTTCAGAAGTGGCAAAGATGGTAAGAATATCAGACACTGAAAGACTTTACATCAGTAGAACAAGCTATATTATGCAACACATTCTCTTAACCCTCAATGATATGCAGGAAGCAACAGCATATTCCTAAATTCCCAACTTAATAGTGATTCTTGAAAGTTAATAAGAACGTTTTGTGTGATAGCTGCGGGTCTCTCTTCAAGTGTTTCGCAGGTCAAGGTTTTCAACATTTACGTTGTGCTCTTAAACGATTCCAACATAGCTATGACCCTTTGCGCTGAAGTACGCAGTGTGATTCTTAAGTGACATATCTAGATAATCGACAGCTTATCTTTGATTGTGAAATTGCCCTGGAAAATTATTCCATATGATGTTAACGACATGAAGTATGCAAACCAAGATGGCCACCGAGTGAGAGCACAGGTCACCTAAAAGAACTTATTTAAGAGGAAATAGTGTCAAATTTAAATTTTCTTTGTTTTGTATGCTTGCTGTAGTGTCCGTTCTTGTCCCACAACTGAATATTAGCGTCCCAGTAGAGCTTGTTCTTGAAAAGACTTGTTCTGTAGTTGAAGTCCCGATAATCGCGACATAACCCGAAATTTTGCGTGACATAAACACAAAAAATTATTTTCAAGTTTTCTTGATAGTGAAAAATTCGTTTAAAAAAGAGAACTACTAGTTTCATCAGTGTCTACTGTTGCAGTAGAAGTGTAATTAAACGTTTCTAAATCGTATTTAACCAACACATTTCGTGTTGTTTACTAGTTAGATAGACGCGATCTAGGCCTAAATTTTCCGAGTTATAAACGTTTAAAAAGATGACCAAACACGCCTGGTAACGTAAATTCTCTAAAAACAAAGTGATTACAAATTCATTCTTATGCCATTGTATCTCTAAATCAGTATAAAAACAACGACCACGGCACGTAAGACCTTTATGTTGTTTTTTGTTTCCACACAGACTCGCGTCCTTGACAAATTTAAAACATTCCTTAAACTTAATTCGAAACTGACCATGAGTGAGAAATGTGGGAGCTGTTATAGGTTAGTGAGTAAAGGGATTTGTTGCCAAACTTGTAGGAAATATTTTCACTGGGATGTGATGCAGTGGGGAAAATGTTGGGAGAACAGAAGGGGCTCTATCCTGGAACTGCAGAGTATGCAGTAGGAACATTTTGATTGGGGAACAGGAAAGGAAAATCCGTGCCCTTCAGGCACAGTTTGAGGAAGCAAGGAAGGAACTCATAAGGATCAAGAGAGATAGGGGGGGAGGAGGTTGGTTGGGAACTGGCAGCTGGTAGGAGGATAGGAAGAAAGAGAATGCGATCTGACAATTTTATCATCAACACCAAAACCAGGTATCTACCACTGCCAGAGTTAAGTGGAGAAGAGCCTCAGGTAGGACGAGGAGCAGGAAATGTGCAGCACACTTCAACCAAGGCTAAGTAGCATAGGAATATACCACATGTTAGGAAGAAGGAAGTGCTGCTGCTAGGTAGTAGCCATAAGCGAGGTGTAGGCCCTCAGTTGCAGGAAAGTTTAGGAGCAGCGTACCAGGCCACAAATATCTTCAAGCAAAATGCAGGGCTAAGTCAGATGACCTAGGGTCTTTATGTAAGGACTTTACAAAAGAGGATAATGTAGTGGTAGTGGGTGGGTCAGGAAACAGTTTGGACAGGGATGGGGCATATGACATGGGTGGGAACCTGGACAAATAGCTTCCCTGACTCATGGCACCAACGTACACTTTGTTGAGCTGTTCCGGCGTCATGATCGACCACACCTTGATGGAGCTGTGAGGCGAATCAGTGTGGGGACAGGGATGGCTCTGAGGATAGCCAACATTGCTCATGTTTCTGTGGTGCCTGTAGAGACTATCAACAGATGGGGTTTCACTAGGCATGGCCTACACTTAAACAGGACTGGGAAGAGAAGATTAGTACAGCTGATTCATGAAAGTATAAGGGGTGGATCTCAGTTCACACATGGTCAAATACCTGTTGTCTTAGGTAGGAAAAGTAGATCTTTTTAGGATAAATCCAGACAACAGGTTCCCCTGCCTAAAGAGTATCTCCAGCAGTTTAAAAAATACTGCAACAATCGCTCACAAGACAGATTTTAACACTTCAAATATCACACATACCAGATGTCACAAAGAAAAACAAGCTATTGGAAAGAGTAACATGGGGGATTTCACAGACTTAACAATCCTCCATCAAAACATGCAATCGATAAAAAATAAAATACAACTATTAGAAGTTGAGCTCCAATCTTTGAACTGCTCAGTAGTTTGTATCACTGAGCACTGGTGTAGAGACACAGAAATCCAACACGTAGTATTATCATTATGTGAAAGGACAAACTCTTACTGCAGAACTACTTCAAGAGGTGGAGGATAATTAATTTACATCAGAAAAGGAACATAGTTCAAATCAAGACATGACCTCAGTACAGTAAGTGAAGACAAACTCTTTGAAATATCAGCTATTGAATCAACAGTGCTTGATACCACCAAGGATTTAATCATTTTGTGTGTGTATAGATCTCCCAGTGGTAGTGTGGACACTTTTTTCAATAAATTAACGAGAGTTCTAGGTAAAGTCTCAAGTACAAAGGTCAACATAATTTTGTGTGGGGACATTAACATCAACATTAATATCATAAATGAATCCAGCAGCCCCTTCATAAACATCCTTCAAAGTTCTGGCATGTCCCTATTGGTCAATAGTGCAACAATGGTTACTGCAATGACTGTATCAGTAAATGACCATGTGACCACAAATATTGACAGGGAAAAATGTGATGTAGCTTTAAAAGATCTCGGACTATCAGACCATCTCTGTCAAATAACAACAGTAAAGTCAGGCATCAAATCATTCCCTGTTATTATTCTTATGGTTCTTTTCTGGAGTTTGAAAACTGTGTTCATATTTTGTGCATTCCGCTGGGATGAAGTGTATAAGGAAACCAAAGTGAATATGAAATCTCTAAGTTCTCCACATTGTTTAAATTGAACTTTGAAAAGGCATTTCCAAAAGTATGCAAGTCTGTATCAACATCTCACAAAAACAGATGGATAATACTAGCTATTAGGAGGTCCTCCCAAGCACTTAAACAGCTAAGTTTCATGAAAAAGATTTGCATTATTCTTAAATTTCTATCATATCTATAGGAAGGTGATGATTGCTGCAAAAAAGTCATTTAATGACAATATAATATATAATGCAGAGAATAAATGAGAAGCTGTCTGGGATTTTATAAAAAAGGACATTGGGAGCGGCAAACAAACGCAGAAAAACATATAGAAAGACAGTAAACTTAGATAAAGTACCAATGTGTGTACTGAAACAACGCATAGGGATTATACAAGGCCTCTTAAGAAATATAATAAATGAATCCTTCATGTCAGGGACATTTCCAGAGCAGTTAAAACAGGTAGAGTTGTATCTTTGCTTAAGAAGGGTAATACAGAGGACATAGACAATTACTTTCCCATTTCCCTACATGGATACTCTGCAAATCACATTTAAGTGCTTGGCAGAGGGTTCATCGAACAACCTTCACAGTTCTCTATTATTTCAATCTTGTATAGCGCACATTTGTACTCTCTATGTCTCACAGACTTGGAATTGTTTAAACTGAAGAAGATTTATTATTTCAAATGTCGCTCTTCACTTGCGACAAATCTGTATAATTGCAAAAGTTATTCCTAATGCTTCTAATTTATTTAATAGAATCTTGTGATCAACGATATGAAAGGCCTTAGAAAGATCCAAAAATATGCCTGTGACACTCATCTTTACCAAGAGCATCAAGTACAACTTCTATGAATTCTACTATAGCTGACTCTGTATTTTTTCCACGTGGGAAACTGAACTGTGATTCGCTTAAATGATTGTATTTATTCAGGTAATTCATTAATCTCTCTTTCATAATTGCTTCTATTATTTTTGAAAATGGTGACAGTAGATGTAGATGATTTTACCTTATTAAGAAAGATGAGATCAGTGCTTTAGAAACTATAATTCAGTCGCGAAGTTAGTCCAATATTTCGTTTTTTGTTCATTAGGTAATAGTGAAGAATTGTATCGAATGTCTTCTGTAACTAAGGAACACCTCAGCACTGTCATCTGCTCCGCAAAGGTCAATGACAGCGAGTCGCATTCCACAATATCGGAATCCATGTTGACTCCTACACAGGATCTTCTCCAAAAAGGGAATATAACCAATGCTTTTTTTTCTAATCACTTTAAATCTGCCTTTGTTTAAAAGAGGAGACAGCCCATCCAAGTAACCTATGTAGTGTTATGCAGCTGTAGCAACATGTCGAAATGCCATTCCTCTCTTGAGCGAGTTGAATAGATTTTCTATTCCCCTACCATTTGCCTCAACATATATGGTATCTGTTAGAGGTTCTTGTTATGACCGAAAGAAGAAATCTATTCATGATATTAATATAATCTTCAAATTCTAAATTATGTTAGACACTAGATTCATTAGAGACAAGATAACTGTAATTATCAATAAGAGTGTCCTGATCCTTGTCTGACAAAACCAGATCTATACCGTTATGCTTCAATGGAGTTAGAATTTGCCCTGTCTCAGGTCGACCATTTGACGTATCAAGATTGTGGTCAACTGACGCTCTTTGGCTACCTCCCGACCAGAATATACACTGTATGCAAAAATATCTTTGTACAGCTATTTACATCCATCTTATACAGGTTCCTTTGATGACTGCCTATTGAATCTCCTCAGTAGAGTTTGCTGTATCAGTGAGCCCTGCTTCATAACTTGGCTCAAATCAGCACAATGGTCAAAAAACTTGGTAGATGTCTCGGTAACACAGTATAATGCCTTCCTAATAACCACAATTTGGCGAGGGAGAGATTCCACTACGCTCCATAGCAAACAGTGTGTTCTTTTAAGGAGGCAAGTAATATTTTGACCAGTGAGCTTACGTTGCTATAAGGCACAGCCACATGTGGAAATCACATGGTGCATGGCAGACGTCAAGCAGCATACATCTGTATCCGCACTACAGTACAAATGCTGAGTGTAATCGAGAAATGACAAGAAAGGAGTGAGAAAATTTGATAGCACACTGTAAGTGACCGCTAAAATTTATTGAATAAACCAAGTGGTGTGTGTTATCTGTGTTGAGAAGTACTCCTTACTTCAAATAAGAAAGTAAATCAAAGATAACAAAACGGAAGTTATTAGAGTGATATGATTTCACTCATCAATTCATATGTCTTTTAGCGAATTTTGAACTTTTGGTGAAGTTTACGTCGTTAATGAAACAAAAACACGATTTCGACCCAGCTTTGGTTGGTAAAACCATCAGACCCATCACTGCAAGTTAGTCATTTTTACTTACATTATTTCTGCAACATCTTTGAACGCTGTGTCCTAGATACCATCACAATTCACAAATTCCATTAATAAGACACAATCACAACCTTTGTTTCAATAATAACTTCACATAGAGTAATGATATAGATTCATAGTTTGTGTATACGCAATGTGGCCATGCCGATTCAAGCCCACTTTAGCTCGTGCCCTTTGGGTTCTTAACATGAAGGAGCAGGGAATTGTCTGCATGCAGAGGCAATGACATCACCAAGATGGTGGAGAAATAAAAAAATGTGAGATGGCTGTGGCAGGAAATTAAATAATACAGCAATATTATAGTCACTGAGAAAACAAGAGAACTCCTTGCTGAAAAAGCAAATAAAACTCTCAAGGAAGTTTATGATTGGTCAATAAGCAATAAAGTGGCATTGAACATAAAGAAAACTAATGCCATGAATTTCAGTTTGAAGAGGAAAAATGAGAATGTTAAATTAAGTGTAGATGGCTCCTCTGTAGACTGTGTAACAAATGCAAAATTTCTAGGAATGAATATTGATTCTCAGTTGAAGTGGTGTCATCACACAAAGGTACTTGCAAACAGAATGTCATCAGCATGTTATGCCGTTAGAATCCTATCAACAGTGTTTAACATGCAGTGTCTTTTAGTTACATATTATTCATATGTACACTCAAGTCTTAGCTATGGCATTCTTCTTTGGGGAACAAATGCACAAAATATGAACACAGTTTTCAAACTCCAAAAAAGAACCATAAGAATAACAACCAAAAATACTAGTAGAGCTTATTGTAAAGATCTGTTCAAAACACTGGGGATTGTAACTGCTCCATGCGAATACATTTCCTGTCAGTTATACACATTAAAAATAATGTTGTTAATTACTGCACAAACAGCTCTGACCATGACCATGACCATGCAACAAGGGATAGACTCAACTTACATTTACCAAGAACAAAATAAACATCAAACTCAAAACAGCATTTTCTACCAAGGAATAAAACTGTACAATAAGTTAACAAAAGAGATTAAAGAAATTGCAAAAATACACTTATTTAAAAACGATAAAAGAGTAGGTGTTTGATAAAAAATGTTATACAAATAAATAAATAATAATAATAATTATAAAACATCCAACATTCCACATAATATCTTCACTTTATATTTTTTCCATGTTTTTTCCTTTCTGGAAATACTTAACCCCAAGCTATGCATAGCACAATACTATCACCTCTTCCACTTTCTGAGCTCAACATCTCACTCATTATCGAGGGATGCTGACTCAATTTTTCTCTGTGTGTGTGTGTGTGTGTGTGTGTGTGTGTGTGTGTGTGTGTGTGTGTGTGCCTTCTACTTTTACTACTAAAGCAAATCAATCATTTGATGTCTTCATCACTGATATCTGCAATTACAAAAAGACCACACGTTACTGCATTCAGCCAGAAATTTTGATAATACAGATGATCATTTTTCCTTCCTTCATGCTCTAATTTTACTGATGAAGATATGAAGCCAACTCACACTATCATATCATGTCATGTCGAAACAATAGCATTTACACAGGTCTTCAACATTATATGACACACATGATATCATATCACATCCCTGTCAAGATTTCTTAGGAAGAAAGTTTTGACACTGATGTTGATGAAGCAAACTGTATTGTCATCTGCTGGCATCAGTCAGTCAATTAATCTCGTTATTCGCCCATTGCCGATATACATTGTATGGATACAGTCATCAGTAGTTAACCAATCTCCCCTGTCTGCACCCAGTAGCTGAATGGTCAGCGTGATGGATTGTCAATCCTCTGGGACATGGTTCGATTCCTGGCCAGGTCAGGGAATTTTCTCCACTCAGGGACTGGGTGCTGTGCTGTCCTCACCATAATCCTATCATCCTTTTTGACTGCAGGTCACTGAAGTGGCGTCAAACTGAAAGACCAGCACCCGACGAATGGCCTGGTCAACGGGGAGCCCTGAGCTATGGTTAAATAAATGGAACCAATGTCCCCTGTACTCACCTTAGTTCTGTAAGTTATTTTAAGTTTTAACTCTTCTTAGTCTTTATTTTATTATTCTGCTTTATTTATGTGGCAAATTACAAATTTTGCATGACAACTTGGATTTTTTTCCATTGAGTTTTCTTTAAAACGAGGATAGATATCTGAAAATGAAAAATGATCTAGATTTTTCAATAACAGAGAAGAACTGACACCTACACTGCATGTAAATAACGACATAAATTGATGAAGCAGTTTTCACAATATATCATTTTATTTAATGAAGAAGTCAGTTCTATTGAGCTAACTACAGTTGTTTATGACTTTATTTGCAAAAAATGTCACACCAACATAGGTTTATGAAGCTTCATTGAATGACGAAGTCAGCTCTATTGAGCAAAATACAGTTGTTTATGACGTTATTTGTCAAAATGTAATAGGTAGGGTAGAAATATATTATGTATTTCTTATAAATATATTTGGTGTGTTTCTATGTATACATTTTTACTAGGAAATAAATGTCGACGTTTTGTAATGTTTTTTCCATTTCTCAGCATATCATCTAGAACAATCATTACATAATTTGCTTTGGCCATTAATAAACTTTGTAGTTATTAGTTTCCCATTTTCAGCACTATACTCTGACTTTTTGTATCGTCAAGGGTAACTCATCACCTCATTTTCAATGTTTGGTACTATCATAGCCTAAAATCCAGTTCATAGAAACCATCAATGGACTGTCACATCACGACACAACGTCAAAAACATGGTGTATTCATACTGGATATCATGTCATGTCATGTCATTTTGTTTAGGCCAGTACCAAACAGTGAAATTATGTTCAGAGACGCCATCCATTACACAAAAAGTTTGAGTACACTATCGAAATTGAGAAAATAACAACGAAAGAGATTATTAATGACCAAAGCAAACTTCATAACATATATACTAACGATTTTGTGTGGTAAACTGCTGAGAAGTGAAATATAATTTCAAAACAATGACTTGTATTTGTCTTTGAATATGTATACTTATATACACATCAAACAGTATATATAAGAGGTAACTAGAACCTGTGTACCTTATGCATCATTTTTTCAAGTGCACCTAATACCATCATAAACAATTAGAGCTGACAATTTCACTTTGAAATGTTATTTTATAAAAATTGCTTCATCAACTTGTGTGGTTATTTATGAATAGTGCAGGGGTTATCTCAGGATTTGTATTTGTATTTCTTTATTTATCCTGTAAATTGTGATTTAGTATATACTTTGTACAAACAACACAGGGTACGTGAGGTTTGATACAACTTTTATTTTGAAAAATCATTCAATAGATGTTGAATATTGGTAGCATAATTATAAAAACAATAAGATGATTGAAAGAATACTACTGTTAATGATATGTGATCAATTTCATTATATTTTCTTGGTATTCCAAAAAGTCAGAAACAGCATAGAATCAGTTATCCAACACATATTCTTTCAGTTTCACTTTAAACTTACATAAATTCTATATCTGTTTCAGATAGGATGGCATATAGCTATACAACATAATGCCAGTATGATACACTCCTCTCGTATAAATGTTTGTACTTATTTTACTGAGATGTGGGTAATGCTTCTGCCTAGCATCGTTAGAATACAGTCCACAGTTATGCTTGAAGGTATTTTCTCATTTTAATGTGCTTTCTTTTATGAAGATCAGTACTTCGTGAATAATAAAGCCAATTCACACTGCCGCCATGGTTTGTAACCTTGTGGTACTATCACATCAGAGTGTATTCACATTGTCCATCACATCACAGCACAACAATTCAATTCAAGTCATGTTGTCTTAACTAGCATGGCTGCCTTCAACAGTTTTTCCACAGGAATTGCGATCTTTGCAAGACAATTTTTGACATTTTTAACATGCAAAGCACAGATACACTATGTATTATCTTATATACATGGAGTCCAGAGAAGAAAGATAGAAGAGCTAAACAATGCAAAAAAGAGTTGGGGTCCGGTAAATGTCGTTATGTGATACAGAGGAATCTGCATTTAATAAGTATTTTGGAAAGTTGAAGCACCAGTTTTTCATTTGTTACATCTTATTGCACCCAAAAATACTGAAAGGAACATTGTGTTATGAGCTTTCATCACATCCTGTGAAAAACTGATTTGTTTAAGTTTAGTTTCCAGTCCAATGTAAATTTTTGTGCAATAGTCATTTCTCGCTCAATACCTTTCTCTTCAAGGTTTATAGGTGTTCTTTACATCTTGTATTTGGCTTTCCATAGTTCAGGTGCCTTATTTGTACTAGTGTTAGCTACTGAAACCATATAAATATTGACCACTGATGCTTGGAAAACGGTTTCACACACAATTCAGAGGACTAATTGAAATAACTAATGCTGACACAAACACATCAATTTAAACCAACAACTCTAATACATTACGTGATGCATATTTCACAAAAAGGCATTCCGCCACTGCTACCGTGTCTCAACTATTCAGTCCATTTCTTTATGAGACTTTACAAATGCCTGACAGCATACAAGTAAATTGTACTTACTACTCAGTCTGATTCCAGACACAGTACTCTTTTCACGTCGAGTTGCAGTCATACTGCTGTTCATTTCATTGTGAAATATTAAATATCGTACTGTTATGCATAAAAATCCACTTCATAAATGTAGTACAGGGCAAGTAATTTAATACGCTCATGTCTTACGATTCAGACTACTGTCTCAGTGCTTTAATTCACCTTTTATCATTTAGTACAAAATTATAAATTTTATCAAAAAATAACGAAATGAATCAGTTTATAGCAAATATAAAAAAAATACAGACTTAGAAATACAACTGATATCAGTCACAATGAAATGAAATATAGAGACATGTTTATGGATGTGAATGGGAGAAAATGTGCTTGTGGTTTGCATGACAACAACAGATGATGACGTTAGACATCAAAACATTCTTCTTGAGAAACCTTGTCAGTGGCATGATGTGACGTGACACAATGACCAATGTGGATGCCGTCATTGGAAATGCATTACAGACTGCTGTGACACGATGTGACATTATGGCCAATGTGAATAGGCTTATAAACAAGGATGATGATTTACACTGAAACTTTAAAATGTTGGTCTAAAAGTCTATCTGTATTTATCACGTTTTTTATTCTAACGATCTTTCTTTGTAGTCTAAATTTTTTCTAGTACTTATGGTGTTCTCCCAAAATATAATTCCCTACATCAGTAGTGAATGGATACTACCATGGTTCATTGTGACCACTGGTGCATGGTTTGTATTTTGTGAGACGATTCCTACAGCAGATGTAATTCTATTTATGTTCTTATTTACGTTATTCAGGTGCCTCCCATTTCAGGTTATATACCTAATAATTTTGTCACATAGATGAGACAGTTTTTTCTATCAATGTTAAAAATCGGTTTTCCAGGGTGAAGAGTCTGTGAAGTGTGGACACTAACTGTCACTTTTTTTTTTGAGAATTTATTATTAACTTCTATGTTCTGAATCATTCTGTTGAATTTTATATTACACCTGCATCTGTTTTTTGTAGGCTGTCTTCATCTTGTGATTTATTTCCAGTATCCAAGTCATCTGCCTAAAGTACTGTTGTCCCTGTAGTTAATTTTTTTGGTTAGATCATTAACATAAATATAAAAAGAATGGGCCCAAGGACTGACCCTTGAGGGACTCTGTATGTGATTCCTTGCTCATAACCGTAAAAATGAGAAATTATGTATCTTTCTAATTTATTTGAGTAATCTGGTGACGCTCATGCAAGTAAGAGAGAGTTCACCTGTTTGATAGTAATTACTTAGCTTCTGAAACAGAATGCGATAACCAGTTACATGGAAAGCATTACTAAGGTCAAGAAATATGCCAGTAACACGTTGCTTATTATGTACTGCAGTTATAATTTCAGCCAGGAATGCAAAAATAGCTGCCTGTGTTGATGTACCAGTTCTGAATTCTCCTTGTCATTAACTTATTATCATTTTTTTATTTAGGAAGGCTATTAGTCTCCTAAGAAACAGTTTTTCAAGCACTTTACCAAAGTCTCACAATATCGATACAGGTCCATAGTGTGCAGCTTGAGTTTTGTCTCCTTTCTTGTACAGTAGTGTTACTTCTGGCACTTTCAGATTTTTTTGGAATCTACCATTCATGACTGATGAGTTGAAAATATCTGTTAATTGTTCTATGATAAATACTACACTTGATTTCAAGATATTATCTGGTATTTCATCAGATTCAGCTGAATATTTATTGGGTAATCTATTTATTACTATAGATAATGTCTCAGATGTTGTAGGAGATATCAATAGTGTTCTCATATAAATTATTGAAATTGAATATAGTGCATTGCTGTTGGTTGTGAGTTGTGATGTTTGGTAATCATGTATTGCGCTATGTGTGAAAAGTACTTGTTGAATTTACTAGCCACTACTGTAGGTTCAGTTATTTTAGTATATTTTCATGAAGTTTTATGTTGTTGTTGTCTAATTATAGAGTATCTGTTTCTCTTATGATGATATTCCAGGTTGTTTTGAACTTGGTTCTGGCCCTGGAATTTTCTATTTATTTGTAATTTTCCACCTCCTTTGCTTTTTATATAACTTGTCTAAGTATTAGTTTGTATTGTTTAAACTAGCAAAAAAAAAATTTGTGGCTTGCTTTGAAGTTTCATGTAATTTCCTTTTATTCTAGCATGATATTTCTATTCCTGTTGTGATTCAATAAATTCGACTACCCACAGAATCTATTACTGATGTTTGTTTAAAAAAGGCTATTTAAAAAAAATGTTTGTATGTGGCCCTAAAATTTACCAAACTTGTCATTTGTGTTGTTTGAAGTGTAAACATCGTTCCAGTTTGTTCTTATCAAGAAAGAACACAAATAATCTACTTATTCATCATCGAAATTCCTGACATTACCTCTAGTTTTCTGGAGTCCATTACTGTAAAACCTAAATAATTTTTTTGCTTTGATATATCTGAACTTGTTAATGAAAGAATACACAATCCAAAAATTCCAAATCATCACAGAACATTAGTAGTTTGCGTCTAAGGCAAAGTAACAAAATGAATAAATTAAAATCAATAAATATAAATAAAATTAATAGAAATAATTAATAAATCTTTTGAAGAAGACCACTTTCGAGATGCCCTAAACCATGTAGATGTAAAACATTTGTTTGAAAAAGCTGAAGAGTAGAAATGGTAATGCAAGAAATGGTTATTGCACAGTTTCATGATTAACTATGAAATTTAAAGTTTAAGTAACAGATTTACATTTATTAGTTTAATAAGGATATTTTCAACAGGAATTTAAAGTCTGTGTTGAAAATGTTCTCCGCCAACATCCAAGCAAAGTTGTGCACATTGAAGCATGTTAAGGAAAACACTTTTCAGTACTCTTTGAAAAATGTTCGAAATTTCTTCACATATGTCGTTTTTTAATGTGTCAAGTGTTCTGGGATAGTTGTGGTAGACTTTAGCCTTTAGAAATCCCCAGAGGTATAATGTAGTGTATTTTGCGTCAAACTTCCATGGCACTGAACAGAGCGTAGTGACAAGAAAACAGAAAGATGGAACTAGTATGACTATACCATGTCCAGTTATTGTATGTGATTACAATAAAAACATGGGTGGTGTGGATCATGCAGACAGATTACGTTCAACTTATGGTCTCGACAAGCGATCAAAGAAATGGTGGCACCATCTCTTCTGGGGAGCAATAGAAATTGCTTTTGTCAATGCTTACGTCATTTTCAGTGATCTACATGGGGCACTGCCACTGCTGGAATTCAGGCGTGCTGTGGCACTAGTGCTAATGAATGAACAGCAAGTGCCAAATCTCAAAAAGAGAAACTCTGGTAAAGATGAAATAACTCTCCCAAATAGAAGGAAGGATAACTTTTCTGTTCCGAAGGATGTACGTCTTGGCAACAGAGGAAACCATTTTGTAGTGTTCAGTTGTAAAAGAGGACGATGCGAAATGTGTGCGAAAAATAAAATTCAGCCGAGACCACATTCACAATGTAGTACATGTAAAGTGTATTTGTGCTGCAATGAGAAAAAGAACTTTTTCCTACAATTTCATGAGGTATCACTAAATATGTGATATGTATATACTGTCAAAAATGTATAGCTAAGTTAGTATGTATTGTGAAGTTGCTCTAGAATAAATCTACGTGAAATTTTAAAAAAAATTCAGAAATATCATATTTCTGTTAATTAATTTTCTAATGTAAAAATATTTGATATTTATGTGGAATAAAGTACAACTTATAAAAATTGGAGCATTTTTCTGTGCATGTTGTGATTCTGTCCATGGAGTTTGACAGTACTTCTGAGTACCAGGAGAGAAAAAAGTTGTGAAAAATAAAATAAAATTTTACAAAAAATCCTACCGTCATTTGAGGCCACAATAGCATAAATTCTGCAAAGAAAATGTTAGAAAGTAAATTTTTTCTTATGTCAGGAAACAAAGGGTTAATATTATCTGAAATAAATAAAACTTAGCTTCACACAACGAATTTAAAACATTACTAGGACCAAAATTATTTAATTGCACAACATTCATCTTCATCTCAATCTTTATTATAATATTATTTAATAATTTAATAGGACTATTCCCTTACATTTTTACTAGAACAAGCCATTTAGCATTAACATTTGCAATCGCTCTGACTATATGATTAAGATTTATATTATTTGGATGAATTAATAAATTTAATTTCACTACTAACTATTGGACAAATACTTCTATTAATTCTAGAATCAGCAGTAGCTATAATTCAAGCTTATGTTTTCTCAATTTTAAGAACTTTATATTCTAGAGAAGTATACTAAACCTATGTCAACAACTCACTCAAATCAGCCATTCCTTGACCACTAACAGGAGCAATTGGAGCAATAGTCCTAGTATCAGGATTAAAAAATGATTCCACCTATTTGACATTAATTTATTTATAATTGGATTTGGAATTACCTTATTAACTGTAATTCGATGGTGACGAGATGTAGTACGGGTAGGAACCTATCAAGGATTACATACAAGATTTGTATCAACTGGATTTATTGCATCAGAAATGTTGTTCTTTGTATCATTCTTCTGAGCCTTCTTTAGAAGAACACTAGCACTAACAATTGAGCTAGGAATATTATGACCCCCAATAGGAATTCAACCTTTTAATCCTATACAAATTCCATTACTTAATACAGGTATTTTTTAGCCTCAGGAGTAACCGTAACATGAGCACATCACAGTTTAATAGAATCTAACCACACTCAAGCATTACAAGGATTATTTTTCACATTACTATTAGGACTATATTTCACAATACTTCAAGCATATGAGTATTGAGAAGCACCTTTCACTATTGCAGACGCAGTATATGGATCAACATTCTTCATTGCAACAGGGTTCCACGTAATTATTGGAACAATCTTCTTAACAACATGTCTACTCCGACACTCAATAAAGCAATTCTCACCAAGACACCACTTTGGATTTGAAACAGCAACATGATATTGACACTTTGTAGATATAGTATGATTATTCTTATATATTTCTATTTATTGAGGAGGTAGATAATTGTTTTTCTAGTATAAATAGTACATTTGACTTCCAATCAGAAAGCTTGATATAAATCAAGAAAAGCAATCTTAATCCTATCTACAAGTGTTTTTATTAGATTTATTATTCCAATAATTGTTATAATCCTTGCAACAACGTTATCCAAAAAATTAATCTATGACCAGGAAAAAGAAATTAACATTAGAGTCTGGGTTTGATCCAAAAAGATCAGCACGAATACTGTTTTCCCTTCGATTCTTCTTAATTGCAGTAATTTTTCTAATCTTTGATGTAGAAATTGCATTAATTCTACCGACTGTAATTATTTTCAAAACTTCAGACATTATAATCTGAAGAGTATCAACAATATTTTTTACTTTACTCCTATTAGGCAGACTATACCACGAATTATATCAAGGAGCCTTACAATGAGCAGAATAAAGGGTTGTAGTTAACTATAATATTTGGGTTGCTTAAAAAAGTATTGATATAATCAACCAACCTTAAGTAGATTAAGAAGAAAATATTGCAGTCAGTTTCAACCTGAAAACTTGGTAAATAATATGGCCTTATCCTTATTAATTGAAGCCAAAAAGAGGCATATTACTGTTAATAACTATTAAGTTCCAATTAAGGAAATGTATAGCCAATATGAAAGCCGCTAACTTATATTAGCGGTTAAACTCCATTAACATTTCAAAAATTTATATAGTGTAAATAAAACATTACATTTTCACTGTAAAAATAATATACTCATATTTATAAATACCTAAAAGTAAATATACTTCCTTAACATGTTCAGTGTCATGCTCTAATTATAAGCTATTTAAGTATAAGAAAAGTAACATCACTAAAATAAACATTCAAAAAAAAAAAGTTAAAGCATTAACCTTAAAGTTAGAATCATATCAACCCTGGATATAACCAATTAAATAAATAAATAATCTATATAAACCCTGACCACCAAATAACACACCTCAACCATAGTCACATGATTTTGATGAATAATAATGCAACTTTAAAGAAAAAAATCTAACAAACTTAGTTGAAAGGAAATGTATAAATCATATAGAACCAGCAAATCTAACAATAGAAAGCATACTTAAAGAATATAAATTATGAGAAAAATCAAACTTAGACATAAGATAACCTAAATAACCACCTAAAACAACAACTGTAATCGTCAAAAACTTTATATAATAAGGCAAAGCATTCACACGAGGAATATGGAATATCAACCAAGATAAAAGACTACCACCAAAAACAGCAACAAATAATAAACCAATCTTACCAAATGAAATATAATAACCCGCATCATCAAAAGAAAATCTAGAATAATAATTATTATCCCGAGATATTGAGTAATAAAGAAAACGAAAAGAATAAGAAGCAGTTAAACCAGTAGAAAAAAATTAAACGATTAATTCATCTTAAACAAAGCAAAAGACATGAAGTCCTTTGAATAAAATCCTGAAAAAAAGGTATACCACACAAAGACAAACTAGAAACATTAAAACAAACGTAAGTTAAAGGCATAAAATTAACAATTGAGCCCATAAAACGAATATCCTGAGAATCCTTTAAATTATGAACTATAGAACCTGCACACATCAATAATAATGACTTAAACAAAGCATGAGCCAATAAATAAAAGAACGCAAGTTTTGGATAAGCTATACCCAAAATTCTTATTATTAAACCAAATTGCCTTAAAGTAGAAAGACCAATAATTATCTTTAATTCAAATTCAAAATTAGCACCCAATCCAGCCAAAAATGTAGTTACACATCCAATTAAAAGTAAAAATAAACCACAATTATAAGTATCTAATATTGGTCTAAAACGAATAAATAAATAAACTCCAGCAGTAACAAGAGTAGAAGAATGGAATGAAGCAGAAACAGGAGTAGGAGCAGCCATAGCAGCAGGAAGTCAAGAAGAAAAAGTAATTTGAGCTTTTTTAGTTATAGACACCAAAACAATTAATATAGTAATAAGATTTATTTCAAAAAATTAGAAATAAAATCATAATATGAAATATAATTTCAACCCCCAAAAATTTAATACTCAAGAAATAGAAACTAAAATAGCAACATGACCAATACGATTAGAAAGAGCAGTGAATATACCATCGCTATTAAGATTTTACATTTTGATAATAAATAACTAAACAATAAGAAACCAAACCTAAACCATCCCATCCTAACAAAATTCTAATAAAATTAGGACTAATAATTAAAAACCATATAGAAAGAATAAATATTGAAACAATATTAATAAAACAATTTATATTTTTTATTCTCCTGACATATAATCCTCTCTATAGTAAATCACCAAAGAAGAAATATACATAACAAAAGACTTAAAAATAAGAGATATTGAATCCAAAATTACAGTTATAACAACTATAGAGCCATTCAAAAAGTTCTCATTCAACACAAACTCTACAATCAATTATTAAATAATAAATCCCTAAAATAAAAATTACAGTTCTCGAAAAAAAACAAAAAATCTCAAAGAACAAACAGAAAATAAATTCATGTCCTAAGATGAAAAACTTCTAATCATTGATTCCACAAAACAATATTTTAAATAAAAAGGCTTAAGCTATTTACACAAAGAAGTACTCACCCGTCAAACAAAGAATATTTCAAGGCAATCAATGAAAAAGTAAAAGATGAAGATAGCCAAGAGAACAAGTATAAACACTGGAATAATAATTTCCATGCTAAGAATAAGAATATATATACAAAGTATAAACAGCTCTAGAAAAAGATAAAAAGATTAAAACAAAAAATCTAAAAGAAAACAAGACAAAAATCTATTTAATAATCTAAGTTCACCTACCAAATTCAATGATGGAGGAGCAGCTATATTGGATGATAATATTACATAAATAAAACAATCCAGAAGAACATAAACCATGACCAACCAGTAAAGAAAGTGAACCTATACAACCCCATCAATTTATAGTTATCAATCCACCAATAACCATTCTTATATGAGCACCAGAAGAATATGCAATTAGATACTTCAAATCAACCTGACGAAAACAAATAAATCTAACCAGAAAAATCAAAAGTAATTAAACTTTAAACCAAAATAAGAAATCACCTTCATAACATGAAAAATTCCATAACTTTAATAAAATACCAGCAAGAATTATTCTACCTGAAATAGGAGCCTCTACATGAGCCTTAGGAAGTCATAAATGAACAAAAATATTGGCGTCTTAACTAAAAAGGCCAGAATTATAAACACACAAAATATAAAATAATAAGAACCAAAATCAACCAATAAAGGGAAATACAAAGTGTTAGAAAATCATAAACCTTAAATAATACCAACAATTAAGACAATCTAGCAACGAAAGTATAAAAAATTAAATAAACACCAGCCTGCAAATGGTCAGGTTGATATGCTCAACCTAAAATCAAAAGCAAAGTAGGAACTAATCTAGCTTAAAAAATATAAAAAGAAAGAAGACATAATCTAGCAAATGAACAATAGAGCATAATTATTAAAATTAAAACCATAAAAACAAAAAAATTGGAAAGATAAGAATTTAAAATAAACTGAACCTCTATCAGCAATTATTAAAGAGCAAACTAAAAAACTCAACAAAATTAAACTAAAAGAAAAATAATCAATACCAAAATTATATCTAATTATATTTAAATCAGCATATGAATATACACAAATTATAAAAACACAACTCTACAAAAACATTAAAGAATGAACCAAGCACCAACAATTATTTAATAAACAAAGAGGGATCAAGAAATAGTTATAAATAAATAATTTAGCATAAAGATAAACCAAAAGAATTAAAAAATCGTTACCATGAGACCGAATTATTGAAACCGAAATAGAAAGAAACGAAGCACCTTCACAAATATAAAAAACTAAAAAAATAACAGAAAAGAAATAAACGTAATCTAATTCAATAAGAAAAACAATAATTAATATAAATAAAGAAAGAACAATATACTCCAGTCTCAGAAGAACCATTAGCAAATGCTTACGTTTAGAAGAAAAAACATTTACACCAGAAAAATATACCAACAAAGAAGTAAAAACAGAGAAATAAACAATAGTTTTAATGGTAAAAAAACCAGTCTTGTAAACCGGAAATAAGTCTAGCCCCCACTTTTAAAACTTCAGAGGTAGAAAGCTTCCATTGTCAGTCCCCAAAACCGATATTTTTAAATAAACTAAACCCTGAAATGATTAAAACAATAATTATATCACTATCAAATGTAATAAATATTAATTTTATTAAATTAAGACTCCCAATATCAATAATACTTTTCATTATCCTTCAAACTTTCTTAGTTGGATTAATAACAGGAACAATTGTGGAAAGCTTTTGACTATCATATATTTTATTCTTAACATTTCTTGGTGGTATATTAATTCTATTTATTTATATTACAATAATTGCATCATACGAAATATTTCAACCTAAATCAATTACCATAATTATCACCTTAACAATATGGGACTTTATTATATCAACATTAATTATCCTAGACATAACAATATTTATAGACTTCTTCAAAAATACCGAACTATAAATATTGATAATTAATCAATTACCAAGAAATAACAATATCGTTAGAAAAATTATATAATAGACCAACAAGCATTTATACAATCATAAAAATATATTATTTATTTTTAGCACTATATGCAGTAGTTAAAATTACTAATATTAACCAGGGGCCTATTCGTAAAATAAGATAATTTACTAATGAATAAACCCTTACAATTAAGACATCCTTTAATTAAAAGTATTAACAACTCCGTAGTTGATTTACCTGCACCAACAAATATTTCATTTTAATGAAATTTTGGGTCCCTACTAGGATTGTGTTTGGTAATTCAAATCGTAACTGGACTATTTTTAGCTATACATTATATATCAAATATTGAAATAGAATTCAGTAGTGTAGTACACATCTGCTGGGACGTAAATAACGGTTGAATTATTCGAACTTTACATGCAAATGGAGCATCTATATTTTTTATTTGCATGTAGGACGAGTAATTTACTATCGATCTTATATATATACACACCTGGACAATTGATACAGTAATTCTATTCTGTTGAGTGGTACTTAAGATAAGTAAATAAATTAGTGAAATCAAAGTGAAGTAGAAATTATAAAATAAATGAAAAACTTAGTTTAGTTTAGAAGAATTACACACTGGCAAACTGCGGGCAGAACAGCAGAGCAGAAAGAGACAATGACCGTGAAGTCAGCAAGTTCAGAAGAAGCCATCGCCCTCCCCACATAAGCAGACACTGTCGATTCAGCCGTCAGCCTTCCCCCACTGCGCCGCTCCGCTGGCCGACGCACAACACACGCGGCCGCTTAGAGAAGAGAAACACTGGGACGCCACTTCCAAGGTATCACCACCCGATGCACGACTTCGCTCGCAATAATTAAACGGGCCACCTCGCACTGCGTGTCTCCAGTCAACTGGGCGAGACGGCGACACAAGATACACACTGCCATGCGTAATCAGACGCCGCCGCCGCCGCCGCCGCCGCCGCCGCCGCCGCCGCTGCCGCAGCAGAAGGCTTCGCAAACGACACAGCTGCCGTTCTCCGAGCCAGAACATCTAGTAAGGAAACAGTTGTACAAATCTTCAATAAAAGTTATCTTATGTAAAAATGCTGTTTCATTCTACCTCATACCCGAGCCAAGGAAGAACCCACCCTGCCCACATGTTGTTAAGAGAGAAAAAGTAATTAATTTAGTATTTTCACCCTGACAGAATGCTTTAGAATCAAATGCCCTTTGCAGTAATGCTCATCCTGGCAATTGACTAGCATCAAAAGGGAAAACCCAGTTACATTTAGTGACACAAGTGTTACATTTGGTGTCAGAGAAAAAACCCTTGGCTCAATATGAGGTGTGAATGACCGTCACTAAAAGTCCACAGTTAGTATCGTTTAATGTGTGAAAGGATAGGGGTTCGCATAGCAGTCGTAATATTTTCTTTGTTTAGAAGTGTATTCTCCCCCTATAAATTTAAGAGTTTTTCGAAAATATTTAAACATCTTTTGAATTCAGTGTAGTAAGATTGCGTAACTAATAGTTTGTAAAATGATGACACTAAATCGTACAAAGTCAGAGTCAGCACCACAAGCGGTTTCTACTGAGGAAGCTATTCAGAGCTTAGTTAATCAGATAGCACAGCTTAAAAGTGATAATAATGCATTATTTAAACAGTTGAGTGAGGTTAGGCAAACCAGTTCAATCCCTCCCACCCTAGATTCCTCAGCAGCAGCCTTGGTAACTCCTTTTTCAGCTAAACCTGGCGAGGACATAACAGCCTTTTTTGATGCTCCCTGCCGCCGTTGGATAAGCAGCTGCAGCAGCAAGTCGTATACTCCTAGCTCACTCATTTGTTACATAGTTTAATTCTTAATTTCTTTGTGTGTTTTTGGTATTTGCATTGTTTAATTCATAAATTTCGGGCGTATTACAGTATTTGAGAGCTGTAGCATCGCGTTTTAGTGCCTGAATAGTGTAAATTTGCGTAGTCGTCTGTCTTCTGTTTTTGTTTTGAACGGCCAGTGTCGGTTGGTCACAGTCAGTGTGCTCCCTGCCGCCGTTGGATAAGCAGCTGCAGCAGCAAGTCGTATACTCCTAGCTCACTCATTTGTTACATAGTTTAATTCTTAATTTCTTTGCATGTTTTTGGTACTTGCATTGTTTAATTCATAAATTTCGGGGTATTATAGTATTTGAGAGTTGTAGCATCGCGTTTTAGTACCTGAATCGTGTAAAATCGCGTAGTCTCCTTCCGCCGCCGAGCAGTGCGTCAGCAGTGCGCAAGTAACAGCATTACTGAATTTACTAGGCAGTCTTGTATTTTAATAACCCTTTAAATTTTGTGTCGATTTGTTTGCGCTCTCTGTAGATTAGTTCAGACGTTCTTTGCACAACAGTTTTAGTATGGATAGGGACTGCAATTGCTGTGTTCGGATGCAGGTTGAGTTGGCATCCCTTCGCTCCCAGTTTCAGGCAGTGTTGGCTTCGGTCACACAGCTTGAGGATGTTGCCAATGGGCATCACTGTGGGGGTCCAGATGGGGGTTTGTCAGGGACGGCCAGCTCGTCCCACGCATCCCCCGATCGGACTACGACTGCGGTTGCCTGGTATACTGCCCGCATTGAGGCTGATCCCTCACCTGTGGTAGAGTGGGAGGTCGTCTCAAGGTGTGGCAGGGGGCAAAAGACATTCCGGAGGGCTGAACGGAAGGCCTCTCCAGTTTGTCTGACGAACCGGTTTCAGGCTCTGTCTCAGGCTGATACTGGTCTTTGGCCTGACATGGCTGCTTGTCCTGTTCCAGAGGTTGCCCCTCAGTCTGCAAGATCCGGGCGGTCACAGGGGGTGGGTTTACTGGTAGTTGGGAGCTCCAACGTCAGGCACGTAATGGGGCCCCTTAGGGGTATGGCAGCAAGAGAGAGGAAGAAAACCAATGTGCGCTCCGTGTGCATACCGGGGGGAGTCATTCCAGAAGTGGAAAGGGTCCTTCCGGATGCCATGAAGGGTACAGAGTGCACCCATCTGCAGGTGGTCGCTCATGTCGGCATCAATGATGTGTGTCGCTATGGATCGGAGGAAATCCTCTCTGGCTTCCGGCGGCTATCTGATTTGGTGAAGACTGCCAGTCTCGCTAGCGGGATGAAAGCAGAGCTCACCATCTCCAGCATCGTCGACAGGACTAACTGCGGACCTTTGGTACAGAGCCGAGTGGAGGGTCTGAATCAGAGGCTGAGACGATTCTGCGACCGTGTGGGCTGCAGATTCCTCGACTTGCGCCATAGGGTGGTGGGGTTTCGGGTTCCGCTGGATAGGTCAGGAGCCCACTACACGCAACAAGCGGCTACACAGGTAGCAGGGGTTGTGTGGCGTGGGCTGGGCGGTTTTTTAGGTTAGATGGCCTTGGGCAAGTACAGAAAGGGGAACAGCCTCAACAGGTGCGGGGCAAAGTCAGGACATGCGGGGACCAAGCAGCAATCGGTATTGTAATTGTAAACTGTCGAAGCTGCGTTGGTAAAGTACCGGAACTTCAAGTGCTGATAGAAAGCACCGAAGCTGAAATCGTTATAGGTACAGAAAGCTGGCTGAAGCCAGAGATAAATTCTGCCAATATTTTTACAAAGATACAGACGGTGTTTAGAAAGGATAGATTGCATGCAACCAGTGGTGGAGTGTTCGTCGCTGTTAGTAGTAGTTTATCCTGTAGTGAAGTAGAAGTGGATAGTTCCTGTGAATTATTATGGGTGGAGGTTACACTCAACAACCGAGCTAGGTTAATAATTGGCTTCTTTTACCGACCTCCCGACTCAGCAGCATTAGTGGCAGAACAACTGAGAGAAAATTTGGAATACATTTCACATAAATTTTCTCAGCATGTTATAGTCTTAGGTGGAGATTTCAATTTACCAGATATAGACTGGGACACTCAGATGTTTAGGACGGGTGGTAGGGACAGAGCATCGAGTGACATTATACTGAGTGCACTATCCGAAAATTACCTCGAGCAATTAAACAGAGAACCGACTCATGGAGATAACATCTTGGACCTACTGATAACAAACAGACCCGAACTTTTCGACTCTGTATGTGCAGAACAGGGAATCAGTGATCATAAGGCCATTGCAGCATCCCTGAATATGGAAGTTAATAGGAATATAAAAAAAAGGGAGGAAGGTTTATCTGTTTAGCAAGAGTAATAGAAGGCAGATTTCAGACTACCTAACAGATCAAAACGAAAATTTCTGTTCCGAAACTGACAATGTTGAGTGTTTATGGAAAAAGTTCAAGGCAATCGTAAAATGCGTTTAAGACAGGTACGTGCCGAGTAAAACTGTGAGGGACGGGAAAAACACACCGTGGTACAACAACCAAGTTAGGAAACTACTGCGAAAGCAAAGAGAGCTTCACTCCAAGTTTAAACACAGCCAAAACCTCTCAGAGAAACAGAAGCTAAACGATGTCAAAGTTAGCGTAAGGAGGGCTATGCGTGAAGCGTTCAGTGAATTCGAAAGTAAAATTCTATGTACCGACTTGACAGAAAATCCTATGTAGTTCTGGTCTTACGTTAAATCAGTAAGTGGCTCGAAACAGCATATCCGGACACTCCGGGATGATGAAGGCATTGAAACAGAGGATGACACGCATAAAGCTGAAATACTAAACACCTTTTTCCAAAGCTGTTTCACAGAGGAAGACTGCACTGCAGTTCCTTCTCTAAATCCTCGCACAAACGAAAAAATGGCTGACATCGAAATAAGTGTCCAAGGAATAGAAAAGCAACTGGAATCACTCAACAGAGGAAAGTCCACTGGACCTGACGGGATACCAATTCGATTCTACACAGAGTACGCGAAAGAACTTGCCCCCCTTCTAACAGCCATGGACCGCAAGTCACTAGAGGAACGGAAGGTTCCAAATTATTGGAAAAGAGCACAGGTAGTCCCAGTCTTCAAGAAGGGTCGTCGAGCAGATGCGCAAAACTATAGACCTATAGCTCTCACGTAGATCTGTTGTAGAATTTTAGAACATGTTTTTTGCTCGAGTATCATGTCGTTTTTGGAAACCCAGAATCTACTATGTAGGAACCAACATGGATTTCGGAAATAGCGATCGTGTGAGACCCAACTCGCTTTATTTGTTCATGAGACCCAGAAAATATTAGATACAGGCTCCCAGGTAGATGCTATTTTTCTTGACTTCCGGAAGGCGTTCGATACAGTTCTGCACTGTCGCCTGATAAACAAAGTAAGAGCCTACAGAATATCAGACCAGCTGTGTGGCTGGATTGAAGAGTTTTTAGCAAACAGAACACAGCATGTTGTTATCAATGGAGAGACGTCTACAGACGTTAAAGTAACCTCTGGCGTGCCACAGGGGAGTGTTATGGCACCATTGCTTTCCACAATATATATAAATGACCTAGTAGATAGTGTCGGAAGTTCCATGCGGCTTTTCACGGATAATGCTGTAGTATACAGAGAAGTTGCAGCATTAGAAAATTGCAGCGAAATGCAGGAAGATCTGCAGCGGATAGGCACTTGGTGCAGGGAGTGGCAACTGACCCTTAACATAGACAAATGTAACGTATTGCGAATACATAGAAAGAAGGATCCTTTATTGTATGATTATATGATAGCGGAACAAACACTGGTAGCAGTTACTTCTGTAAAATATCTGGGAGTATGTGTGCAGAACGATTTGAAGTGGAATGATCATATAAAATTAATTGTTGGTAAGGCGGTTACCAGGTTGAGATTCATTGGGAGAGTCCTTAGAAAATGTAGTCCATCAACAAAGGAGGTGGCTTACAAAACACTCGTTCGACCTATACTTGAGTATTGCTCATCAGTGTGGGATCCGTACCAGATTGGGTTGATGGAGGAGATAGAAAAGATCCAACGAAGAGCGGCTCGTTTCGTCACAGGGTTATTTGGTAACCGTGATAGCGTTACGGAGATGTTTAACAAACTCAAGTAGCAGACTCTGCAAGAGAGGCGCTCTGCATCGCGGTGTAGCTTGCTCGCCAGGTTTCGAGAGGCTGCGTTTCTGGATGAGTTATCGAATATATTGCTACCCCCTACTTATACCTCCCGAGGAGATCACGAATGTAAAATTAGAGAGACTAGAGCGCACACGGAGGCTTTCAGACAGTCGTTCTTCCCACGACCCATACACGACTGGAACAGGAAAGGGAGGTAATGACAGTGGCACGTAAAGTGCTCTCCGCCACACACCATTGGGTGGCTTGCGGAGTATAAATGTAGATGTAGATGTAGATGTAGATGATTTAGTAGCAGCTGCAAAGTTAGGATCATAGTCAGATGAACAGTTCTTACAAATGACAAAGTTAAGATTGCTAGGAGAGGCTAAAGCACACGTATTATACCATGAAGAATTACGGAATGCTCCAACATTTGAGGAATTGAAGAAAGGATTGCTTGAACGTTTTTAAAAACAGAACAGCTGTAGATTTTATAGGGAACAGTTAAACACTATCACTCAGAGGCAAAACGAGTCGTTAGAAAGCTTTGTAGATAGGATTAGAAACGTTAATATTAACACCAATCAGTTGACAACTAGTGATGAAGCAAATAAAGTTATTTTACAAGAGGCAGAAGATAGAGCTCTGGATACATTTTTACGTGGGTTACCTACTGAAACGTCCCTTCGTGTCAGGGCAGAGTTTCCTAAAAATTTAGCATGAGCTGTGTCTGTGGCGACAGCTTTCGAAGAAATAGACATTGCCACCAGATACAAGGAGAAGCGAAATGTATTTTCAGCAGGAGTACGATGTTTTAGGTGCGATCGACAGGGACATACAGCAAAAAATTGCTGACAACCTAAATGCACTAATTGTCAAAGAATAGGTCACACATTCAAGGAATGCAGGTCTAAGAAAGTTTTTGGAAATAGAAGTCAGTTAAACTCAAACAGGAATGTCAGATCCGCCGCCAGGCGTTCCCAATAAAATTTCATGCCATTAAGGCAAATGTGAAGGCGGAATGCTGGTTATCTGCTACCATACAGGATAAAGAGGCAAGGATACTCTTGGATACAGGCGCAAACATATCAATAGTGAGTAATGAATGCATTGGAGAAAAGAAATATGACCCTCCAAGGTATAGATTGAGTGGAGTAGGAGGAGGTAGAGTGAAGTCATTAGGATGTACATCATTGATTTTCTATATTCACAGTGTACAATTTGAAGAAGATGTAGAAATGGTAACAATGGTAACTGACGGGTACAGTGCGATCCTAGGGCTGGATTTCCTGAATAAACATCACGCTAAAATCGACCTCAGACAGCACACTGTAGAACTTAGCGGAATAGTGTTTCAGCTAGGTGACACCGCTGCAAAGGGCCCCCTGCCGCAAGATTTCCCCAACCGGAAGGCGAAATCAGCTATACTGCGTGCAACGTCCTTGAAGGTTGATTTGCAGGATAAGATACCATTTGGGTCAGGAAAACTTTTCTGGATAACCGTTGACCCCGAGGTACCTACAGATACAGTGTGTCTAATAGAGCCATTAGAGGAAAATGAGGAATTAGATGTATCACATTGTTTTGTACGTAGAAGTGTTGTACGGGTTCAAGACATTGAGGGAGAAAGGAAAGTACCGGTACATATTGACAATTTCGGAGTGGAGGACAAAGAGTTACATAAGGGAATATTAGTAGCTACAGTCAGTACTTTTGAAGAAGAAGATTTCATTTGGTCAGATATTGCTGATGGTCAGAAACCAGACGCCTATTAAACTGCATTACGCCAGAAGATTGAGCATTTGAAAGGAAATGATAGAGACATGATAGAAGCAGTTTTAGTTGAGTTCCAAGATTTATTTAATGCAGAAGGTCCACTGCCAGCAACAGATATCACACAGCATAGGATCCCAACAGGAAATAGCCCCCCAGTTTATAGGCAGCCTGATAGAGTTCCGCATCACTTACAGCCAGTACTGGGCGAATTTTTAGAACAGCATCTAGAAGATGGAATTATAGAATATTCTGATTCGCCTTATAATTCAAATATTGTAATTATTCCCAAGACATCTCCCGACGGTACGAAACGTTTAGATTTTGTTGTGACTACAGACACCTTATCAAACAAACAATCTCAGATGTTTATCCTCTTCCAAACATTACAGATATCATTGACAGTTTGGGTAACAGTAAATACTTTTCAAAAATCGATCTACGTAGCGGATATCATCAATTGGTAGTTGCACCTGAATATAGGCATAAAACAGCATTTTCTACCCCTGGAGGCCACTGGCAATTTAAAAGAATGCCTTTCGGTTTGAAAAACGCACCAGCAACTTTTCAAAGACTATTCGATGGAGTATTGCGAGGACTCCAAACTCAGCAATGTTGTGTATATCTAGACGATATTATTGTATTCTCCAAAGACATTAATGAACATGCTGTGCATTTGCGTAATGTTTTTCAGAGACTTAGAAAAGCTCAATTAACATTACATATGGAAAAATGTAGTTTTGCATTGACAGAGGTTACATACCTAGGGCATGTCATTAGTGAAAAAGGAATTAAAACAGATCCTCGATTAATTTCGGCAGTTAAGGACTTCCCAACACCACAACGTGTTAAGGAAGTACAAAGTTTCATTGGTCTTGCATCGTATTACCGAAAATATGTTCAAAATTTTGATGAAATAGCCTGACCCTTAACCCAATTATTAAAAAAGGGTGCAAAATTTCAGTTGTCTGAAGATTGTGAATCAGCATTTCAGACCCTTAAAAATAAGTTAACACACAGTCCATTATTAGCCTACCCAGATTATAATAAAGAATTTATTTTATCCTGTGATGCAAGTGGTCATTCAGTAGGAGTTGTTTTAAGTCAGAATATTAATGGCGCGGAACACCCCATAGCCTATGCTTCGAGACAACTAACAATGGCAGAAAGAAATTATTCCACAACGGAGAAAGAATTGTTAAGTGTTATTTATGGCATCAAATACTTTAAATGCTACTTGTATGGTAGGAAATTCAAGGTTATTACTGACCACGCAGCTTTAAAATGGTTGCTTGGGTTAAAGGATCCATCTAGTCGTCTTACCCGTTGGGCCCTATGTCTTTCTGAAATGGATTTCGAAGTTATCCACAAACCAGGCAAAAAACACACAAATGCAGATTGCCTAAGTCGGATAATAGCACTTTTGGAAGCAACAGGCAGAGATACTGAGGACTGAAGAAAGGCACAAGATGAGGATACAGAATGCAAAAAAAAGCAACTCAAAAACAATTTTGCTTTGAAGATGGTGTATTATGCCATAAAACAAAACTTGGACCGCGAATTGTTGTTCCCCAACATCTTAGACAAGAAATAATGGCAGATGCCCATGATCATATCCTTGCAGGACACGGTGGACAGCGGACAACCGAAAGACGTGTAGCAGAGCGATTTTGATGGCAAACCAGAGAGCAGGATGTTGCGCAGTACGTTCGTAATTGCATTGCGTGCGCACAACGAGCTGAACTTTCTCGTTTAGAAATACCCTTCAGATGATCCCCGAGGCTTCATGTCCATTTCAAATCTGCGGAGTGGATCTCTACGGGCCATTTCATAAAACACCTGCAGGTAATAAGTATGTTCTTACAATTATAGATCACTTTTCACGCTATCTAGCTATGGTCAGTCTCCCAGATCAACAAGGAAATACACTTGCCCAAGCTTTAGTTACAACTGGATACTTAAATTTGGCGTACCTGAAGCTATTATCACAGATCAGGGATCTAATTTTGTGTCTGAATTAATGAAACAGCTATGCCACTTACTAAAAATACGTAAATTACGCACAACTCCGTTACATCCTCAGTGCAACGGGCGCACAGAAAGAGTTCATCGGACAATTGGCAAGATGCTTAGTTATTATATTAACGAACAACATTCTAATTGGGATACGTATTTACCAATAATCGTGTCGGTATACAACGCCAAAACGCATGAAGCAACTGGCATGTCACCTTATGAAGTAGTCTATGGGAAAAAAATGCCGCCCCTTTTGATGTAATCAGGCAGAAAAACGGAAAAGTCGAAGAAACAATAAAAGATTTCAGTCGAATGATGAAGGATGTATGGAAAACGGTTCAAAAATCTAATACAAAGGCTTTGGAACGACAGGAAGGGTTAGGTAATGCCCAAGCTAAATATCCAAATTACAAAATCGGTCAATGGGTGATGCTTTCAACCCCATACATTGTGAAAGGAAAAACGAAGAAATTTGTAACGAACTACAGAGGTCCTTACCAAATTATTGAGATTTTGTCACCAGTCAATGTTAAACTGCAACATCCTACCCGAACTACTATTGTCCATGCAAGTCATTTAAAACCTTTTAAGGGCGCTCCAGATGTAATTCCTTCAACAATAGTGTCTGCTTTTTCGAAGGATGGAGGAAGTTCCCGAAAAGGAAAAAGAGTGGCCACGCCAGCACAACATACAGACATGGCGCCATACAGTCTTCGACCATGAGTGCGAATGACCTAGTGGAATCTTAGTAGACTGTGGATAATATACAAATGTAAATAATTAATAAATGATAATGGTTTATTTTTTAAGAAAAAAAAACGTTGAACGTAGAAACATGTAGATCTTTTAGTTAACAATGTATTTCTTCTTTCCTTTGTTTTTGATTTTCCTAGGTTGGTAAGCCCATAACCATGTTGTTTGCTTTTTTCAGAAAACGCCATGGAAGCATTTCCTATATAAAACCTGTCCCACCTCAATGACTTCCTTGACAGTTCCCTTCTGAAGTCATTAAATACAGGTATGTCCATAAACTCACAGCAAGGCAAAGTTGTTGCCAATTTTATGCTCCAACATGTCTTAAAATTAAAAAGTGAACACAAAACTAAAATTAAAATGCTAGGAACGGGTATATCTGGAACCTTTGTGTTGGTGTTTCTGCTTTGTACAGTTTTGTTTTATTTAAGATGGAAAAATAAGACAAATAATAATATACCATTTTATCAAATCTCTGTTAACTGGATGCCATACTCTTAACAGGTGTACTTCAGCGGTTACTTGTGAGCATTAGTGTATTGATTTTGTTTACTGTACTTCAGTCTTTACTAAGCAGTCTCATGTTAAAATAAACAATACTGTAGAATAGATATTCTTGCATTAATATAGGGTAGATTAAACAGGTTTTGCTATGTAATTTTCTAAGTGAAAAATCTGTTTTTGTTTATTCATTGTCATCAAGATTTGTTACACTTATTATAACCATTTATGTGTGAACTATGTGATTCATTAGCGTACAGTGCTTTAGTAAAGTGATAAACTACTTTCAACATACTTAATGTGAAGCGTGTGTAATCGTCTAAGTCGAGAGTTTTCATTGCTTGTGTTATTGCTTTTGCCGTGTGAAGAGTGTAGGAATGTTGAGTGGTAAATTCGAGGGCGAATTTCTCCGAAGGGTGGAGGAATGTTGAGTGGTACTTAAGATAAGTAAATAAATTAGTGAAATGAAAGTGAAGTAGAAATTATAAAATAAATGAAAAACTTAGTTTAGTTTAGAAGAATTACACACTGGCAAACAGCGGGCAGAACAACAGAGCAGAAAGAGACAATGACCATGAAGTCAGCAAGTTCAGAAGAAGCCATCGCCCTCCCCACATAAGCAGACACTGTCGATTCAGCCGTCAGCCTTCCCCCACTGCGCCGCTCCGCTGGCCGACGCACAACACACGCGGCCGCTTAGAGAAGAGAAACACTGGGACGCCACTTCCAAGGTATCACCACCCGATGCACGACTTCGCTCGCAATAATTAAACGGGCCACCTCGCGCTGCGCGTCTCCAGTCAACTGGGCGAGACGGCGACACGAGATACACACTGCCACGCGTAATCAGATGCTGCCGCCGCCACTGCCGCAGCAGAAGGCTTCGCATATGACACAGCTTCCGTTCTCCGAGCCAGAACATCGAGTAAGGAAACAGTTGTACAAATCTTCAATAAAAGTTATCTGATGTAAAAATACTGTTTCATTCTACCTCATACCCGAGCCAAGGAAGAACCCACCCTGCCCACATGTTGTTAAGAGAGAAAAAGTAATTAATTTAGTATTTTCACCCTGACAGAATGCTTTAGAATCAAATGCCCTTTGCAGTAATGCTCATCCTGGCAATTGACTAGCATCAAAATGGAAAACCCAGTTACATTTAGTGACAGAAGTGTTACAATTCTTAGTTATAGCAACTGCATTTATAGAATACGTTTTACCTAGAGGCGAAATATCATTCTGAGGTGCAACAGTAATTACTAATTTATAATCAGCAATTCCATACTTAGGAACAGATTTAATTCAATGAGTGAGAGGAGGATTTGCTGTTGGTAACGCAACAGTAAATCGATTCTTTACATTTCATTTTGTATTATCATTTATTATTGCAGCTATGGCAGCAATTCACTTATTCTTCCTCGATCAAACAGGATCTAATAACCCATTAGGGCTAAACCGAGATATCAAAAAAATTCCATTTCACCCATACTTCACTTTCAAGGATTCTATCACATCTGAAATAATAACATCGTTATTAATTATATTATGTTTAATTAACCCCTAAATTCCAGGAGACCCAGATAATTTTGTACCCACCAATCCATTAGCAACACCAGAATGATATTTCCCATTTGCATATGCAATTCTACGATCAATTCCTAAGAAGTTAGGAGGTGTTATTGCACTATTCTTATCAATTAGAATCTTATTAATTTTACCATTCTATAACAAAACACCATTCCGAGTATCCAATTTTATTATATCAATCAGATCCTGTTCTGAATTAGAGCAGTTGTTTATTAACATGAATTGGTAAACGACCAGTTGAAGAACCTTATATCATAACAGGACAAATCTTAACAATTATCTATATTACAAACTTCTTAATTAATGTCCATGTTGCAAATGCATGAGATAAGCTAATTAACTAATAAATATGTTAATTATCTAAGGAAAAGCATATCTTTTGAAAACATAAAACTAGAAGTTTAACTCTTCTATTAACTTTTCTTAAAAAATTTCACTAATAAATGAGCTAAATAAAATCTAAACCAACAAAGAAAATAAAAAAATTAAAGATAAATGTAAAAAACTTTTTCAAGCTAAGTATATCAACTTATCATAACGGAACCATGATAAAGTACCTCTAACCCAAATAAAACCTAAAGATATAATAGCAAGGTCAATAAAATATATAAAAGAATAAAAATCACCTCCTAAAAAAATTAAAGCTAACAGTATTCTTATAAAACCAATACTAGTATACTGAGCTAAAAAAATTAAAGTAAAACCACCTGTACCATATTTGATATTAAAGCCTGAAACTAACTCAGAGTCACCTTCAGAAAAATCAAAAGGGGTACGATTAGTCTCAGCCAAACAAGAAGCAAAACAAGCTAAAACTAAGAGAAAAGAAATAATAATAAATTGCTGCTGTTTGAAGGTAGCAAAGAGACTGACAAGCTAGTAATGCTACTCACACACTCACAGTCCAGTTTGGGCCGGTATTATGTGCACCACTCTGTATATTCAAAAATGTACAGCCTATCCCTGCCCTAATTTTTGTGACATTTATGTAACAAAGAAATTAAAATCGTCAGAAAGTTTTCGAGATTTTTGCTAAAAACACTTCCCTATTATGTACGATATACATTAAAAATGTGTACTCCATCTGAACTTTCATACGAGTATTGTGCAAACATCTGAAGTAAATAGGTCAAGAAACATTCAAGATTTTTGGTAACAGTGTCAAACTGCAACTTGCCTCTATACATGCATCAAAAAAAGGTTTTGCATTCCCGCTTCCCCAAACTCCTGCAGACGTTGACTGTGGATTTTGTATCACAGACATAGTCCCTTTCACCTGAAACGTCCCCTTTGAAAAATTATTCAAGACTGTGCTTAACCTGACACACAATATTATTTAGCGCAACGCAATCTGACTTTCAAAAATCCCTACAAAAGAATGGCCCTGACTAACATTAAACTATACCTTTCACAAATAACTTACCTCACAAAAATCTTCATTACTCGAACTATTGCAATACAGCAAGCGCCACTATTGCCAGCTAAATAAAAGATTCAAACTACAGAAGGCACTAACTACTGATAGGGATAGTTAGCAAATGAAAGATATTAATAGAGAACAAACAATGTATTTACCTTAATATTCATAATTGACATCCAGTATTACAAATTATCAAAACTCCGCCATCTCTCTCCCCACATCCACCACTGCTGGCGGCTCACCTCCAACTGCGCAACGCTACGCGCTGTTCACATCCAGCTGCCCAACACTACAATGGCAGACAACAATGCAAACTAGCCCCAGACTGCACACAGCACAGCCAGTGATTTCATTTTGATACAGAGAGCGCTACGTGGCGGCGGCGTTACCAATATAAGAACCTAAACAGCCTACTTACATAAAGAAAACATAAACAGCCTACTTACATAGCCCCCATGCTCCCCACAAAAAACTTTTACAAATGGTGTTGGGCACTGGCCAATACAGATTTGACAAAAATTTTTCACAATTACAGTAACAAAGATATAAAATGCACACACTTATTTATACAATGTTGGTCAAAAGCTAAAATTTTCTCACAGTCCATAAAGACAGTCCAGATCATTCATCATAATAGTAATTACAGTTTTTTTTCACAAAGTCTCATTAGTAAAAAAAAATTGCACACAGAAGTAGTGGATTTCCATGCAGTCTTGAAGAAGTGGTGTTCTCCTTCCAACAGAAAGACAGTGCTGACTCTTGACATGCAGACAGGTAATGGACCACAACAGAGCAAACCCACAGCAGAGTCATTCGACGTTTTGAAGAATATTGGTAGGTAGGTCATCACAGAGCAGACCCACTGCAGTCCTGGTAGAGAGTATTGGTGGGCCACCAGAGGTGCAGACCCACTGTAGTCCTTGTAGAGATTGTGGACAGGCCCACTGTAGTCCTGGTAGAGATTGTGGTATTGGTTGGCCTTCAAAGATGCAGACCCACTGTAGTCCTTGTAGAGACGGCCAGCAGCCATCTGTTGTGACTGTGTGGGTGCACAATCACCAGTGAAGAGTCTTGCAGTTAATATAACAAGTCCATAACCTCCACTTGTGCACTCACAAAGTTGTTGGAATTGTCCTGAGAACCAGCAATGCTGTTATCCAGTCCCTTGCTGAATTATTAACACACGTGCAAACACTAACAGTCCCTACTTCTCACAAATTGTCCATATACTATGACCAACAGAAAAGTGTGCAGTGAAATGTAACTTACAAGTTACTTAATTTGATGAACTGCTGTCAATTACAATTTTATAACATGAGAATACAATTACAAAGGTACAAAATACATCATTAAAAACATAACAATACAGATAACATTTGTAGTACAGGCTTCACAACAGAATAGAAATAAACATATACATCAGTGTTACAGGAATTATGACATGAGTACATACATAAAAAATCAGAATAACTTGCGAAACATCAACTTCACACATGAGCATTAAAACAGAATAAATAATGTCTAAGCATTTTTACAAAGTAAATAACATAGAAAAATTCTACAACATAGCTCTCATCAGCTAAACACATAAAGACAGGAAAAACACAAATACACAAGGGTACACAAACATATAGCGGGGTACACAAACATATAGCGGAATAACAAAAAGGACAGGGTTTGTTTTACTGCAGTATTTTGCAAACAAAACTTTCTTTGCTCCTTGGAGATCTCCCTTCATTCATCATAATTCCCAAAAAGTCCTATCTATACCTCCTTCCTGTATTCTATTCATATCTCTTTCAAAATAATTGATTCTCATTGTACAATACTCATTTTGGCCCAAATCTTTTTCATATAACTTCGCAATGCATTCTTTACCTATTCTCCATAGTCAGTTTCTTATATAGTCTACCCCTCTTAAGCTAACTTAAATCTACTAAGCTCAGATGCTAAACTAAGGGACGAGGCAATGCAGCATCACATAACAAATTAACACAAACAGCAATGCAAAAAAAATGGAAAATCGCAAAGCAAGCTACAGTAAATCTAAATTACCAAGCAATGCAACATTACAAATAATATGAGCCAATGTGCAGCAACAGTAAAAATAAATCAATAGTAAAACTAGCTTAACAGAGTAATACAAAGTGAAATTTAGTAGCACTATGCCTGGCAAACAGCAGCAGAAATAACTTATATCTAAACATGACATAGCTCAAGCAGAAAAAAACATTACACTAAAGACAATAATGCAGACAAGGGAAATGCATATTCACATCTTAATGTCTATGTAATTAAAGTGGTGCACCACAACAACTTATTGTAAAAAAAAATATTACCATGTACTTGAAAAGAAAATTATGTGTTACTGTTACTAGTTCCTTCTTATTGTTCTTTCCTTTTCAAGTGCTCCTTTTTTAAAGAATGTGGATCATAAAATAATTATTTAATAGATCTGTTGACAGAAAGTGTTCACATTAGCAAATGCATTTTATTTTATAAAAACAATGCTGCAACACAGCTGGAAACCAGATATCAAATGAAATAAGCAATTACGCAAACCAAAGCATAAAAATATCATTCAATAGTCATCTGGCATTTCGTAAGTCAGTAGCTCTCAACTCTCGTAGAAAGACACTTGTCATAATCAGGTGTGCAGATGTACGAATATTTCCCATCAATTCATAAGCATTTCAGTAATTAGCACAAAGTACGAGTAATCATATGTTTTCAGGTAATGAGCGTGTAATATTTGCGATGCTTTCTACAAAGGAATGTCAATAGCAAGGTTAATGGAAGTAATGAGGGTGTCGCATTTGCAATATTTTCTCTAAAAGAATGTCAATGGCGAGGATAAAGGCCTGCCTTTGTTCTTTTTTTTCTACCTGTGCTTCCGGAAAGGCACACCCTAATGGCTTGTTCTCCAGGTGTTTGACACAGCTGTGTGCCCACGACGCATTACGTGCAGGTGGTCACGTAACTTTCTTACGGAAATGAAAATTTCACAGGTCGAAAATTTACGTCACAAGTGTGTAGAAACAAAATCCTATGAATATGACAGTGTCCAAAAACAATTTTCGCCGGCATTGTGATACATTCACGCATTTACACTCACATTTCATAACTCTTAAAGTACGATTCTCGGTTTCCAACATCCTTTTTCACAAGTCAAGAGTCCTTAACTTCTTTCATTATTCATATACATATAAACACGTAATCACATTCCTCATATATGGTAGCATCATCTTATTGACATAAACATACCTCAACAGCATAATACACATTGTCGTCGTAAAAATAACATCATAACACCTCAGTCAAATCTCAAAATCGTCGTAGCTTCCTCCAATAATTTCAAAACCTAACAAAATTCTTTGCTCATGTCAAAAGTGTCATCTGCCTCAAATGTACTTTAAAATCATGCTCCCTTACCAAATACATCATTCAAAGCTCTCATAGTATCACAATGGTACCGAAAAAATATGAAAGTTCACACAGTACAGACAGAATACAATTTCATAAGTGTGAAGTTACCCAACGGTGTAATTACGTAAACATGTGTCACTGACGTAGTAAAAAGATGTTTGTTTCTCTGTTAAATGATCAGATAGCTGTGTAATTTGTGTTAGAGAAATATGGTACCGATGTGTAAAGTTGTATAAGCAAATACCATATTAGCTAGGGCTCCTTGTGCTTGCCAAACACATGGTACACAAAGTAGGCGCGTACCCCCTGAGGATTATTGTAAGTATACCCTCAGGTGTTACAGATTACAGCAATGGAATGAAATGTATCACGAAAAACTTTCTTTGTAATTCAAAAATCTTTAAAAATAAATGTTTTAAGTACAAAATTAATCACTCAAATACGTGTCCTGTTGCGCTAAATGTGCGTCTTGCTGTAAGATAATCTCTGGGAAGTGTCATAGTTATTGTCCTCCGAAAGCTAAGTTCTGCAGAAGTCAATGTACTTACCTCATGATAAACAAAGTGAAATGCTTTGCGTATAGATATCATACTTATTACGCTTATTGCCGTGATGAAGAAAGTACTGTGCTGTAACGTATTGTTGTGCTACAGAAAAGGCTGTCTCCTTGTAGCTATACCACAAAAGTTACTACTAAAACATGTTTTGTTTTCCAGAAGAATTCAGAAAAACCGTGCAGATATAAAACAGATACTCCCCAAAAGCAACATTGTAAATTGTCGCTCATTAGTAGCGTCGTGATAAAATCGTGTAGCTGTCACATAAACTAACCACTGTGTCATCTGGTATCTCACTGAAAGTACCTTAAATCCAGAACCCACTCTCAAGCAAACCAAAATGTTGCATGAAAATTTCATTACCAGTGCCGGTATATGTTCCAAGTATGTGAGCCTTATAGTCGTTACATAATCGTGCAACTAACAAGCAAGAATGCACACACACAATAACACTGTGTCGCCTGTTCACAATAACAATGCATTCGTAATTTCTGTTTAAATAAGTTCTCTTGGTTCTTGACTGGATATTTAACTTCAAACATTGTTGCATGTTAACAGTTTCTCAGTGTGACAAATTGTACAAGTAGCGTGAAGTGAAAATTGCAAAGACTTAGTTAAAAAGCAGATTATCTGTCAATAAATGGTTTTACATGTGGAATGTGGTGTAAACCTTTACTCTTCCTAGTACGCAGAGTTTCAACTTGAAAACCATGGACCTTGCCGTTGGTGGGGAGGCTTGCGTGCCTCAGCGATACAGATGGCCGTACCGTAGGTGCAACCACAACGGAGGGGTATCTGTTGAGAGGCCAGACAAACATGTGGTTCCTGAAGAGGGGCAGCAGCCTTTTCAGTAGTTGCAGGGGCAACAGTCTGGATGATTGACTGATCTGGCCTTGTAACATTAACCAAAACGGCCTTGCTGTGCTGGTACTGCGAACGGCTGAAAGCAAGGGGAAACTACAGCCGTAATTTTTCCCGAGGACATGCAGCTCTACATGCAGCTCTACTGTATGATTAAATGATGATGGCGTCCTCTTGGGTAAAATATTCCGGAGGTAAAATAGTCCCCCATTCGGATCTCCGGGCGGGGACTACTCAGGAGGACGTCGTTCTCAGGAGAAAGAAAACTGGCGTTCTACGGATCGGAGCGTGGAATGTCAGATCCCTTAATCGGGCAGGTAGGTTAGAAAATTTAAAAACGGAAATGGATAGGTTAAAGTTAGATATAGTGGGAATTAGTGAAGTTCGGTGGCAGGAGGAACAAGACTTTTGGTCAGGTGATTACAGGGTTATAAATACAAAATCAAATAGGGGTAATGCAGGAGTAGGTTTAATAATGAATAAAAAAATAGGAGTGCGGGTTAGCTACTACAAACAGCATAGTGAAAGCATTATTGTGGCCAAGATAGACACAAAGCCCATGCCTACTACAGTAGTACAAGTTTATATGCCAACTACCTCTGCAGATGATGAAGAAATAGATGAAATGTATGACGAGATAAAAGAAATTATTCAGGTAGTGAAGGGAGACGAAAATGTAATAGTCATGGGTGACTGGAATTCGTCAGTAGGAAAAGGGAGAGAAGGAAACATAGTAGGTGAATATGGATTGGGGGGAAGGAATGAAAGAGGAAGCCGCCTTGTAGAATTTTGCACAGAGCATAACTTGATCATAGCCAACACTTGGTTCAAGAATCATAAAAGAAGGTTGTATACCTGGAAGAATCCTGGAGATACTAAAAGGTATCAGATAGATTATATAATGGTAAGACAGAGATTTAGGAACCAGGTTTTAAATTGTAAGACATTTCCTGGGGCAGATGTGGATTCTGACCACAATCTATTGGTTATGAACTGCAGATTGAAACTAAAGAAACTGCAAAAAGGTGGGAATTTAAGTAGATGGGACCTGGATAAACTGAAAGAACCAGAGGTTGTAGAGAGTTTCAGGGAGAGCATAAGGGAACAATTGACAGGAATGGGGGAAAGAAATACAGTAGAAGAAGAATGGGTAGCTCTGAGGGATGAAGTAGTGAAGGCAGCAGAGGATCAAGTAGGTAAAAAGACGAGGGCTAATAGAAATCCTTGGGTAACAGAAGAAATATTGAATTTAATTGATGAAAGGAGAAAATATAAAAATGCAGTAAATGAAGCGGGCAAAAAGGAATACAAACGTCTCAAAAATGATATCGACAGGAAGTGCAAAATGGCTAAGCAGGGATGGCTAGAGGCCAAATGTAAGGATGTAGAGGCTTGTCTCACTAGGGGTAAGATAGATACTGCCTACAGGAAAATTAAAGAGACCTTTGGAGAGAAGAGAACCACTTGTATGAATATCAAGAGCTCAGATGGCAACCCAGTTCTAAGCAAAGAAGGGAAGGCAGAAAGGTGGAAGGAGTATATAGAGGGTTTATACAAGGGCGATGTACTTGAGGACAATATTATGGAAATGGAAGAGGATGTAGATGAAGACGAAATGGGAGATAAGATACTGCGTGAAGAGTTTGACAGAGCACTGAAAGACCTGAGTCGAAACAAGGCACCGGGAGTAGACAACATTCCATTAGAACTACTGATGGCCTCGGGAGAGCCAGTCATGACAAAACTCTACCATCTGGTGAGCACGATGTATGAGACAGGCGAAATACCCTCAGACTTCAAGAAGAATATAATAATTCCAATCCCAAAGAAAGCAGGTGTTGACAGATGTGAAAATTACCGAACTATCAGTTTAATAAGTCACAGCTGCAAAATACTAACGCGAATTCTTTACAGGCGAATGGAAAAACTGGTAGAAGCCGACCTCGGGGAAGATCAGTTTGGATTCCGTAGAAATGTTGGAACACGTGAGGCAATACTGACCTTACGACTTATCTTAGAAGAAAGATTAAGAAAAGGGAAACCTACGTTTCTAGCATTTGTAGACTTAGAGAAAGCTTTTGACAATGTTGACTGGAATACTCTCTTTCAAATTCTGAAGGTGGCAGGGGTAAAATACAGGGAGCGAAAGGCAATTTACAGTTTGTACAGAAACCAGATGGCAGTTATAAGAGTCGTGGGGCATGAAAGGGAAGCAGTGGTTGGGAAAGGAGTAAGACAGGGTTGTAGCCTCTCCCCGATGTTATTCAATCTGTATATTGAGCAAGCAGTAAAGGAAACAAAAGAAAAATTCGGAGTAGGTATTAAAATCCATGGAGAAGAAGTAAAAACTTTGAGGTTCGCCGATGACATTGTAATTCTGTCAGAGACAGCAAAGGACTTGGAAGAGCAGTTGAGCGGAATGGACAGTGTCTTGAAAGGAGGATATAAGATGAACATCAACAAAAGCAAAACGAGGATAATGGAATGTAGTCAAATTAAGTCGGGTGATGCTGAGGGAATTAGATCAGGAAATGAGACACTTAAAGTAGTAAAGGAGTTTTGCTATTTAGGGAGTAAAATAACCGATGATGGTCGATGTAGAGAGGATATAAAATGTAGACTGGCAATGGCAAAGAAAGCGTTTTTCAAGAAGAGGAATTTGTTAACATCGAGTATAGATTTAAGTGTCAGGAAGTCGTTTCTGAAAGTATTTGTATGGAGTGTAGCCATGTATGGAAGTGAAACATGGACGATAACTAGTTTGGACAAGAAGAGAATTGAAGCTTTCGAAATGTGGTGCTACAGAAGAATGCTGAAGATAAGGTGGGTAGATCACGTAACTAATGAGGAGGTATTGAATAGGATTGGGGAGAAGAGAAGTTTGTGGCACAACTTAACTAGAAGAAGGGATCGGTTGGTAGGACATGTTTTGAGGCATCAAGGGATCACAAATTTAGCATTGGAGGGCAGTGTGGAGGGTAAAAATCGTAGAGGGAGACCAAGAGATGAATACACTAAGCAGATTCAGAAGGATGTAGGTTGCAGTAGATACTGGGAGATGAAGAAGCTTGCACAGGATAGAGTAGCATGGAGAGCTGCATCAAACCAGTCTCAGGACTGAAGACCACAACAACAACAACAACAACAACATGCAATTATCATGCGGTATTCGTCCGTAAAGAATACTGGAATTTTGCTCAAGGTTAGCGTCAATGTTATTTTTCCCTGAGCCAGCCGGCGCACGCGGGTGCCTGCGGTGCGAGTCATTGTCTGCTACCTCGTTGTTGGCGCGCGCCGTTATTGGGATTAGGAGACCTAACTTCCACAAATTCGCCTTGCCGAGAGGGCCCAGCTCTGTTAGAAACCCGCCAGTTCTGATGAAGTTCAGGTCTGTTGTTACGATCATATCGTCTGTTGTCATGTCGGTAGATTCCATAGTTTCTTTCTTGTCGGTCACATGGTGGAGAATTTCTCCCTGAGTCGTAACTACGCGCTGGACAGTTGCGTCTGAAGTTATTCTGTCTCCCATGATAATAATAGTTCTCGTTGCCATATTGTCTGTTTCTATGATTGTCTCTGTCATATTCATTACTACAGAAATGCGATCTTTTTCTGTAACTATTACTCTGCCAATGGTTGTCATATGGGTTGTCTGTGTTGTTCACGATTTGCGTTGTAAGAATAGCCTTGTTGTGTCCAGTTATTATTTCTTTCATCGCGGAATTGCGACGGATGTGACCTGTAATGATTGTTTTCCTGTTTTCGCATCCCGCGACGGTCTGTGTCAATTTCTAATTCTTGTAAGAGTCCCTGAAAAGATTCAATGTCGTCTTTGCAACGTCCTGCCAAAATAATATGCCGTAAATGTTCAGGTAATTTGATTAAGCAAATGCGGATGAGTTCTGAGGGGCTGTATGGGTTTGACAGGTACTGATTTTTGTGCAACATGTCTTCAAAATATTTCATCAGACTGGAAAATTCAGATTGTTCGAAACGTTTCATGAGTATGATGCTATGTTTTATTCGGTCTTGTGTAGCTTGTGACCAATATGCTGAGAGGAACGCATGGTAAAATTCTCCTTCACTGTGACAATCGTGAATGACCGATCGCATTCTTACAGCTGGTTCATTCTCCAAGTAGCCACACATAAATTCTAACCTGTGTTCTAACGACCAGTTGGGAGGAAAACAATGAGAGAATTGATGGAGCCACGCTTGTGGATGAATGTCGTTGACAGAATTCTTAAACGTTTTGAATTTACGTGTAGTAATGAACAGCTTATAGTCAAAATCATCGTGTCGGCGAGTAGCATGTCGGTCATTGTTACGTCGTTTCGGCGGTTCCATCTCAAAATTCGGTGTACCTTGCCTTTTCTTTCATAACTTCCGAAATGCCCTGTGTTATTATTTTGTGGCTTTTGCGTATTTCTAAGTTCCTCTTCCTGTGTTGGAGCGCGAGTGTCCTCTGAAATACGTAATTCTTGTATTACCTGTGTCAGCTGATCTTGTACTTCCCGGATTTCTCTTTGGTGTTGCGTATTAATTTGATTCTGATTTTGTTTGAATTTCCTAATTTGTTCGCACTCTTCTGTGTCATTAAAGACTACTGGTTTTGTGTCATTCAGATTATCATCTACCTTCGTAGATAAATTATTTAGCTGATCCGAAAGTTCAACTACTTTCTCTGATAATGAACTAATTTCCCCCATGTGTCTTTCTACTGTGTCCTTTAAGTTTTCCTGAGTTTTTGCAAGTTGCGTAACCGAATCGGTAGATGCAACTGAGTCCATTTTAGCTTGCAAGGTCTCATGATTTTCATGAACAATAGTTTGCAGTTCTTTTATGGCTGCTTCGTGATTCTGTAATGCATTTTCATGCCGTGAAAAAATAGGTTGGAAATGCTCACAAATTTGTGTTTTTACGTCATTACAGACCTTTTGACATTTCGATTCGATGTTATGTAACTCAGTAGTTAAATCTTCACGTGTTTGTTCAAGTGTGGTGTCTAACTTTTGAACATTTTGTTCCATTGTGTCTAACTTTTGAAGCTTTTGCTGTGTTTGTCTCTGATTTTGTTCCATTGTGTCTAACTTTGGAAGATTTTGTCCCATTTGTTTCTGATTTTGTTCAAGCGTTGTGTCTAACTTTTCTAGCCTTTGTCCCATTTGTTGCATTAACTGTAATAACAATGCACTGGTGTCTGAAACATGTTCCTCAGTGCTTTTCGGCAGTGAATTTGCACCGGCAACATTCACATTTTGACAAGCGGAAAATGTGTCTTGACTCATTTGAGAAAACGGTGAAGACGCAAAACCTGAATCTACAGTATTTGCAAAATTGTGTCCTATCATTTCGGATTCCTGAGGCGAGCTGTTGCCGACCGATCGATCGATAATGCTTCCCTGTTCACTACCTGTTTCACTGCCTACGCCATTGTTTGACGCCCGCTCCATTTCCCTATGCACAGTTACCAAATTACTACTTTGAATATTAGTTAATTCATTACATGATGGGGCCAACACACTGCTTTCGTCTTCACTGTCATTTCTCAGTTTACTTTGGAGCCGAGTGTTACGTTTTTCACACGCCATTATTGTCACAATATTTCACACGATAACACATAAAAGCACAATTTGAATAGCAAAAATAAGAGAACACATTAACATAGCACTGAAAATAATATCTAGTTGATTGCAGCTGCGAAATACTTGGTGCAAATCTACATGCATGCCACAACTGTTTTACAGTACAACAATGAAAGACTGCAACTACAAAGGAGATTCTCTCTACAATTACGCGCTAGCAATAAACAAAAGCTACACTAAATACACAAACTACAAGAAAAAATCAGAAGATTCCAGTGAGGTATCCTAGGCTAAGGGTCGACAGATGAAATGTCCCCTTAGAACAATTTATACAAGACTGTGCTTAACCTGACACACAATAATTTTAGCGCAACGCAATCTGACTATCAAAAATCCCTGCAAAAGAATGGCCCTGAGTAACATTAAACTATACGTTTCACAAATCACTTACCTCATAAAAATCTTGGTTACTCAAACTACTGCAATACAGCAAGCGCCACTACTGCCAGCTAAATAAAAGATTCAAACTACTGAAGGCACTAACTACTGATAGGGATAGTTAGCAAATGAAAGATTTTAATAGAGAACAAATACTGTATTTACCTTAATAGTCATAATATATATATCAGTTCATGACAAATTACAAAACTCCATCTCTCTCCTCACATCCACCATTGCTGGCGGCTCACCTCCAACTGCGCAACGCTACGCGCTGTTCACATCCAGCTGCTGCTGCCTAACACTACAATGGCAGACAACAATGCAAACTAGCCACAGGCTGCACACAGCACAGCCAGTGATTTTCATATAGAGCGCTACGTAACTTTGCCAATAAGAAAATATAAACAGCCTACTTACACGCTATATGATTCCCTGTTGGGACTAGGTTTCTACACTCCTGGAAATTGAAATAAGAACACCGTGAATTCATTGTCCCAGGAAGGGGAAACTTTATTGACACATTCCTGGGGTCAGATACATCACATGATCACACTGACAGAACCACAGGCACACAGACACAGGCAACAGAGCATGCACAATGTCGGCACTAGTACAGTGTATATCCACCTTTCGCAGCAATACAGGCTGCTATTCTCCCATGGAGACGATCGTAGAGATGCTGGATGTAGTCCTGTGGAACGGCTTGCCATGCCATTTCCACCTGGCGCCTCAGTTGGACCAGCGTTCGTGCTGGACGTGCAGACCGCGTGAGACGACGCTTCATCCAGTCCCAAACATGCTCAATGGGGAACAGATCCGGAGATCTTGCTGGCCAGGGTAGTTGACTTACACCTTCTAGAGCACGTTGGGTGGCACGGGATACATGCGGACGTGCATTGTCCTGTTGGAATAGCAAGTTCCCTTGCCGGTCTAGGAATGGTAGAACGATGGGTTCGATGACGGTTTGGATGTACCGTGCACTATTCAGTGTCCCCTCGACGATCACCAGTGGTGTACGGCCAGTGTAGGAGATCGCTCCCCACACCATGATGCCGGGTGTTGGCCCTGTGTGCCTCGGTCGTATGCAGTCCTGATTGTGGCGCTCACCTGCACGGCGCCAAACACGCATACGACCATCATTGGCACCAAGGCAGAAGCGACTCTCATCGCTGAAGATGACACGTCTCCATTCGTCCCTCCATTCACGCCTGTCGCGACACCACTTGAGGCGGGCTGCACGATGTTGGGGCGTCAGCGAAAGATGGCCTAACAGTGTGCGGGACTGTAGCCCAGCTTCATGGAGACGGTTGCGAATGGTCCTCACCGATACCCCAGGAGCAACAGTGTCCCTAATTTGCTGGGAAGTGGCGGTGCGGTCCCCTACGGCACTGCGTAGGATCCTACGGTCTTGGCGTGCATCCGTGCGTCGCTGCGGTCCGGTCCCAGGTCGACGGGCACGTGCACCTTCCGCCGACCACTGGCGACAACATCGATGTACTGTGGAGACCTCACGCCCCACGTGTTGAGCAATTCGGCGGTACGTCCACCCGGCCTCCCGCATGCCCACTATATGCCCTCCCTCAAAGTCCGTCAACTGCACATACGGTTCACGTCCACGCTGTCGTGGCATGCTACCAGTGTTAAAGACTGCGACGGAGCTCCGTATGCCACGGCAAACTGGCTGACACTGACGGCGGCGGTGCACAAATGCTGCGCAGCTAGCGCCATTCGACGGCCAACACCGCGGTTCCTGGTGTGTCCGCTGTGCCGTGCGTGTGATCATTGCTTGTACAGCCCTCTCGCAGTGTCCGGAGCAAGTATGGTGGGTCTGACACACCGGTGTCAATGTGTTCTTTTTTCCATTTCCAGGAGTGTAGATAGCCATAGAATGCTTGAAGGTAGTCCTTGGAATTATTGTTCACTGAGCTAGTATTAAAGTGTTGCTTCAAAAAGCGAGTGTGGCATGAAAGTCGCATCACACAGTTGTTTTTCAGGTACTTCAGATGCGATTTAATTACTGAAATTTTGAGTTCTTCTAGTCCATTATATTTTCGGTCAGTTTTATGAATGTCCTCTCTTAAGAAAGAAATGTGAGACCTTCGCAGTTTAGACTATAATTAGAACAATTAGTACATTCATAAACGATGCAGTCTGGCATTTTTGATCAAAACACTTCCACCAGAATCTAATGTTCAAAACAACTGGCATGGCAGATGTCACCTTCAGGTTTGTGACACAACAACTCATATTATACCTCCATGGTCGATTCCATAGAGTAGAAATGACTTTGGAGTGAGCATTTCGAACAGATTACACAACACCATGATGATAAAAAGTATGTGACATTTCAAAAAGTTCTCTTAAGTGAGGACACTCATTGAAAACACATATTATTTAAAAGGTGCAGCTTATCCACACTTTTGAAGATACAGCAGTGAAATTTTGTACTATGCTCTACATGACAACACATTTACTGTTAAGTTCCTGTAGTTATATAATTTAACTTCATGGAAGTTAAAATTTTATTTTCAGCAAATTTAACACCATTTGTTCGAAAGCAAGACTGCGAAAAAGCTGGAAACACCCATAATCTCTCTTAATTTCGAATTGAGAATGTAGCTTAATTAAATCTTATCTATTTGTATTCTATAGAAAAGTACGATATTCTAGTTGCAGTCATTTATTTGAACGACGTATCTCTCATAGCTTTACTTGTACAGCGCAATTCCACTTCTCTTTAGAACAATTTTGCAACCATTTTGCGTTCTATTTTCCTCATTTAAAATTCTGTACAGCTTGATGCCTTTTGCTGAGTTGGTACAACAGTTTGGTGCAACATGTAGGAATCTTGATGAAAACAGTAACGAACACAGACCTTGATAACCGCCAAAAATTTCATTTTCGAAGATAATACCCAAATACCCACAATACCTTCAACTTGATGTGCTAACGATTGTGTATTATGTCACTTCCTGTGTTTTGTTGCAGGAACAGTCTTGTTCAGTGGCCTGGATATTAGAGATCCATGAAGATATAATAAGGAATATTGTAGATATGTCAAAAAGTTTAAGCTGACATCCACCATGGTAGTCACCCAAACATTAGCTCTTTGGGGAAATGTGTTGATTGAAAATGCCTGCTTGCAGCATTTACTGGTGTACTAATAATGCTCGTTATAGTCTAAAGTGCAAATTAATTACATTTCAATAGTGAGTGGACTTTTTCCAAGCGTTATTTTCTTTTATATACATGAAATTTGGCTGCGCTGTGTCGTTTTAATGTAGCAGTTTTGTTTTTGTCACTTGGCTTTAGACTTAAAATCAGTTCATCTCGAAAAGCTCCCTGGATAAACTCTGTGAGAAGGGAAGATTGGAAACTGGCCAAATAAAGCGAAATAAGATCTCACCACTTTTGGCAAGAGGGCATAAAGTGAGCATCAGCTTTGGTAAACCATATTAAGGAAAATGCTGGATTGTGGAAGTAAACTTCTTGTATCACATACTTCTCTTTCTTGTTATTCGACACTTATAATGAAAAGAAAGTTACATTAACAAAGCGAAATGTGTCTTAGTGCAGGATCAAATATGGATTTAAGACTAGAAAAAGTCTTAAAATTTCTTTCTGGATTTTTATTATTCACAATAGCACTATTAAATTTTCTAGTCAAAACATTTAGCATGTACACAACAGTACTTACAAGGGAACCTCCCCATCGCACCTCCCCATCGCACCAGCCTCATGGCTCTGAGCACTATGGGACTCAACTTCTGAGGTCATTAGTCCCCTAGAACTTAGAACTAGTTAAACCTAACTAACCTAAGGACATCACACATATCTATGCCCGAGGCAGGATTCGAACCTGCGACCGTAGCGGTCTTGTGGTTCCAGACTGCAGTGCCTAGAACCGCTCTGCTACTTCGGCCGGCTATGAAGAAGAAGGATTACTATATGGAGCTGGAATCTCAGATTAATCGGTAAGAATTTTATGTTATTGTTAATTTCCTTGAATTTCCAGTTTGATAAAATGTATTTTTCAAATGCATTTTTCTCGAAATGACATCACATTTGCGTGCAGTCTAACTCAAAGTATAGAAGCGATCATTATGAAAATTTATAGTATGATTCTTTATAAAATTACGTATTATATAAATCAACTTGTCCGATGATATCATGATTTAAGGGTACTTTTCTTTGCATAATTAGAGGTGAAAATCGAAGTAAATTGTTCCAACTCCTGCAAAATTTTTAATTTTCGTTATTTTCACCTGTATTGAGGTTCATATTCATAGAAAATAAGTTATTAATGTAAAATCAAAACCTTTTAGATTTCAGATGAAAATTGGAATGGGTACACTGCACACAATTGGAGAACTACACTCACAACCTTCAGTAGACAGCACAGCATAACTTATTTTTAGCTGAAATTATTCAAAAAAAAAAAATCACAAAAACTGTTCGAAATATAAATTAAATGTCAAAATTTGATTAAATTCTAATTAATTCTTCCCACCCAAAAAATCAGTGTCCAACTGCCTCCTGATGTGGTTTCCCCCATTAAAGTAATGTACAGCATGTAGCCGCATTTACACGCCCAAGAAAACAATTGCAGTTGCCAGTTGGAGCTCCCAGTTTTTAGTGACGCAACTTCAGCCACACAACTTTTGTCACGCCACAAGAAGTTCAGCTTGGATATACTTTGTTGCGCCACTTTCCTACTACCACTGCGCCCTGGCGGCAGTGTTTCGAAACACGAGCATTCTGTCACAGTTATCGTGTAGTAATTGCTATTTTACTCCATTCGATTTTCGCGTGTTTTATTTTGTTTCTGTAAAAAATGGAAAGTATAAACCAATATTTGAGTGATACACTTTAGAGAGAGAGAGAGAGAGAGAGAGAGAGAGAGAGAGAGAACATGTAGCCAGAAAAGCGAGTCACAAAAACTTCGTAATTTGTAAAGCCAGACATTGGGTAAATTGTGAATTATATGGAGGAAAAAGCTGTAGTGTGTCATGTCGCAGCTGTTAAACCAAAAATTAGTTACTCGAAATACCTATATCAACGAATAAATAGAGTGTAAAATCCTGGAAAATTTGCGTGTCTGCAAATTATATTTACATGTCAGCTGTTATGTTGACACTGCAGACTGCATTTAAATCTATGAGAATTATTTCTTTTATAAATGTCTTTTTGTTTACCCCCCTCCCCCCCGATTTATTCCCGTGCGGAATCTATTTTCAGATCCAGCATTCGGATTTCGTCCTTTTATTTAACTCTTGTCGCAGCGCTAAGGCACTATAACTTTCATACCCGTGCGTATCATTTCAGTTGATGTCGCATTGCAAGCTGTGCAACCACGTAGAATTTGTGGCGTCCTGTGTGAAAGGTAGCTCACGATGCCACTACACCAAGCTGCAAGCTGTGGCGCCACATTAGATGCGTGCGTGAATCTGGCTTATGTCTGTAGCACTGTGCACCATTATTATATCTCCATTAAACATCACATCTGCATCTCGCAGATGTCATAATTCGTTGCTCATTGGGTAACGTTTTTGACGTCAGAAGAAAGGAAAGGAAAGCGAAGGAAGGAAGGAAGGAAGGAAAGGAAAGTAAGAAGGAAAGGAAAGTGAGAAGGAAAGGAAAGTGAGAAGGAAAGGAAAGTGAGAAGGAAAGGAAAGTGAGAAGGAAAGGAAAGTGAGAAAGAAAGGAAAGTGAGAAAGAAAGGAAAGTGAGAAAGAAAGGAAAGTGAGAAAGAAAGGAAAGTGAGAAAGAAAGGAAAGTGAGAAAGAAAGGAAAGTGAGAAAGAAAGGAAAGTGAGAAAGAAAGGAAAGTAAGAAAGAAAGGAAGGAAGGAAGGTGTGCTCTGTGCCACCTGTTGAGTTAGGTGAAAAGAGCTCCACTGGCATGTAAACTGTTAACTGTCCTCTTAGCTTCTGGCTTAACTGCACCTTCATAACTCGCAACAACCAAATATTCTTAAAAGCCTTTGCAGTTTCACGTTTATTAGTTCATTCCTAAGAGAGCACAAATCTAATATTTCAGAACATATTCATACTACAATATCAACAAAGTCCCAGAATCTATTACAAATGTGAAGACGGAAAACAGGTATTAGCAGGACGTGAAACTACCATCGGCCCACAGCTCTTAGCCTATTCATTGCTTTGTGATGAACACACGATATTTTCTTTCACCTTACGTTGTCCTGAAGGTTTTTACTATCGCTATGTCATTAACTGACATGTGAGTAAAACAAATCGTACTAAGAGTTGCCTTAAAATAGCATTATAATACGAAAATAGCAAAATACATGAAACTAGTATCGCTTCATCACATTTCGTGGTCCCACTAAGTTGCAGTACAGCATCACTCATTTATGACAGAATATGATCACATGATATTACCCAGTTTTGGCTTTCCTAAACTGTTTTTTGCAGTAATTGCGCACCTTGGGGCGATTGTACAACGTCAAGTTAGCAGCCGGTTAAGCACTAACCCCGGAATAGCGCGAGAAACGCGTTGTACGAACCCGGGCTAACGCCTAACCTGAGAATAAACTCGGGGATGGCTTAGGCGGTGATTTCTGGCCGGTTAGCGAGCTTAACCACGGAATAAGTTTTAAAGAGGGCAGGAATACACAGATTCAGACAGCGGTGACGATTTTTTGGCTGAAGTGTTCATAACACTGAGGAAGGAGAAGAAAGTGAGACGCCGCCCGAATTATTTTGATGAATTCGACGACTCAGAATTTATATGCAGATTTCGCTTGTCAAAGGAAGCCGTGCTTCGTCTTTTCAATCTTGTACGTCAGAAACTGGAAACATAGGGTGGACAGGTGAAACTATTTCTCTGTTTTCTAAGATAATACTGTTAAATTGTGTAAAATGTATTTCCTTTCCGTACTTCGTGAATTCCATTGTGTTATTTCTCTAAATTAGGCACATTAAAACGACTATTCGTGCCAAAATAGTCTTGCATATCTGGCGTGTGTTACAGTTGTTGCAGTAGTAGAAAGGATTGACTTGTTTTATTTAGAAGATAGTCCCATAATAGACTTAACGAAATCGAAAATCCACACCACTTATGGGTACTATTTGTATGGCAGTTTTAACAAAAACGTAAATTCTCATGTTGCAATACGCTTTGATAAAACGGTAGTGTCCCAGTTTCAGACACATGACGTCAATATTGATACACAATGTTTTCTATTGGAAATGATCCTTATTGTAAACACCACAGCAGTCTCAGAACAACTTTATTTTTTTATTTATTTATAAGTTAATAAGAAAAACTTCAGCCTTTAGTGAATATATTTGGATGAGAGGCCCATTTTTGCTTCAGAGCAACAACATTGAATCCCACCATTCTTCACTGATGTCTGAACTATTTGCGCTTACTCAAGCACGTTGAACACAGTAATATTATCAGGAAACTATGGAACATAGCTGTTGTGTTTCTCAACATTAGTATTATCCACACCAGCCCATCTGAAAATATCTCGACCTCTCCTTCAGTTTATCTGTATATACTTTATATGACTTCCAGATGGATGGAGATAAGGTAGCTGTCAACCGCTGTTACGTATTTGAAACAATGCATTTTCTTGCCATCAGCTGTACATTGTAACTTTATTCTCTAATAGATTCGGTTTTTTCAACCATCATCAAGGAAGAAAAGTAATACACACAGATGGTTGAAAAATACGTTTTGTAATTACTGTGTTATTATTACAAAATCTGCTGCAGTGGTCAAACAGCTGATCATCAAGAGTAACAAACACTGCAGATTTTATAACAACACAGTAATTACACAATGCATTTAAAAAATTCCATTCCAGATGTTAATTTCTAAATTAAACTCCGTGACGCCTGTGTTGTTGGTGGTTATTGCGGTCTCTGAAAAGATGACATGATGTACATTATTTCAAAAAGCTGCTTGCCTTTCAAAATAGTTACTACATTATCTGCCTACGAAAAATTCATCATCTACCATATTGGACGGAATATTCTTACCTAGAAACGTTGCGACAGAATCAAAATGACTAGTGCGACCATCTGAAGGAAGTTTAATTAAATTGTGTATTTTTGTATACACAATTACAAATTTATGTTCAACAAAAGGTCCACCGCCAATCTGGAGCGCCTTAATGCAGCACAATATTTTCTGGTCTCTTTCTTTAGCGTGTCATATTTCTGTCGCAGCTGATCACTGGTTCTGCATGATGATGATGATCGTTAATTATAGATATCGCATACTTTCTCCCATGCTTTGTTCTGAAATTTGGAAAGATATCTTATTGGTCAAACAATGAAAACTCAATCATTTAACCAGTTTCAAGAGATATTTCATTATACACACATCACAAGCTTTGTTAAATGTTTTGACTGACCTTTTCACTACATGATACTACATGCGTTTTCTTGTTCTCTATTATGCTTCTGAAATCGTAAACGATATCGACAAGCTTTAATATATCTTCCAGGGAATAGTTTTGGGCTCTCGATCATTTTAATTGAGCTCTTTTTGCAGATGACTAGACGTAAATAAACTTCAAAAACGCGTGAAAATACCCAGAGTGTTCTCCCACTGTTTCCAACTTAACTGAACGAGATCGCTATTCCAGGGTTAACTAACCAGAGAATATAAAGGCATCATACAACCATGGAGGTAAAAATAAGAGGAGTTGTTCAAATGGTTCAAATGGCTCTGAGCACTACGGGACTCAACTGCTGTGATCATCAGTCCCCTAGAACTTAGAACTACTTAAACCTAACTAACCTAAGGACATCACACACACCCATGCCCAAGGCAGGATTCGAACCTGCGACCGTAGCAGCAGCGCGGCTCCGGACTGGAGCGGCTAGAACCACACGGCCACCGCGGCCGGCAAGAGGAGTTGTCATGACGTCACAAACTTGAAGCCAACCCAAGTGAAGATCCGCCATGTTAGCTACCCCAAAGCATGCGCTTCTGGTGGTTTGATTCCGTGTAGTCGTGAAGTGTTTTGATAAAAAAAAAATGATGGCTACATCGCTTACGGGTGTACTAATCGTTCTAATTGCAGTCTAAAGTTTAAACAAATCACATTTCATTCGTAAGTGGACATATTTAAGCGTCATTTTCTTATATGTAGTACTTGAAATTCTGATGCACTGTAAATTTGTACAGTATGGTTTTATTTCTATGATTTGACTTTAGATTTCCTATCAATCCTACGCAAAGAGCTCTCTGGAGGTGAGCTTGGTTTTCATTATTTGGTTATTCCCAAGTAACTGAAAAGTCCTGGCAAGAAATATCCTGGAAATGGGGACTAATGTTTTAAAATGCGATAATTTAATATAAATGTAATGTAACTACATGTAGTTAATTAAATCTTCAGTAAAATGTGTGGAACACCTGTTACAGTGGTTAAATTATAAGTACTTAAAGGGTTACATATTTGTTAAAGCAAAGCTCCCTATCTAAGTCCAGGCAATTTAGATAATGACATTAATCACAGTGTTGTGTTATCCTGTAAATTGCTGTTATTTGCCACACCGAATGTCACTTGGTAGGTACAATTTAAAAACCATGCAGATGTGTAAACTACAATGGGCCTGACAATCTTAAATTCCGTTCTTTTCCATCGTAATTTAACGAATCTTTCACTTTGTTGACGTGACAGCTGGCTTGTTTATATCTTCCCTGCATACATCTATGGGACTTCAAAGGAAATAAGATAAGTTTCTTGCAAATTTGGACATTTAAAATTTGCATTTGACTTGAAAATGCAACGATTACAAATCGGTGCCTCTAAACTATCAATCATTGCTTTTGGAGTTCTGGCTTTATCAATCATTGACACAAACACAATGAAAGTGAATTCAAATGGATTACGAAAGCACGCTTTCCATAGCTCATATTTCTCTTCTCGGTTATTCTAAGTGTATAAACAAAAAGGAATTACAGTACTAAGGACAGAAGCGTCATATTTTCGTGTCGTATTACTGTATCGAATACGCATTTAAGACCAGAAAAACGTTTAAAGTTGCGCTCCTTATGCTGTGTTGTTCACTAAAACAGGTGTAACATTTACTATATAAAATAAATGTCGCGTGCACACGACAGAAATAACGAACAACAAGCAATTGTAAACACTCGTCTGCTAATGTTTTGGGGGATCCAAGATGGCGGCAGGCCCCGCCCACTGGCTTCAAAACAACGTACAGCGGAATTCTGTAGTGGCATCTCCCCTTATTCCACCTCCATGCGTACAAAGTGCTGTCAAAGTTATACCGTAATTAGCTAACCTTAACCGGGCGTTGTACAACCGGCCCCTTACAAGATATTTCTCAACCGTTATAATATACGAAGCACACAGAAAATTTAATTTACACAGAGTGAATTATATAAAACTTGGACCGCAAACATTGCAGAAATGGAAAGTGCTATTGATGTGCGATATCCACAGAACGGATTGCTAGTCAGAGTCTTGTATTGTTAGCCCATAGAGTGTCTAATAATTCTTGGAAGTGTATTTTTCGTACAAACACACACTTTTTTTGAATGGAACAACGAACATTGACACCAACAAACTAAAAGTAGGGTAAATTGGAATTTCAGTGGTGTTTGTTGAAGGATTCTAGTGCGAGTCATTTACGAGATACCGTATTTTGAAAAGTTCCCACTCCAACACTTACCTAGGGTAACCAGCGTATTTTGAGTGAGGATTTGCACACGCGACATGTTGCCACTAAATTTGTTGCGCCTTCCAAAAAACAAAACAAAAAAAAAAGCCCAGGAATGTGTGCCAGGACTTGCAAACAGTGAAAGTAATTAAAACTTTTTGAACAACGACATTACAGGTGATGAGAGTTGGTGTTACTGATATGACACGAAAACCCAGCAAGCGACAGTTCTGGTCGAATGTGCAGACGATGGTCGTAGTACTTTTTATGTACATGAAATTGTGCATCGAAAATTTGTACTTCCTGGCAGAATGTCAGACTTAAGTATTCTTTTCGAAGTTTTAAAACATCTGTAAGAGGATTTGTGGAGGAAGGCCTGGAACTTTGGCTATCAAGTGTCAGGTCCATTTATCATGCCAATAATTCAACTCTGCAAAGATATCACACACAACCATAGGAGCTGCCTTTATTATTTATAACTTTATTCCAATTGGCCCCAGTGCTTTCCCATTTTTCACAGGCTTCACAGCTTTACAAATTTATTGTGAGGTTATCTGTCGTGGACACGGATATTTATCTTCTTCCATCAAGTTCAACATGTCTTGCATAAATTGGTTTCTTTTCTTCGTGAGCAGCGCTTGGTAATACTTAACCCACTCCTAAGCTTATCAGAGGAATCTCAGCACTTTTCGAACCACCACCACCTTTCACACTCTGCTTGCCCTACTGCCATCTAAGTTTTTGTTTATATCCTCTCTGGCTTTCAGCACACCTCATTTATGCTTTAGTAATGGCCCTTTGTGCTTCTTTCTATTTAGCTTCATATGTTTTATGGACTTCATCAAGCCAAGTGCTGAGCTATTTATTATAAGCCTCCTTTTTCATTTTCACCAATTTCTCTCCTATATTCCACCACTGATTCCTCCTTTCCCATCCCCCCATCCCACACCCCCGCCTTTACCAGTGCTTCAAAGGCCACCTCAGGTATAATTACTTTGGCAGACCAATACATACTTTCTACAGCATCATCCTTGATGTGTAATACCCTGGCTGCCAATCTAGGTTGATAGAGGAAATGTGTTGATCTTGCTTCAGGCAGATTCTTCACAGTGTCAAGTTGCTAACATTCTACACCTAGTTACTGAATTAAAAGTAGTAAATTACCTGGCTCAGCTTGAAAAATAAGAGCCTCATTAAGTGTCATGTTTCATTTTTAGAAAAAATGTGAAAATTGCAAGTTTTATGTAAACATTTTTACATTACAGTTAAAAAAATTATTAAAGTTATTTTAAAAACTAGTTGCCAAATCAAACAAACGAAAGAACATATGAAATAAAAAGCAATGGGTGCTCGCTTAATTGGTCAACATAAAACAACTTTCCTCTGATAAATGTTGTTCTGCAGTCCATCAAAATGACAGAGATATGTAGAACGCTCTTCATGTTTCCAGAAAAATATATATGTATTACATACAAGTTAAATTGTGTATAAAGTACATAATTTAAAAAATTGAAATGGAATGAGTGACTATACAAAAAAAGAGCAAAACCAGTCAAGTGAGATCGAGGCGTGAGAACGAGACTAGCTGAAGTGAACTGTGAACAATGTTCCACGGAATGAGACCAGACGTGACAGAAGTGAACCACGAAAGACCATCTCCTTAGTTGTTCCTTCGGACCCATTTGTTCGACTCTACTGGATGCCTTTAGACATTGCGTGCTACAGGAAATTTTGATTCCTGTGCTTAACAGAAATTTAAATTTCGTGATCCAAAGCTCAGATAATAATGAAATTTGCACCAAACTACACTCATACATATTATGTTACAGCCTCCTTTATCATCACGGTGAACTACTATGTTCCCAGAACTGTTAGATACTACAAATAATCTTGCTGAGACACCATTTGAACTTTGTGTCTACAATCGGAAGGCAAAAGTATGATACATGCCGCACAGAAACGTTCCTTTTATTTTTCTTTCTTCACATTTTTAGACATAACGCATATCAACAATCCCACGCCTCACAAAATAGGCTGAAAAAATGGTTTTAATTTCCAAGGACAAAACACTGAGGACCATTAAGAACCAGATTGACTGCTTAAGATGAAAGAAAAAGATGAAAACATTGAAAGTTTTGTTAAGCATGCTTGCTTTAATTTTATTAAGCAGGTTGATAGGAGGGAGTTTTGTCTTGTATTCAATTATGAATATGCTCAGTACTTGCAATTCTTAACTGAGCAGAACTCTATTCTTTTGAGAAAACAATTTCTGCCATATCACTGACAAATACTGAAATGAAATAACACACTTCCAACCAAACAGTATCCAAGAAGTCTTTAATACTGATTACAAAATAGGAGATCCTGATTTCGACTTTCAGTGTACCAATATATCAACAGCAGAAGAAGAATACAATTCATTTGGAGACCACAGTGACAATAAAAGGATGCACAGCAGACTAAAATCACTGAGCTCCTATCAAGATTCCACTGAAAAGTACAGAATGCATGAAGTTTTTTTTACTTCTGAGAATCAACTATTGAAAGAGAACTGTCACATGGATTGTGATCCACTTTTCGTTCCAACTAGTATCAATGATGACAAAAACTGGGCCACCAAATATTATGTAAACACTAAGGGAAAGAAGAAAACCATCCTTCCAAACATAAGCATATATAAAGTTCATTAAATATTTCAGACCAAGAGTTCTTGTATATAAAAAGTATTAAGCCAACCACGTAAAACTGTATTCAAAATTGTTTACAGAAGAGGGCAGGATATTGATGGTTTCTAATTACTGGAAGACCGACGATTTGTCCAAGCAAACATGAATATATCGTAGGCCCTACTGTTGGAATAAAACATCAGTAGAAGTATCCTAAGAAAGACAAAGGATAACCCTTGTTTATATTTTTGAAATAATGGACAACAACTGAGTATCTGAAAGTTTGTATTACATGCATGCTGTGATATTAACTGACAATTCAACTTTGAAAAAATTAAAGGTGAATCTGCAGTGGATCTTCAGGACAAACAAGATAATCCTTTCTCAGTTGGCGGCAATGCTAAAAATTACATGCACACACCTATTAAATCAGTCCCATGCATTGAGAATCGTTATCTACCAACACATAAGTCCCACAAGTTTATAGGAGGAAGAACTATAGCAGTTATCTATGGAGACAATGCTAATCTCTCTACATTTAAAAAAGTATTCAAAATTAAATTCAATAAATCTTTGTGGCCAACACAGATTCAAGTGAGTTTGCAGAACTTACAATATCACAATATTTGACTATAAAGTGAAACAAGGAACTTGCTGTATGTGGCACGTGGAAGATGGAAGTGAAGGGAAATTTCAACACCCATGTACAAATTTATTGTAAAGATGGTCAATTCACATGTAGGAGATTCTGCAGACTTTATATTTTACTCACAATTCTCATCCTTTAAAAAACTAAATACTTCATGAAAGAGCATACAAGAAATGGAGATGAGTATATTTGCCAAATGAAATGGACATGAAGTGAGGAAGCAATGTCTGTTTCACATCACTGTTCAGTAGATTACAAGCATGAAGACAAATCCACAATTTCATGATGTCTTTGCATCATCATACGATTTCACTGATTTTAAAAACCTTTTGAGTAAACTAGAGAAGCATTTCATGATGAACAGATATCTTAAAAAAAAATCCCGTTGAAAATTTAAAACTGTTCATGATTCATGAAGACCACTTCAAGTTATTGTAAAATTTTTTTAGTGAAGATTATCAAGCCGCAAAAATATTCCAAAGAGAAGTCGACAGAAAGAAAATTGAGTCAAACCATGAAAGGCAGAGTAAACTGAGGAGATATTCATGAAATACAAAAATATAATCTGCTAGAAAATAGAAAATCATTTGTTACTGGAAAGCTGTGCAAGCCTCCAAAATATCAACAGAAATATCTAACAAAAATAATGACTTAATTTCTCTAGTCAATGGAAAATATGTTCCAACTCTTCATTTTAACTTTTCTGGTCCTCTCAGTGTCAACAAAAACTAATTTTTCTTATTAATTGTACAGGCAAGGTCCCCAACGTCGATAGACATACAAACAAACACAAACATACGCACAAAATTCAAGCTTTCACAACAAACGGTTGCTTCATCTGGAAAGAGGGAAGGAGAGGGAAAGACGAAAGGATGTGGGTTTTAAGGGAGAGGGTAAGGAGTCATTCCAATCCCGGGAGCGGAAAGACTTACCTTAGAGGGAATAAAGGACAGGTATACGCACACGCGCACACACACACACACACACACACACACACACACACACACACACACACACACACACACACTATATATTGTAAGCCTACAGTGAAGATCTCTAGTTCTTTAAGTAAGTGTCTGCAGGATGATCTTGGATGAGCTCCAACAATTATTCTGATTACACGCTTTTGTGCAATGAACACTCTTTTACTCAATTATGAGTTACCCCAGAATATGATGCCATACAAAAGCAAAGAATGAAAATAGGCGTGGTAAGATGTATATCCCCAAAATTTGCAATGACCCTAATAGCGTAAGTAGCTGAACTCAAACGTTTCAGCAGATCTTCAGTGTGTGTGTTTTCTAGTTCAACCCCTCATCAATGAATACACCTAGAAATTTTAAATATTCTACCTTAGCTACAGATTTCCGATCAAAGTCTATATTTATTAATGGTGTCATTCCATTTACTGTGTGGAACTGTATGTACTATGTTTTGCCAAAGTTTAATGAGACCCCATTTGCAGAGAACCATGATTTTCTGAAAAACATCGTTTACAATTTCACCACTTAATTCTTGTCTGTTGCGTGCGATAGCTATACTTGTATCATCAGCAGAAGTATCAGCTCCGCATCTCGATGAATATAGAATGGAAAGTCATTAAATATATTAAGAACAGCAGAGGACCCAAGACCGAACCTTGCGGCGCCCCATTCTTGATTGTTCCCCAGTTTGAGGAACCACCAGTTTTTCTGCTTATTATGTGAACTGCTTATTTCAACTTTCTGCACTCTTCCAGTTAGGTATGATTTAAACTATTTGAGCGCTGTCCCATTCATACCACAGTACTTGAGCTTATCTGGAAGTATTCCATGATTTACACAATCAAAAGCCTTTGAGAGATCACAAAAAATCCCAACGGGTGACTTCCAGTTACTCAGAGCATTTAATATTTCGTTAGTGAAAGTATATATAGTGTTTTCCACTGAAAATGCCTTTCTGGAAAAGAAACTTACTTAGCTCAGCCTCTACCTAGTGACCAGAGCAGTGTATATAGCGTACTTTCACGTCACCAGCAGCGAGGCTAATGTGGACTACTATGGAGAGCTTGTACCACAACACCTGGACTATCTTGAGTTGAGTAATTTTCTATTCTTTTGAGTAAAGAACCCAACTAATACTTGCGCACAGTTTGTATTGTAGAAGAGGATACCGGCCACCAAACAATATCCCCTCCTTGCTTCCCACGGTATGTGCCTACCGTGAGAATGGGATGACAAAAAATTTTATTTTAACTGTTATTTTCAAACTGAGGAATTTTGTAACTTCCATATTAATATTACAAATTCTGAAAAATTGTGAGTATACTTACTTGTTACAGACAGAGGCCACATTGGCAAAATCGACCAGCGCTACTGTTGTATTCATGTTTAGGATAAACAGTTGTTTCATTACATTAGAAAGTCTCTCAATTATTTTGTTAAGTCCCATAGTGCTCAGAGCCATTGAACCATTTTGAACCAATTATTTTCACATTACAATTAAAAATTTATCAGGATACTAATTTTTTTCATATTACACAGTAGTCAGAAAAACAATGGTCATTTGAAATTCTCTTTAATACAGTTGTGGAAATCAAGTGGTTTAGCACTTCAGCTCTTACACCATCCAAAATTTTAGTGAAACAGTTACAGAGAGTTTCAAAGTTTTGTTCTGCTGAGCCTATCAATTTATTTGACGGGGAAAAGTTACAACCTCTAAAGTTTTAAACTTTAGATAATCCATCCATATTACAAAAACTTATGTATACACATATGTATGTTCCACATCTCCTAAACCACTGGATCAGTTTCAACCATATTTGGTACACACATCCCTTACTGTCAGGCAACAATTGCTGTGTGGGTAAGAACCACCTACCTATTACAGTTCAGGAGTAAAATGTCATACTCATTGAGATGGAAAAACGGTCACATCATGCATGACATTTAAATTTATTATAACTAAATAGCTGAACAGATTTCATAAAACTTGATAACAAGATAGCTCAAATCCTGAGGAAGGACAAGCCTTATTTACAAAGTTTACAGTACAAGATACTTACCGACGTTAAGAATCTTACGTGAATTAGGGGAAGTATTTACTCTTTCACATTAGAACTTTATCATTTTTGAGAAAATGCTTGTGTTAATCAATTTGTGCTACTTGATAAAATTGAAAGAAACTAATACAGTGCTTATACAATCTTCGATGTGTTTAATCCATACTTCCAAACTATTTGTTACATAGCATGTAGCTACTATGATTGCTATCCAGTATTTGCCAACGGGAGTACTTAGTGACTTGCAACCAACTTTATCCTTAATTTCAAACCGTTACTCAATTTTTTTCTGACTTGCAGCCCTCACAAAATTACGAGACTAAAAAAGTTATCACATAGTACATTTTGCAGTTCATGCAGTTAAAATGTCACATCAGGGATGATGTTTAAATTTATTACTACTTTGCTGCTAACTCTATTACCAACACATTTAGCAGACAGTATTCACATTTGCTGCTGAATGTACCATAGAGGGAAGGGAGGGGGCAGACATGGACGAGGTGGAGGCGACAGATGGACGGAGAGGGGTGGGAGCATAATCGGTTGGGGGGGGGGGGGGGGGGTTGCATACACAGGCAGTGCCACATACTCAGATACTTACATATATGAAATCACAGTTGTGCATCGGTGCATTGCAAAGACCATTACTTTGTAGTAGTATATGAAGAAAGTAGTTTATTTTAATTTACATATTGCACAGATAAACGTGTAAAAACCTATAACTCAACCAGGTTCTTGCAAGTTAACAGAGCAACATAGCTTTTGTTAAGTATTAAAACAATATGATGTTATCTATAAATAAATTTGTAAATCCTAATTTTCAAATATGATTTCCCCACAACTTATTCCTTCATTTGCTTTCTTTCCACGAAAGCTGTTACACGATCCCAGTGAGCTGTATGCTGCAATATGTTCTTTCCATTCACAACCATATCTTCTGGAACACCTGTCTCAAATGGTTGTTGCCACCTAAAATATAGAAAGAAAGTGCTTTTTGTGTTGATTACCCACAGCAACAGACAGTGGATGTAAGTGATACAATCAGCAAAGAACTACAAGCACAGATTCACAGGACATCACTGGCAGAAAGAGACTTATGACACTGATATCCAGCTACACATGTAACAATAAGGACAAATAAGATCAGGCATTAACTCACATGTACATGAATTTTTTATTGGATAGTCCGTTCACTAGAAAGGGAATCACATATTTAATAAACTGATAACATTCATCTACTGTTTCAAACAGACTGTCAGTAGATTAACATGTCCATTAAGTCTAAACACTATCTAATTCCTATAACGAATAACAAGTACAAATACATAAGCACTTAAGATGGATACATATTCATGTTCGGTGAGGAAAATCGACCAAATTTCACAGTAATCAACTACAGTGGAGTCGCGAGAGGAGATCACTGACAGTTGCAACTGACTTGGTGCACCTGCTTTCCGCACGTACACAGTACCTCCATGTTGTCAGTGCTCTACAGACGACTATGCTCCGATCACAATTACTCAATAGTTGACGTCTGTCACTTGCTGCTACAGTTTTGCCACATCCGTTGCCGGCTACCGCTCTGTTACAGGCGGCACAGAAACACGGCAGGCTCGCTTCTCGAATGCTGTTATTGTGTAATGTAGAGCAATGTCTGAAGCGGTTGGCACGAGATAAGACAGCAATAGGAGATGATCTGTCCACAGCCGATTTTAAGTGACACACGACTTAATTGCGCCAGAAGGATCATTGTACAGCCCTGAATTTAAACTTGTGTCCTAAACTAAACAAAACCTAATGATTTGCAATGTAGCCAACAAAGTGGCAGTCAACAATCTACAGCAGAAGTAAAAAATCACAATCACTTTTTTCACGGCTATTAGAGTTAACCTCTACAAGCAAACTCTGAGACCGAAAAACTTCAGTTGCAGTGCTAAAAGCAAATTGTAAGTTCTCTCTCTGACTGATTATCTGAAACCATCCTCTCACTGCCTACACCAGCTGCCGTATTACCAACCATTGAGCAGTCCTGTTTGGCACTCAGTTGCAGCTATAGACAGCACAAGCAGATTTCAATGAAAAGGGAATGATAGGAAGAAAAACAAGTGCAAATAGATGAAAATTCTGCTTCATGCAATGTCATGCGAAGCTTGTCTAAGCTAAGCTCGTCTCTAGGATTATAAAAACTGTATACGTAACGCTGAATTGCGCCTCGTGTATCAGGTATACTGAAATACAAAATAAGAGGGCCAGACTCAGGATTCGGGATCTGAAAACATCGTCAAGAAAGAAAGCCAGACAAGCACTTGGAAATGAACCAATTGCTGTGGCAGTTTGGCAACAGTGAATGTGTGTGACATTGAGCACTCCGATTTCAGGAAAGCAGATACAAAGCCAGAAGTGTCAACTAACAGATAATTTCAATCCTACTGTAGTTTCCACCAGTAGTTCCCATGGAAAGCTGGCAACAGTCCTCCCAGCAATCATCTGTTGCCAGCCACTCAATGCCTGTTGTGTGTGGTGAGCAGCACTATCTCCTTTCATATTGTCCATGTTCCATCCTGGGTTTTCTATCCTTTGAAAATTTGCTCTGACTGAGCTATTTTGCACAGATGAATTTGTATCCTGCATCAAACTGTAAGGAATCTAGCTATTACTTATACATCTATCCAAATGATTTGAAGGTTTCTCTCTAAATTACAATCTATCTATCATACATATAAAACGCAATGTCGTGAATGACTCATCACACCCAAACCAAACTGCCAAAGACAGGATCTTTAAATCTGGAGAGACTGTCGATATTGTACTGAAGGCATTGTTTAGGAAGGGATTTTTGAAATCCCACGCATAATAGAAGGAAAGCTTTTTGAAAATATTAGCTATTAAGTCGATTTCGAAGATAGCTCTAAAGAACTGAAGTTTCTTTGAAGCTACAGCTATGAAAATTGGTATTTGTTTTCTTGGTTATAGACATTTTTTTAAAAAAAATCTGCGTTACAGTGTTTTTGGAAATTACAATGCTAATGTGGTGAAACGGAGAATGAGATTTTTTATGCAAATATTTCATTATGAAGATATTTTAAAGCTAAATCTCAAAACTGCAATTTGGCTTCTCAGTTAGAAATAAAAAAAATAGCTGTTACACTGTTGCTGAAAATTGAACTCCTTAGGGGATGACACGAAAGATAAAAGTGTGTAAGAAAATATTTTCTTTTATTAAAAAACATTTTCATGTTAAAAATCTGAAAATTGGTATTTCACTTATCAGTTACATATAAAAAATGTGTTTTAGGGATGAACATTTCTATGGAAATGTCTCCACAAGAATGCAAAAGGCATGATTAACGCCCATCTTTGACTTCAGCTAAAAGAATCACTTTTTGGTAAGAAGTACATTTGGGAAAGACCATGCTTCTATGGCATTAATTAGCATGAAAAGTTTAGAAGTTAGTGCAATTTGTGAACAACATAAAAATTCAGTTTTAAAAAATCTGTGCAGAGCACACAGTCTGAGTGAGTGAAGCGGCAGATGCTAAGCTGGTAATCAATAAAACTAACTTTTACATGTAAATTATCTTTTCTGCAGAAGTTAGAATGGGTTAGACTTGTGAATAACTTAATCATGGGACTTTAAATTTAGATGCTTTATTACCAATATGAAAAAATGGCAAAAAATTTTATCCACCGAGTTTTTCCTAAATACCCAGGTTTTTCTCAACCATGTAGAAGATGCCACCAGTGTGGAGCTGGAAAGAAAGAAAAAGAGAGAGAGAGAGAGAGAGAGAGAGAGAGAGAGAGAGAGAGAGAGAGAGAGAGAGAGAGAGAGAGAGAGTTATGGAATTATTAGGTTAAATGGTAACCTAACAGGAAGCAAACCATAGAAGATGGTTTAAAAACCACTGAGAACAAACATGTGGGCCGGGACTGTTTAATATTAATCACATTATAAGGCTGCTGCACAACCATGCCACAATGGTTTGGAATAAATTTAGTAGAATGACAATATCAATTGGGAATTCTATCTGCTGTAGAGAAGGAATGCAAAGTTTGTAAATGTCTCGGAAAGCACTAGCACATGTTCACACAAGTAGGACCATCTAACCAGAGCTTCATAAAAGATGCATGTGAAACATGTCCTGTTACCTTTAGTTGCTACTTGCTGAGAATTTCCTCACTCATTGACAGCATTTGGGAGATTCAAATGCATTATTAGCAAGTTTCTTCTTCTGAGTGTATTGTACCAGAGTTCTTGAGAATTTTATTTTCTTACAAATAAGTGTGCATATTGTGAGTCAGAATAGCAAAATATGAGTAGAATGTGCTGTGTATCAGACAAATATTTGGAATATGGGTTCAGGGTGAAAGTGAGGTAAGTTGTGCATCCAGACCATACCTGAATAACAACTGAGAACTATAAACAGTGCAGATCCAGGTAAGGGTACACGTAATTCCAACAGAACAATACCTGTAATGGTAATAGTTTGCTACCTATGCCACTTTTGCTGAGACTATTTTAACAAACGATACTGGAAATAATGTGTTTTGGACAGATCTTTAATGTGGGATACCAATCTGCACATTTCATTATACAAAAGCACGAGTAAAAAAAAAGGCACATTATCTTCGCATACATTTCAATTCAAATTCGGCACTTAGTTTGCTTCTGTCAGTCAAACACAGCACACGACATGTGATTAAAAGTAACACCACTATTTTATCACACATATAGATTGAATACATGCAATGAGCATTAAATGTGTAATTCAGGATCAAAAACTGCAAAACCTTTAAGATTGCAGCAGAGTTAACATACACTGCAAAAGATCTCTTTGAAACATTTTCCGCACAGTCTACTGCAATAAAGTGTTGAGAAATGTGCTACCTATAGATCTCATCTTGCAGTTGGGTCTTTGTATCAGTAGTTAGGAAAGCAGACACAGTCTAACTCATTTAGGGAACCCTGGAACCAAAATTACAAATGGTAAACGTCCCAAACCTTCCCTGGTGTGGCAACCGTAAGCAGCATCTGAGCTCTACTGGACAGTTTAATGATTATGTGTGTGTTCTCTTCCTGTAGTCTTGGAAACTGTCATACTATACATTGGTTATAGAATACGAGTCATGTTGTAAGAATATACTCCAATCACAAGTAAATGAGATGAACAGTGAGAGTACTCAAGATGCCACATATACCTCTCATAGAAATGAAAACAACGAACTGGTGAACAAAGGAATTCGAATCCAAACTTCCAAAACAAAACGCAAGAGTAATAACGTGTGATACTTGTGTAGAACAAATAGGATGTACGTACTCCTGGAGGTCCCTTCCTCACACCTTGCTGTTTCAAATTGACATTACACCATGACACTGCAATAAATACTTCTAAATATGTATGTTACAGTTTTTATATCCTGTAACATAGTAGTCAGTCAGTCCACGAAGATATGAATTTTGTTCTTTCAATTATTTAAATCAAGATTATACACTGGACATCAATTGAAATATAGAAACATACATTTGCTGGAACTCACCATACAGCAATGAGGTCTCTTAATGATTGAACCAGTTGATCATTATTAGACAGTAAAGCATCCATATGTTGATTCCACTCACAGGTATTTGAGAATTTGTTGGAACTTTCAGATTCACGTGTTTCATCTGAGTGCATGCCAATGAGATGCTCTAAACGAGGATCGTCTGAAAATTATTTTTGTTTCATAAGCCATATCAAAGTTTCATCATCCTAATGATTTTACAGGTGTCACTTTGTTCTATTTTATTAAAAATGCAGCATTTTGCAGAAATTAATTCAGCCAGACCATCGTGAACACAGTTCTTACAAAGTTCTGGCACATAAATCTAAAGACCAATCATTATTTGCAATGTTTTTCCAAGTTACCATTTCTTACCTGCGAGGATAGACATTTCAGGTAAACTTAGTGTCACATGTCTTGCCATCCTCTTTTGCGCCACAAGATCCAGTATATAGAACAAGTCATTATATGCTGTACCAAAGTCCAATGTCTCTTGTAAAGTAGAATCTCTGTTCATCAGTGATACCATGGTTTCATGCAACTGCAATCAAATAAAGATTGGGGGCACAATTAGGATATTGCAGTTCTGTCATTAACACCTCAAATAATAATAATAATAATAATAATAATAATAATAATAATAATAATAATAATAATAATAGAGGTGTTTTGCAGGATATGCTTCCTGCAACCACCCTAGAATGAAAACAAAGAGAGGATGAGATGGTCAGATGAAGTTAACCGACACCTCATGTTCTGTTATTACCAAGCAACAAACCTAGGAACCAACACAACTGGATACAGATCACAAGTATACACAACATTTATTACCAGATACCCAGAATTAAAATTTTTAACAGAACAACGACTAGCTGATCAGATCCATGTAATAATAAAAAATAACAGGATACCCCAGTCAGAATTAGAAAACATCAAACAACAAGTACAACAAATACTGGAACAAAATAATGTGCAATCAGAAGAAGAAGAAAATACAGTAATGGACTCAAACATCCCAGAGCAAACAAAGGACAACACGCATCAATTTTAAACAATCAGAGGAAAACTAAATCTTCAGACAGCCACCAGAACAAGCACAAATAGAACATGAAGTGACACACATGTTAGATATAGAAGATAAATTTCAGCTGACATATATAGAACACAAAGACACAAATACAGACATTAGACCATTCTTGCATAGACCGCCAAATAACCCACAAGTCGAAACAACAATAAAAACTACCAACGCAATCATACACAACAAAATAAATGAAAACACAACTATGGAAGAGTTACAACTACTGGTTTATATAGGAGCACTCACAACACTAAATATACACACTAGGCAGAGATCAGAACCAACCAACACACAGAAGAAACCCACAAAACCAGCTTGGCAACACAGGCTACAGATCAGAATAGAGAAACTGAGAAAAGACATCGGACAGCTAACACAATTTATAAAAAATGAAATGTCAGAAAAAAAACGAAAAAGGTTAGGTAAAATCTCACAACAAGAAGCGATAGAGCAATTAAATGAAAAGAAGCAGAAATTACAAGCATTGGCCAAACGACTCAGAAGATACAAAAAATGTGAAAATAGAAGGAAACAAAACCAAACATTCAACACAAACCAAAAGAAATTTTACCAGACAATAGATAACACACACATTAAAATAGACAATCCACCAAACATAACAGACATGGAACACTTCTGGAGCAACATATGGTCAAACCTGGTACAACATAACAGGCATGCACGGTGGATACAAGCAGAAACAGACACATACAAGACGATACCACAAATGCCTGAAGTGATAATTTTGCAACATGAAGTCACCCAAGCAATTAATTCTACTCACAATTGGAAAGCCCCTGGAAAAGATAAAATAGCAAATTTCTGGCTAAAGTAGTTCACCTCAACACATTCACAACTAACTAAATTATTTAACAGTTACATTGCAGACCCATACACATTCCCTGATACACTTACACATGGAATAACTTATCTTCAACCTAAAGATCAAGCAGACACAGCAAACCCAGCTAAATATCGCCCCATAACATGCCTACCAACAATATACAAAATATTAACTTCAGTCATTACACAGAAATTAATGACACATACAACACAGAACAAAATTATAAATGAAGAACAAAAAGGCTGTTGCAAAGGAGCTCGAGGATGTAAAGAGCAACTGATAATAGATGCAGAGGTGACATATCAAGCTAAAACTAAACAAAGGTCACTACACTACACATACATTGATTACCAAAAAGCTTTTGATAGTGTACCCCATTCATGGTTACTACAAATATTGGAAATATACAAAGTAGATCCTAAATTGATACAGTTCCTAAACATAGAAATGAAAAATTGGAAAACTATACTTAATATCCAAACAAATTCAAATAATATCACATCACAGCCAATACAGATTAAGTGTGGAATATACCAAGGAGACTCATTAAGTCCTTTCTGGTTCTGCCTTGCTCTGAACCCACTATCCAACATGCTAAATAATACAAATTATGGATACAATGTTACTGGAACATACCTGCACAAAATCACACATTTGCTATACATGGATGATCTAAAACTACTGGCAGCAACCAATCAACAACTCAACCAATTACTAAAGGTAACAGAAGTATTCAGCAATGATATATAAATATGGCTTTTGGAACAGACAAATGTAAGAAAAATAGCATTGTCAAGGGAAAACACACTAAACAAGAAGATTACATATTGGAGAACCACAGCGACTGCATAGAAGCAATGGAAAAAACAGATGCCTATAAATATCTAGGATACACACAAAAAATAGGAATAGATAATACAAATATTAAAGAAGAACTAAAAGAAAAATATAGACAGAGACTAACAAAAATACTGAAAACAGAATTGACAGCAAGAAACAAGACAAAAGCTATAAATACTTATGCTATACGAATATTGACTTACTCATTTGGAGTAGTGAAATGGAGTAACACAGACCTAGAAGCACTCAATACACTTACACCATCACAATGCCACAAATATAGAATACATCACATACATTCAGCAACTGAAAGATTCACATTAAGCAGAAAGGAAGGAGGAAGGGGATTTATCGACATAAAAAAACCTACATTATGGACATGTAGACAATTTAAGAAAATTCTTTCTAGAACGAGCAGAAACTAGCAAAATACACAAAGCAATCACTCATATAAATACATTGGCTACACCACTGCAATTTCATAACCACTTCTACAATCCTTTAGATCACATAACATCAACAGATACAAAAAAAGTAAATTGGAGAAAGAAAACACTACATGGCACAGCCATACATCGATCAAGACGCATCCAACACATGGCTAAGAAAAGGCAATATATACAGTGAGATGGAAGGATTCATGACTGCAATACAGGATCAAATAATAAACACCAGATATTACAGCAAGCATATTATTAAAGATCCCAATACCACAACAGATAAATGCAGACTTTGCAAACAACAAATAGAAACAGTAGATCACATCACAAGCGGATGTACAATACTAGCAGATACAGAATACCGCAGAAGACATGACAATGTAGCAAAAATAATACATCAACAGCTTGCCTTACAACATAAACTTATAAAACAACACGTTCCCACATACAAGTATGTACCACAAAATGTACTGGAGAATGATGAATACAAATTATACTGGAACAGAACCATTATAACAGATAAAACAACACCACATAACAAACCTGACATCATACTCACCAATAAAAAGAAGAAATTAACACAACTAATTGAAATATCCATACCCAACACAACAAATATACAGAAGAAAACAGGAGAAAAAATTGAAAAATACATCCAACTGGCTGAGGAAGTCAAGGGCATGTGGCATCAGGATAAAGTTGACATTATACCAATTATACTATCAACTACAGGAGTCATACCACACAATATCCACCAGTACATCAATGCAATACAGCTACATCCAAACTTGTATATACAATTACAGAAATCCGTAATTATTGATACATGTTCAATTACCCGAAAGTTCCTAAATGCAATATATCGTACAGTTAAAAGGAAGTGACGCTTGATCAAGGTCCGCGTCACTTTCCATTTTTAACCAGACTTAACGTCTGAGAAAGTAAAGAAATAATAATAATAAATAATAATAATAAATAATAATAATAATAATAATAATAAATAATAATAATAATAATAAATAATAATAATAATAATAAATAATAATAATAATAATAATAATAATAGCTCCTGTATAAAAAAAAGAATTAAAAAATGCAGCCTCGATTCTAAGAGAGATGAAATCATTTATTACAGAAAATCTATTTCATTCACTACAGGACCCTCTTCAGTGCAAATATTAGTTTTAAAATTTGTGCAATAAAAGCACATATTATAACTTCAACATGACCTCAACACACAAACGTTGGATGAGGAGGATGTTGATGATTGGTTTGTGGGCTGATTAACCGCACGGTTATCAGTGCCTGTACAGTGTCCCAATCTTTACACAGTCAAATTTTAGCCATGTTCACAAATAATGATGATGTTGAAATGATGGCGCAAAACAAACACCCAGTCCCTGGGCAGATAAAATGCCCGAACCAGCCGGGAATCGAACCCGGGACTCTGTGATCCAGACGCAGCAACGCTAGCCATTAGACCACAAGCTGCGGACGGCCATGTTGAAGTTGTTAGTATGTGCTTTTATTACACGAGTCTTCAATACTTATTTTTGTACTGAAAATGGCCATGCGGTGACAAATCAATTTGCTGTAATAAATTATTTCAAATCTCTTACAACTGAGGCTGCCATTTTTCTTCTTTACAGCACTAATACTGTGGTAGTTGAGAACATGGTTTCCAGAGGAATCCAACCTCAATAAAATAATTTACAACTACAGAAACTAACTTACAAAAATGAATTTTAAAGGGAAAAAAACATTTTCTCAGCTTCCGGAATGTGTTCGACACAATTTCATACCTTTGACAACAAAACAGGAGCATATGGAATATTGGACAAGCTGAGGGATTGGACTGAAGATTTTCTAGGTAACAGAAAACAACATGTCATTTTCAATAGAGAGAAACCTTCAGATGTACAATACATAAATGTCCTAATGTTGAAAGTACCATGAAGATTTTCATGGAAAATACTGTTGTGTACAGAGATGTTGCAACACTAGGAAATTGAATCGAAATCCAACACAATCTGCAAATGATCAATGCTTGGTGCAGGGATTGGCAGGTGACCCTCAACGTAAAACAAATTTAATGAATTGCAAATAAATAGGCACGAAGACCCACTGCTATATGGCTGAACAACTGCAGAACACTCACTGGATGCAATCACTCCCATAAAACATCTAGGAATGTACGTATGGAGCAGTTTAAAGTGGAATGAACACATGAAACTTATTGCTGCGGCTGACACCAAACAGACTCATTGGAAGATCCTGTGGAGATGGAGGCAACCCACAACGCAGGCAGCTTACAAAACCCTTGTTCAACCAATACTTTATGAACCTCATCAGGCTGGTTTCTGTATCAGACAGGAAAGACACAAGAACAAGGGCATTCAAAGAAGAGCAGCACATTTCGTTAAAGGTTCATTTAGTAAGAGAGTGAAGATGATGCTCAGCTAATCCCAGAGCGACGCTGCAAGAGAAGCATTCTGCACCACTGTGCTCTTTACTGTCAAAACTTCCAAGAGCGTACATTCCTAGAATATCTATATGAAGATAGTAATTGTACTTGAGAGAACAGATACCATTGATGACTGTGCAGCTTCTCTAGAATGAATGATACTTGAAACCTTCAGCTGCCTACAGGTGTTGATATACCTCGATGGGGACAGCTGAAAATGTGCCCCCCGACCGGGACTCGAACCCGGGATCTCCTGCTTACATGGCGCGCACACACACACACACACACACACACACACACACACACACACACACACACACACACACACACACACACACACACACATTTTCAGCTGTCCCCATCGAGGTATATCAACAACACCTGTCAGCAGATAAGGGTTTTAATTAATTATCATTTATTCTAGAGAAGCTGCACGGTGATCAATGGTATCTGTTCTTTCGAGAACAATTACTATCTTCATATATATAGTTAAAGGCTATCCAGCCATTGACGTTCGTCTGTGCAAATGCGCACAGGTTGCCTGAACTCTTATGGGAATAGACAACTTGGTGTGCGCGAGTAATGAGTGGAAGGGCAAATATCTATTAGGTACATTACGTATATAGACGGTGGACAGTTGGGAATGTGGGTCTCACGGGAAGCGTGCAAGGGATAAGTCCCTGCAGTCGCACTATTCGTCTGTACCCTCGGTGGCTCAGACGGATAGAGCGTCTGCCATGTAAGCAGGAGATCCTGGGTTCAAGTCCCGGTCGGGGAACACATTTTCAGCTGTCCCCATCGACGTATATCAACAACACATGTCGGGAGCTGAGGGTTTCAATTAATTATCATTCCTAGAAGAGTTACTAGTATATTGCTTCCTACAACATGTACAGGGTGTACATATAGTCCGGGAACACAATTATTTATTGCACAAGAACCAAACATTGGACATGGACAGATATTATACATGTCATTTTGAAGAGAAACCCTGAAAGTTTTTTTTTTTATGTATACCACCACAGCGTAGTTTGGTAAGTTGCTGATAATCAGTGCTAGTTGCAAATGTAGCGCGTTCAGGTGCAGAGCAAGCTTTCTGTGTGTTGGAATTCGAGAAAAACAAGTGTGCTACAGCTGTTCAATGATTGTTTAGAACCGAGTATGGCAAGAAGCCACCAACATGGAAGGCCATTTACCACTGGCACAACAAATTTGTTACGACGGGTTTCTTGTGCCCGACAGAGAGAGGCAGATGTCCCAGTGCAAGTGAAGTGAATGTGGAGCACGTACGAGAGACATTTGTAAAGACTCCAAAGGAATCTGCTCCAATGACAGTGTGGAAAGTCCTGTGACAGAAGCTGTCCATGAAACCATTCAAATTGGAGCTAGTGCAGAAGCTCAATGACGACAAAGACAAGTGTTTTGAGTTTTGTTTGCAGTTGCAACAATTGAATGAGGATGGGGATGGAATTGTTGATCGCTTAATTTTTAGTGATGAAGCCACTTTTCACACTAATGGGAAAGTGAACAGGCATAATTGTTGAATATGGGGTTCAAAGCATCCACATGAATGCATTGAATTTGAGCACGATTCCCCAAAGGTAAATGTTCTTTGTGCTGTGTCGCGTCAAAAACTGTACAGGCCACATTGTTCTTTGCCGAGAGTACTGTCACTGGATATTCCTACTTGGACATGTTGGGGCAATGGCTGATGCCTCAAATGCAATCAGACTCTCCGTTCATCTTTCAGCAGGATGGGGCTCCACCCCGTTTTCATCGCGAAGTTCATCGGTACCTGAACACGGAGCTGCCGCATCGATAGATCGTCCTTGCTACAAAAGGGGACAGCTGTTTCATGAAAGGGCCTTCCCGATCACCAGATCTCACTCCATGTGACTTTTTACTGTGGGGACACATTATAGATCTGGTGTATGTACCGCCCTAGCATGTGATGTAGCAGAGCTCTGGGAGAGAATACGGGAAGCGACTGCCGCAGTCGACGATAATTTAAAGTATTCTTGAACTTTATGTACACACTATTTCGCGAAAAGACCATGGAGGGAAAATTAGAGATACCCCAGACCTCACATGAAAGCTTATCAGCAATCTTTCTTCCCACGAGTCATTTGTGAATGGAATGGGGAAGAGTGTGGGGGTGCGACATTGATACATAACGTACCATCCACCCTCACCTGACTTTGCTTTGTGGAGTATAGATGTAGGGAATGGTGATAACCAGCTGACTGCACTTACTTCCATGATCTCATACATTACTGAAATAATTTCAACACAATTTAACCATTGTATCATAACGGAAGCGCATGATCCCTCCTCCATTCTAATATTTTTATTGAACAAATTTTCACATGTCTTCATGTAGCTTAGTCTACCAACAACAAGTAAGGCACTCCTTCCTTTCTTTGGTGTACGAGGGTGGTTTGAAAAGTTCTCGGAATCACCACAAGAGGTCAGCACCAGCACAACGAGTGTTTCACGTGATATTCATTGGACTGTTGTCTGTAAACAGGTGTCATGCTCTCGGAAGAGAGCTGTGGCTGTGACTTGGCTCTGTTGCTCCCACGTAGTGATTTGCAAAGATGGGGGGAAAAAGGAAGAAAAAAAAATGAAAATTCAAGATTCGAGCAGAGATTAAGAACTTTGTAAAGAAATGTATGAAAGCAAAGGACATTCATGCCGATTTCCAGAATACACTAGGGGACGATGCATCTTCATATACAACTGTTGCCAAGTGGGTGAACGAATTTACATTTGGTCGAGAGATCTTAGATGATTCGCACAGTGGCCGGCCAAGACGTGTCACTACTCCAGAAATCATTGCATAAGTGCATAAAATGGTTGTGGAGTATCGCCCATTGAAAGTGCGTGAAATTGCTCACACTTGCCAGATATCATCTGAAAAGGTATATCGCATTTAAACTGAAGAATTAGAAATGAAAATATTATCTGCAAGATGGGTGCTGCGACTCTTGACATGTACCCCCACACGTGCCAGCGGCATGGCAAAATTACACGAACTAAGGTATAAATTCTTGTCACACCTACTTTATTCACCTGATATGGCTCTGACAGACTTCCATCTCTTCCCAAAACTAAAAATTTTTCTTGGTGGACGCAGATTCACTTCAAATGAGGAATTGATAGCTGGAATTAACAATTCTTTTGCAAGTCTGGAGGAAACTCATTTTCGAGATGGGATCAAGGCACTGGAACATTGTTGGACCAAGTGCATTAGTCTACAAGGAGACTACATTGAAAAATGAAAAAATGTTTCAGTGATGTAAGTACTTTTTTTTCTATTCCATTCTGAGAACTTTTCAAACCATCCTCATATCTTAATTAAATTTCCAGCTTCTTATAAAATGCCAAGGTGTTCCTTCCACTTAGTGACACCTGCAACACTTTCTAAAATCTAACAATATTATGGAAAGGACAGCTGCTACTCATATAGCACAGGTGCCGAGTTGCAGAATGGCACAAGAAAAAAACTGTTAGAAAATCAGCTTTCAGCCAACAAGATATTTATCAAAAATATGCTCCCCCTCCCTCTTCTCCACACACAAATACAACCTATGTTTGTGCCTATCTGCAACTCAGCATCTCCGGTATATGGTGAGAAGCAACTATCCTTTTCATAATACTGTTGCATTCCAACCTGAATTTTCCATTGTTTGACTTTCTACAATCTCTTCTTCATTAAGCACTAACCTCCATACTATTAGGTTGCTGCGTAAGTTCATAGCATTTGTACCTAAGCTTATTAAACACAACAGATACACGTAACAAGGATTTAGTCATCACTGACATATTCTTCTTCAATGTTTACAACAGTCTGCCAATGCCAGGGTAACTTTCCAATTAAACTGTAGGAATCATGTGGCTATCAGGTGAAGAACTAGTCGAGCCATGCTCAGAGGGTGTTTCCATCTGGAAAGGGAGTACCTTGAAAGCTGTTTGATAGAGAGCAGAGAACGTGGAAATCTGAGGTCGCAAAATCAGGTGAATAAGGTGGGTGCGGAGTGACTTTCCAACCCAGCTCCAGTATTACTTTTCAGTCCTGCAGAATGCAGGAGGACATTACTGTGGAGTAGCATCACATCACGCTATCTTCCCGGTCATTGTTCTTGGATTGCATTTGCCAGACATTTCAGTTGTTGTCAGTAAATGTCAGCAGTAATGGTTACGCCTTAGCGAAGCAATTTGTATTACACCATACCGTCATTGTTCTACCAGATGCATAACATTATCTTTTGTGGATGCATGCACGTCTTGTACAGTGAGTAGCTGCTGCGTTTTCCTTAAGTTAGCATAAAGACATCATTTCTCAACAACAACAACATACAAATGGTCGGTGTTGTTCATGAGCTAATTGATGACACAAGCGGAGATGCATATATGGCCACCCACTCAATTTTGTGATTTTGGCTTGGGCCATGTGCTACCCAAATATCTAATTTTTTTTACCCTTCCCCACTGCATGCAAATATCTTCTTGTTGTCTTCAGTCCTGAGACTGGTTTGATGCAGCTCTCCATGCTACTCTATCCTGTGCAAGCTGCTTCATCTCCCAGTACCTACTGCAACCTACATCCTTCTGAATCTGCTTAGTGTAGTCATCTCTTGGTCTCCCTCTACTATTTTTACCATCCACGCTGCCCTCCAATGCTAAATTGGTCCTCCCTTGATGCCTAAGAACATGTCCTACCAACCGATCCCTTCTTCTAGTCAAGTTGTGCCACAAACTCCTCTTCTCCCCAATCCTATTCAATACCTCCTCATTAGTTATGTGATCAACCCATCTAATCTTCAGTATTATTCTGTAGCACCACATTTCGAAAGCTGCTATTCTATTCTTGTCCGAACTATTTATCATCCATGTTTCACTTCCACACATGGCTACACTCCTCACAAATACTTTCAGAAACGACTTCCTGACACTTAAATCTATACTTGATGTTAACAAATTTCTCTTGTTCAGAAACGCGTTCCTTGCCATTGTCAGTCTACATTTTATATCCTCTCTACTTCGACCATCATCAGTTATTTTGCTCCCCAAATAGCAAAACTCGTTTACTACTTTAAGTGTCTCATTTCCTAATCTAATTCCCTCAGCATCACCCAATTTAATTCGACTACATTCCATTATCCTCGTTTTGCTTTTATTGGTGTTCATCTTATATCCTCCTTTCAAGACACTGTCAATTCTGTTCAACTGCTCTTCCAAGTCCTTTGCTATGTCTGACAGAATTACAATGTCATCGGCAAACCTCAAAGTTTTTATTTCTTCTCCATGGATTTTAATACCTACTCCGAACTTTCCTTTTGTTTCCTTTACTGCTTGCTCAATATACAGATTGAATAACATTGGGGATAGGCTACAACCCTGTCTCACTCTCTTCCCAACCACTGCTTGCCCCTCGACACTTATAACTGCCATCTGGTTTCTGTACAAATTGTAAATAGCCTTTCACTCCCTGTATTTTACCCCTGCAACCTTCAGAATTTGAGAGTATTCCAGTCAACATTGTAAAAGCTTTCTCTAAGTCTACAAATGCTAGGAACATAGGTTTGCCTTTTCTTAATCTAGCTTCTAAGATAAGTCATAGGGGTCAGTATTGCCTCACGTGTTCCATTACTTCTACGGAATCCAAACTGATCTTCCTTTTCCTACTGTCGAATTCCAGTCACCCATGACTATTAAATTTTCGTCTCCCTTCACTTCCTGAATAATTTCTTTTATCTCATCATACATTTCATCAATTTCTTCATCATCTGCAGAGCTAGTAGGCATAAAAACTTTTACTACTGTAGTAGGTGCGGGCTTCATGTCTATCTTGGCCACAATAATGCGTTCACTATGCTGTTGGTAGTAGCTTACTCGCACTCTTATTTTTTTATCCATTATTAAACCTATTCCTGCATTACCCCTATTTGATTTTGTATTTATAACTCTGTATCCACCTGACCTAAAGTCTTGTTCCTTCTGCTATCGAACTTCACTAATTCCCACTATATCTAACTTTAGCCAATCCATTTCCCTTTTTAAATTTTCTCACCTACATGCCCGATTAAGGGATCTGACATTCCACACACTGATCCGTAGAACGCCAGTTTTCTTTCTCCCGAGTCCTCTCGAGTAGTCCCCACCCGGAGATCCGAATGGGGTCTATTTTACCTCCGGAATATTTTACCCAAGAGGACGCCATCATCATTTAATCATACAGTAAAGCTGCATGCCCTCGGGAAAAATTACGGCTGTAATTTCCCATTGCTTTCAACCGTTCGCAGTACCAAAACAGCAAGGCCGTTTTGGTTAGTGTTACAGGGCCAGATCAGTCAATCATCCAGACTGTTGCCCCTGCAACTACTGAAAAGGCTACTGCCCCTCTTCAGGAACCACACCTTTGTCTGGCCTCTCAACAGATACCCCTCTGTTGTGGTTGGACCTACGGTATGGCTATCTGTATCGTTGAGGCACACCAGCCTCCCCACTAACAGCACGGTCCATGGTTCATGGGGGGATTTATTCCAATACTACAATACATATAACAGTACAACTGCCTACGAGAGCATAGGCTTTTACAGCCTTTGTCATCTTCAATAAAACAGTTCTGGGTGTAAAACCATGTTATGTTGAAGCCACTATACTCAGAACCAGTTTATTGAAGAAACAATAGTTTAAACTACAGCCAAAGATAGTTTCGTCTTATGTTCCCAAACACAAGCTGTAACATTTCTTCTGTAACAGAAGCAGTGAAAGTAGATATTGCAGTTTTCCATTCATTGATGGATTTTGGACAGTTGCTTTTGCTAAACCCCGGGGAAAAAAAAAAAAAAAAAATGGTCAGGTGGTGTTAGGTCAGGCAATCGTGGAGGCCAAAGTCACTGTTAAATAATGCGATCACCAAAAAACATCAGCAAGCAGTGACATTGAAACGCGAGCTGTATGTGAAGTTACACCATCTTGTTGAAAATAACTGGTTAACAATTATACGGCACTGCAGAGAGACTTTGTGAATGTTGGGAGAGTCCACTTGATGGGAAGTAACCCAGGCAACAAACTGTGTGCGTCTGCACGCGTGTGCGCCCCCTGTATGTGTACGCACTGAATTGAGTCTATCAGTTCTAGTGGGCGCCTGTATAACACTCGTCATGTGGTGCAAGGAAAGATGAACATGACAGAATAATATTAAGTAGTAGCAAGTAAGTCGCAGAACATATACTGTGCATGGCTGTTTTCGTGTTTGCAGACATTAAGCGGGCAGTGTGGAATACAAGGAAACAGCAAGAAGTGGTGACAAATTGCTTCACCCGCTGTGGGTGGCACATTTTACGTTTTGTGGTGGTGGCTTGGCAGTGGCTTGACTGTCAAAGAGCAACCACACTCTCCAAAAATTAACATGAGAGACAGGATGGTTTTGCGACAGTTGAAATATACTGCAATCTGGACTGTCATATTGAGCCTTCAAGGCATATGTCTTATGAAAGTTGTGTTCTTCTCTAATTCGTGAATCACACTAATGAGCCGTACAACTACTCAAGGAAATATATGTCTGAAACTAGAGGACGTGCTTTTTATGATATGAGTAAGTTTTCTTCTTTTGCTCCAGTAACTTCAGAATGTTAAGAAGTCGAGCCTTTCCTCAGCAACACACAGGATTTCTGAGGCACTGATTAGCAGGACCCCGACTTCAAGAAAATCAACTGTAGCACTCGATTAAAAGGAAAAGGTAAATACTTCAGATGTTACGTCGGGTAACAGATCTTGTGAAGTGTTCTGACTCAGTTTCAAGTACAAGGTGCGAGCCAGCAGCTACACGAAACCCTAAAACACCAAGAAAAACACTTCAGTGTGCGTGCTCTTGTGAGATCAGACTGAAGTTTAACAATAAGGATGATGGGTGACCTGTTAAACACTTTCACTGTACATCAAACTTTGGCACACTAATGGTTTAGTCGAGTCATCACGTGGATTTATGAGTGGGATCCTGAGAAAAAGTGGAAAAGTAAGGAGTGGCACACACACATCTACTTGACCAAAAACAGCTCAAATAAGCAAATCAAAGATCAAAACAAAGCAAATTTGCTTTTTTGACAGTAGGGCTATCGTGCATAAAGAATTTGTTCCTCCAGGACAAACTTTCAACCAAATGTTTTACAAAGCTAAAGTTGAAAGGCTCAGGAAAGAGAGAATTATTAACTGAGACTGGACATTGCACACAAGTGGATGCTGCTTCGTGAGATCACCCCATGCCATGCGGCCACTTCCATCGTGGAATTTTTTTACTTAAAAAGGCTTTCATATTGTTCTGTGGCCCGCTATTCACCTGAACTGAGTCCTTTTGATTTTTTCCCCAAAATTGAAAAATGTCTTAAAATGACATTTTGGGATTCAGGAACATTCAGAAGAATGTGACCGAGAGCACTGCAACCCAGAGTGGGAACAATGACTGCCAGTGTATAGTTGCCCAAGGGAGTTCCCTTGGGCAATATTATTGACTGAAAAAATAAAAACTACGGTACATAAAAAATCAGTCTCATTACTTTTCTCCCACATCAAATATACAGAAATGATGGTGTAACTACATATGCATCATGCAACATGAAAGCTATACAAGACCTGCTTATCTGCATGGAAGAGAAGGAGATACTTACAGCTTTAAGTTCCTCTGCTGAAGCTCTTCTCAGTTGGTTCATTAGTTCTGTGAGATGATTTGGTGCTTCCTTGGCTTCTATGTCTACCTGTGAACGTTTCCTTCTAGCTTTTTCCGCTGCTTTCTCAATATTGTGCCAGCTATGAGACAAATCGCTAGCTAAATTCATTAATTCCTTCTGAGCACTTTTCTGGAAAAAAAGGGCCGTACATTAAAACAATATTCATTTCAGCTGTTGCAGGTATAGAAGAACAGGAGTTATTTCTTGGCAAGTATTACATTTCTTCAGCACCAATGAATGTTGATTCTACTGCACACAGTGTCGCCTTTGTGAGAAAGCATTAACCACAGGACAAATAGCAATCACAAACTTTACACAGTTACATAAGACATAATATGGCTGATATGATTTTACTTCATTTAAAGAGTTCTGGGCAGATTGGAAAAATCCCTATCTTAAACAATGTAATATTTATTCATATAAAAGGTACCTTTTTCAGCAATTATTGGGAATAAAAATTTGAAGAAAATATGCCTTGGGTTGCACATTTCTAGCCACTAACAAAGGTATTTCTGAAAGTATTGATTATTTTTAAGATAATTATATTTGTGAAAAGTAGACAAACTTTCTACACCGTTCGATGTACATAAGGCTAACTTCTTTGAGATTTACAAAATACGAAAATCCCCGTGTTAAAATATGCACAATACTCCAATGAGTATACCCCATAATTTTGAACAAATTCTGGTTAATAGAAACTAAGAAAGTACACTTTTTTCTTGAAAAATACAACTTACAGAAAACAGCCATTAAAGTTGTCAATGCCTCCCAGCTCCATACATTGGGTTGTCTGCATCCTCTTCCATTTCATCTTGCAATATCCTTTTTCCTCCCTGTCTTGCCATTGTTTCAAAGTCTCAAACAGTTCTCAGACACACAAAGCCTTTCTTTATCTAAATTTAACATTTGTTTTACTGCAAAATGACCAAAGGTTTCAAGCAGCCTTTTCAGTACTTCATATCTTGCAACATTTCCTTCACTGAATATTGTCACTGCATCCAAGACACCAAAATGCAGTATACCGATTGCCACCAAAACTCTCGGGAATTCTCTCCCAGATTACACTGTTCGTGGACTCGTTAGGATTTTGGGAGTGATTTTCGTCAGTGGACTTACATCTGACAAATCCTTGGAAGTTTCTTTCAAGATTTCTACTTGCAAAAGAAATAGCTGGTTTGTAAATAGAATCACTTTCTGGAAGGCCTATGACTGGGTTTATTGTCTCTTGAAGAGGTGAAACAAAACTGCCCACACAGCTTTTCTAATATCTTCTATGCTACTGCTATGCCATAATAGTTTTGAATTCTTTCCTTGACAGATTTTTTCATGTCTATTCTTACCATCTAATCGTCAGCCATCTTCCAATTTCTTTCCCTTATATGCAGTTTTCAGTCCTCATAGCCTCATACCCATTTGCTTTTTTGCACTCCTGCTTGGTGATCGTTACGTTTTCTCCACGTAGCTTCTCTTCCTCAAGTGTTTTGAAAGCTACTGAATCACTACCTCCTAAATAATTGCTCTCAGAGGTGGGGGATTCAAAAATCAAATTTCAATCTGAGAACTATTACATACGAGGGGCATCTGAAAAGTCCGTGCAAAGTCCAAGAGATGGCACCACTGGCCCGTATCGAGGTCATGTTCAGTTAGTAGTATCTTTTCAGCCATATTGGTCTATTTCTTTGTGTTTGACATTCGCGTGAATCAAGGAAGTGGAGTCATTGTCAAACAAATGGACAAAAAAATTTCGTGTGGTGATTAAACATTACTTTATGAAAGGCAAAACACCTCAGGAGACTGAAGAGAAGCTTGATAAACACTGCTGTGACTCTGCACCTTTGATTAGAACAGTTTATAAGGGGTTCCAAAATTTTCAGAGTGGCCATATGGCCACAAGTGATGCTGAACATTCTGGATGCCCTGTGGAGGTTACAATTCCAGAAATCATTGATAAAATCCATGATATGGTGATGGATGACAGAAGAGATAAGGTGCGTGAGATTGCTAGTGCTGTGGGCATCTCAAATGAATGGGTACATATTATTTTGCATAAATATTTGGACATGAGAAAGCTATCCACAAGATGGGTTCAGCGATTGCTCGCACTTGACCAAAAACTGAATTGTGCGAAGCATTGCAAGGATGATTTGCAGCCGTTCAGGAAGAATCCACAGGAATAACTGTCGTTTCATCACTGTGGATGAAACATGGATACATTACTATACTCCTGAGCTCAAACAACAATCTAAACAATGGGTTACCAAGGGAGAATCTGCACCAAAAAAGGCAAAGACCATTCCTTCGGCCGGAAAGGTTATGGCGACTGTCTTTTGGGATTCGACTATCTGGAAAAGGTAAAACTATTACAGGTGCATATTATTCATCATTATTGGACTGTTTGAAAACCCAGCTGCAAGAAAAACGCTGGCAATTGGACCACAAAAAAGTCCTTTTTTATCACGACAATACACCTTCACACACCTCAGCAGTAGTGGTCACAAAAGTAATGGAAATAGGATTCCAACTCATTTCACATCCCCCCTATTCTCCAGACTACTATTTGTTCCCCAATTTGAAGAAATAGCTGGCAGGACAATGATTTTATTGAAACGAGGAGGTGATTGCAGGAACTAATAGCTGTTTTGCATACGGATAATTCCTATTATTCGGAAGGGATCAACAAATTATAATCACATTGGATGAAGTGCATAAGTCTAAAAGGAGACTATTTCGAAAAACAAAGGTTTACGCCAAACACATAAGTAGCTTTTATTTATGCACAGACTTTTCAAATGCCCCTCGTATACATGGTTACTCGCACAATGTTTTGTTGAAACAAATGAATAAACCAGAACTAAGGAGATAATACGTGTTTTATTTATTATTGGGAATGGTAAATTCTGTAGACCATGACTAGAGGGGGGGGGGGAGGGGGGGGGGAATGGAAATTAAGATATCAACCTGTCCGGAGGCCCCTAAAATTATGGAAATGATAATTTTCTCATGCTCCTTCAGATATCGAAAAACAGTTGTTTACTGTGTGTTAGAGGATATACAGTCACTGACAACATATTCATTTCCAGAAAGTCATACGTGGGAAACATGATCCATAATTAATCAACAAACTGAGGTTAGTGATATAAATATTCAGGAGATTATGTATATTTATTTTGTGTGTGTGTGTGTGTGTGTGTGTGTGTGTGTGTGTGTGTGTGTGTGTGTGTGTAATCACAGGTTTTTCATTGTTCCACAGGTCTGTCATTAACTACTTTAAGAGAGGCTACAGGTATTATCTAATAGTTGTTTCATAATGTCCACTGGACCCTCGCCCCCTCCTCCTGACTTAGTTTTCCATTCCACAAACGCTCCTGCTTACACATGTCACATGCATGTATGTCAATGTGTGCACGGAAGTGAATGTGGAGAACATGTGATCTGAGTAACTGTTTCTAACTCTAGAATTTTTCCATCTTCCATTTTTGTGCAGTTGCTATCTACAAATGATAAATTTGATCCATTGGTGGATTTCACACAGGACCAAAACTTATCCTTTGACAAACTGGCAATGCAGGTTTCACTTTCAAAAGCACTAAAGACATCTTGCACAGCTGATCTTATGTCTGCATGAACCTTTTTTTGGTTATGTTGCATTGCTGGCCACGCCAACAGGAAGAGGCACACAATCAGAGCTCCACAGTTGTTTTGAAGAGGGTAAACTCAGTCCAGTGTTTTGAGCATGAAAACATGGTCCAAGTAGACTGTATTCTTTTTATTATCCTTGGGTCATGTTCAAGCACCCATAACACGTTCAGAAAGGGTGACATTGGTTTATACGTCAATTGTTGACAAGATCTTGCACATACATACACTTTATAACCCAAGTTATTTACATATCTTATGCTTCCAGCTTCTTTTCACACTCCAATACATTGTCGATACATGTGAACAGGTATGCTTCTTATTTTGGTGCGTATGTGGCACAAAGGCAATACAACAATGTATGTGATAACGTCCTTTAGCTGACAAAAACAAACTTCCTATGTCATAGTATAGGTACAACTGTTATGGTATGACTGAAGATGTTTACGATCTTATCTGTGGATGGTCAATAACATTAAGTAAGGTACTGGTGGAATATTCACTGGCATAAGCTTGTTATTCTCTCACATGCTATCTTGTTGGAAGTAAAGGATTGAAACTCTTACATCAGATATTATGTCACGTGTAATATTAGAAATTGTGGTACAGTCCAACCACAGAAGCCTTTTAATGAGGTGTGCCAGTAAGTTTAGGAAATAAAATAATACTGATGTATTAAAATAAATATCTCTCACTCCCTCAAACACACACACACACACACACACACACACACACACACACACACACACACACACACACACACAGAAGGTGAATCTTTTTTCACCATGCAGTGTTATAATGAAACTGGAAAACCATAGTTGGTTGCACCATGTCATTAGTCATTTCAACAATATATTACAGTACAGATATTGGAACCTGCAAGTGTTATGTGAAGAAGGGACCTACTTTGGATTGCCTGTACGGACCACCTAAACCACACTACAACTGTTGTGACAGTGCCACGACATTTAACAGTGCCACCACGACAGCACGCGCAAACGGCGATAGAGGCGCTCCGCAACTCGGCTGAACGCGGGAGCGCCACCTAGCTACGAACGGCGCCGGCCGCATGTCACAGCACGGCAGTCGAATGAGAGATACTGAGTTGTTATCGTGTAACTAGCTATTGTTTCTAAGTGAGTGTGTTTGAATATCCACACAATTATTGGTGATTAGAGGTTATAACACTTTTTGGCGACGAGGTCGGATATTTTCACTGCGTTGTGGATTTGTGTGTTCGTGACGGGGCAGACACGGAACAGCTTATGCAAGCACTAATTGAACAGCAAACACAGTTGACGGCTGCTGTTCAGGTGTTGTCGACGTCGCTTACTCATCGTCTGTCTTCCTCTTCTCCGCCTCCGTTCCCTCCTTACGACGAGGCCGCTGAAGACTGGGAGGATTATGAGAAGCGTTTGCGGCAACACTTCTCGGCTTTCGGTGTTGTCGACACTCCTATGTTTAATTCGTTATTTCTATCTTGGATTTCCCCACGGATCTATCAGCTGCTATCTCAGTTAGCCCCTCTGCAGGAACCTGCCTCTCTGTCCCTCCAAGAAATGTGTGACTTATTGTCTAACTATTACCGCAGAAACACCCACATCGTTGCCGCCCGCGTGGCGTTCTACCGGTGTCGTAAACAGCCCAATCAATCTTACCGGGCTCGGGTGGCGGAACTACACGGTCTGAGTCAGTTTGTCACGGACACTCAACACAAGTCTTATGCTGATTCAATGGTTAGGGATGCTATTCTAGGGCTTGCTCCTGATAAAGAAGTTAGACAACGTGCCCTACAACTGCCAAACCCGTCATTGTCTGAAGTTCTAAGCATCGCTCAATCCTTTGAAGTGTCTAACACTGCTGGCGCGCAAATAGACGTGTGGTGTGACGGAGGCGCTGTACAGTCAAGGTGGTGGTGGGTAGTGTTTAACGTCCCGTCGACAACGGGGTCATTAGAGACGGAGCGCAAGCTCGGGTTAGGGAAGGATTGGGAAGGAAATCGGCCGTGCCCTTTCAAAGGAACCATCCCAGCATTTGCCTGGAACGATTTAGGGAAATCACGGAAAACCTAAATCAGGATGGCTGGAGACAGGATTGAACGTCTGTACAGTCAACTTTCGACACGGACAATTTGCCTGTTTCACAGGGGAACGAAGATGTGGCGGCGGTTCACTCACGTAAACAACGTCGCGTTGGGCCGCGACGCTCGCAGCAAAAACAGCAACCGCAGAAACAGGTTCGTTCCGCACTTCCTTCTCGTCCACGTTGTTTCGCACAGCATGACGGGGCCACGTGTCCGAAACGTTGGGCCACATGTAATTCGTGTAGGAAAAAAGGCCACATTGCTTCTGTATGTCGGTCCCCTAAAGTTCCTGTCGACGAGGACGAGGCATCGGACACGGATGTTAACTGTGTGCTTTCTCAAACAAATAAGTTGTTTGTTACTGTTCGTGTTCTGGATAAAGACATTCGCATGCAAGTGGACACTGGCTCTGCAGTAACTCTCATTAATTCTCGCACGTATTTGGAGTTGGGCTCCCCTCCCTTGTCTCCAGTTACGCGAAATCTGAGAACTTATAATAAACAGAAAATTCCTATCGTTGGCCAGTTCGATGCTTCCACTGCCTACAAGTCTGTTGTTAGGCCCCTCACGTTTTATGTGGTGGATCATGCGGGCACTGAAAACCTGTTCGGTTATGATTCTTTCCAGTTGTTCGGGTTCTCCGTTGATGATGATGAGCACCTCATCTCTGAGGATATTCCGTATCAACAGCTGGATGGATTGTGTTCTGAATTTCCGTCCGTGTTCTCTGCTGGTCTGGGTCGTGCCAAGGATTTTGAAGCCCACATTACTCTTAAACCTACAGCTCGCCCTAATTTTTTCCGGGCACACCCTATTCCGGTGGCGTTGCGTGCACCTGTCGAGGTTGGGATAGACAGGTTAACAGCTTCAGGGATTCTCCTTCCTGTTACCTTCAGTGAATGGGCATCGCCAATCGTGGTGGTTTCTAAACCCAACGGGAGTCTGCGATTGTGTGGCGATTTTAAAGCCACTGTCAACGCTCAGAGCCTCACTGACACTTATCCTCTTCCCCGTCCTGAGGAGTTATTTACCAACCTCACTGGGGGCCAGCTCTTTTCCAAACTTGACTTATCGGAGGCGTACCATCAGTTGCCGTTGGATGCTTCTTCCAAGGAATTTCTCGTCATCAACACTCCTTGTGGGCTGTATCAGTACCAGCGATTACCATTTGGCGTCGTTAGCGTGCCGGCCATTTTTCAGCGGTTTTTGGAACAGCTCACGGCTTCCGTTCCCGGCTGCATCAACTATCTGGATGACATTGTTGTCACGGGGGCCTCCACTGAGGAGAACCTTCGCAATTTGCGTTCACTGTTTCGGGTTTTGCATTCGGCTGGGTTGAAGTGCAATCTGGACAAGTCACAGTTCTTCCAACCCTCCATTGTGTATCTTGGTTTCCACTTGTCCCGTGAGGGTATACGTCTTCTACGTCAGCACGTTGCGGCCATTAACCCTCTACTCCGGCCGTCTACGGTCAAAGAACTTCAGGCGTTTCTAGGCAAGATTGCTTATTATCACAAATTCAATCCATCCGCAGCGGCGGTAGCTCATCCTCTGATCAGCTGTTACGCAAAAACGTCCCTTTCTGTTGGTCCGACGAGTGTGAGCAGGCTTTTGTCCGCCTGAAGGCTCATTTGCAGTCGGCGCCTTGTCTTGCCACATTCTGTCCGTGTCAGCACTTGGTTCTGGCGACTGACGCATCACAGTATGGCCTACGGGCTGTTCTCGCCCATCGGTATGAGGATGGGTCGGAACGACCCATCACCTATGCTTCCAAGACCCTCAACGATGCGCAACGGCGTTACTCTCAAATCGAAAAGGAGGCGCTCGCTATCATTATGCTCTATAAAAGTTCAGCGCTTTTTTTTTATGGTTCTAAGTTTCACCTCATCACCAACCACAAGCCACTGGTCTCTCTGTTCAGCCCATCGGCGTCTCTTCCGGATAAGGCAGCTCACCGCCTGCAACGTTGGGCCTTATACTTTTCTCGTTTTCACTATGAGATTCACTATCGCCCCACGGCCTAGCACACCAACGCTGATGCATTGTCGTGATTGCCGATGGGCCCCGACCCGGTTTTCGATCGTGATGAACTACTCTGTTTCCACATTGATGAGGAAGAACGTCGTGCGGTCGAGGGTTTTCCACTTACAGGTTCGCAGGTCACATCAGGTACTGCGCCGGACCCGGTCCTGCGTCAGGTGATCGGTTTTGTTCAACGGGGTTGGCTGGACAGGACCAAAGGCCGGGCATCGGATCCCCTTCGCAACTACCATGCCTTGCACCTTCATCTGTTCGTGATGGTGGTGGTGTTCTGGCCACGGATGGCGCATCTCCACGGGTCATGGTGCTAGCCTCTCTTCGCAAAGATGTTCTCAAACTATTGCATGAAGGCCATTGGGGGATTTCTCGGACTAAGTCCCTGGCCCGCAGGCACGTTTATTGGCCCGGTATTGATTTGGACATCGCCCACACGATTGCTGCGTGTGGTCAGTGTGCTCAACGACTGGCTGCACCTCGTACAATGCCCTCTCCGTGGCCTGATCCGGCACAGCCATGGGAACGGGTGCACGCTGGCTTTGCCAGCCCCTTCCTCGGTACTTATTGGCTACTGTTGATCGACGCCGTCTCGAAGTTTCCATTTGTTGTTCGGTATCCGTCACCCACCACTGCGGCGACGACGCTGGCTTTGACCAAAATCTTTGCGCTAGAAGGTCTTCCATCCACGATCGTCACGGACAATGGCCCTCAGTTCTCTTCGCAGACCTTCCGTGATTTTTGTACTGGACAAGGGATTCGTCATGTTACAGCACCGCCCTTCCATCCGCAATCGAATGGGGAGGTCGAGGGCCTTGTCCGCACTTTCAAAAGCCAGATGAAAAAATTCCTTAGTGATTTTTCCACAGATGACGCTCTGCTGCAATTTCTGAGTTCTTATCGCTTCACGCCTCTGCTGAACTCTTGCACGGCCGCCAACCGCGCACTCTACTGCACCTGCTTCACCCTGTCAGGCCTTGTGCTGTGTCCCCTAGTGCGGGAAAATACTCGGTGGGTGCCGACGTGTGGGCACGAGGGTACGGATCTCGCCCTAAATGGATTCCAGGGGTGGTCAAGGCTCTTCGCGGCCACCGGCTTTGTGAAATATGTACGGACGACGGCACGGTTGTTCGCCATTACGACCAAATGCGCCCACGAGTGGTGGCCACGCCGGTGCCACCGCCCCTTCCTTCGCCTCCACCAGCCCGAGAAGCCAGTCCTGTAGCTGCTGCCGATCTACCGTACGTGTTTATGCAGCCGACGTCTCTACCGCTTCAGAATACGCCGCCTTCTCCGGGACCCATCTCGCTGGAGCACACCCCCAGGTCCACGACACCTACGGATGCTGCTCCGGAGTTTTCACCCATCATCTCGTCCAGGAGGCACGTTCCACGGACGAGCTTCCGTCCTGGACATTTTCGACCATACTCTCGTGTCTCTCCGTGGGATGTTCTCGGGGCCTCACAAGAGGCCACGGATGTCTCCTCACTGTCCATGTCTCCAAGGAAGTGAGTGTTTTTTTTTTTCAAGGGGAGAAAAGTGTTGTGACAGTGCCACGACATTTAACAGTGCCGCCACGACAGCACGCGCAAATGGTGATAGAGGCGCTCCGCAACTCGGCTGAGCGTGGGAGCGCCACCTAGCTACGAACGGCGCTGGCCGCGTGTCACGGCACGGCACGGCAGTCGAATGAGAGATACTGAGTTGTTGTCATGTAACCAGCTATTGTTTCCAAGTGAGTGTGTTTGAATATCCACGCAATTATTGGCGATTAAAGCTTATAACAACAACTTTATGCGAAATGGAAGTAGTAGCTACAGTTTTGAGGAAAATATGATCCTCCTGTTAATAATTTACCAATGGAGATTTTAGCTTTTAGTGTGACTAATATGCCCCACGTCTATGCCCGGCATATTTTTAGACAATGAATGTTACATTTGTACATGTAACATGACATGTAAGAGCTATGAATCAGCTGGTACTACAAGACTTTCAAATATAAGCTGTAAATGAGGCTATCTTCCACAAAACAGTAGCTAATACTTTCTTTCTGCATTGACTTTTACAGTAATTTAGATTCCTCATACAGGCAATCTAAAGTAGGTCCCCCTCCCTCAGACAACACCTGTAGATTCCAACATCGGTACTGTCATATATTGTTGAAATAACTGTACTGGCTATGGTATATAAAATTTGTAACTGGTTCTAATGTACCATTTGTTACTTAGTATTGCTTGCACCTTGTCCCGCACCTTTCACAGAGTTGGAGTGCTGACTATCTGATTTGGCCGGAGGCTCTTCCTGCCGCCACCCCGTAACCCTCCCCCCACCCCCCCAGGACACAGTGTACCCCAGCTGTCTGCATCTAGTGTAAATCATGAATGAGTGCAAACACGTTTCAAATGTCTGCGTGTCTTAACTGAGGTGGGTCGTGGGGACCAGTCTGGTTTACACCTAGAGGGATGTGGAAAACCTCCTAAAAACCACATCCAGGCTCGCTGGCACACCAGCCCTCATCGTTAATCCGTTGGGCAGATTCGATCTGGGGCTGGTGCGTCTACCTGAGCCTAGGAAGCAGCGCATTAGCACTCTCTGCTAACCTGGCGGGTCATACCATTTGTTACTACATCAGTATTATTTCATTTTCTACACTGACTGGCACACCTCATTAAGAAGCCCAACATAATTTTCTGTAGATGGACTTTGTACTGTAGTTTCTAATATTACATGCAGCATGTCTTATGATGTAAGAGTTTCGATCCTCTACTTTTAATAAGATAGCACAAGTGAGAATAACAAATATATGTCAGTGAATATTGCACCAATAGCTTACCTAGTATCATTGGTCACCCACAGATCACACATCTTTGGTCATGCCACAACAGTTGTGCCTATACTATGATGTGGCAGCTTCCCAGTTTTGTCAGCTAAGGGACCTAATCACGTACACTATTGTATTGTCTGTGCCACAGACACACAGAAATATGATGCCTACCTGTCCACATGTACCAGTGATATATCAGAATGTGAAATGAAGCTGGAAGTTTATAGCAGGTAAGTACTTGGATTAGGAAGTATATGTATTTGCAAGAGCTTGTAGAGAATTGACAGATAAACCAACGTCACCATTTTTGAATGTATTACAGGTGCTTTAAAATCACCCACGGTTGAACTTAGTTTCAAAGATGATAAGAACACAGACTACTTGGACCACGTTTCCATTCTCTGATCACATTGAGACTGTGGGGACTGTGTGTAGCTTATCTGATTTCTGTAACTTTTGAAGACTGCTGTAAATGTATTTTAATATCTGATCACTATTTAAACATGTGATGTTGCTTAGTACATGATAGGAATTTTGTGAAAAAGGTCATTCCAAAGACTAAGAATCAGCATGTACTTATTACAGAACAACTGCAGTTTTATGTAACAACCAGTATAATCATTGATATGTCAGAATCAGTACTGCAAAATAAAAAGCAAATTTCCATGATTTTTCTGTTACTTTTTTAGACAGTCCCTTCTCTGGTTGGGACAAACAGTTGTGAGAGGTACAAATCTCTGTTCGTTTGAGAAAATGGAGCAGTATTTTGTAAAATCTACATGAAAAATACACAGTATAAAATATACAGGTGTTTGTGAGTTAGTTAAATGCTGTCTATTACAAACCATACTCAATTCCCCCCATTATGGCTAACATGGGAATAAGTATTGAAAGGAGTAATGATACAGTAGACCTTACAAGGAATCACAAGAAGCTAAAAAGTTGAATATTTCAATATTTACAGGCACTGGATTACTCAAGCGCATGACATCATCCCAAATCTAACATTTGCCGTCTATTCAGCAGGAATGGTGAATAAATTCAAAAGTATCGGCACTGGTGCAAATAGACTCACCTTTGATTTCTTTTAGATTACATAAGCAGTGTAACTGGAGTAATAAGAATGGCAACACTGTTGACGGAGCGACAACACTTTACCCTCCACCTCCCGTAACAACCAGAGGTAGCAGCACAGTGGATGAAAAGAGAGAGAGAGAGAGAGAGAGAGAGAGAGAGAGAGGGGGGGGGGGGGGGGGGCAATACTGACCCTACGACTTATCTCGTAAGATAAGTTAAGGAAAGGCAAACCTACATTTCTAGTATTTTTACACTTAGAAAAAGCTTTTGACAATGTTGACTGGAATACTCATTCAAATCCTGAAGGTGGCCGTGGTAAAATACAGGGAGCAAAAGGCTTTTACAATTTGTGCAGAAACCAGATGGCAGTTATAAGAGTCTAAGGGCATGAAAGGGGAGTAGTGGTTGGGAAGGGAGTGAGACAGGGTTGTAACCTATCCCCAATGTTATTCAATCTGTATATTGAGCAAGCAGTAAAGGAAACAAAAATTCGGAGTAGGTATTAAAATCCATGGAGAAGATATAAAAACTTTAAGGTTCACAGATGACATTGTAATTCTGTCAGAGACAGCAAAGGACCTGGAAGAGCAGCTGAACGGAATGGACAGTGTCTTGAAAGGATGATTTAAGATTAACGTCAACAAAAGCGAAACAAGGATAATGGAGTTTAGTCGAATAAAATCAGGTGATGCTGAGGGAATTAGACTAGGAAACTTGACACTAAGTGGTAGATGAGTTTTGCTGTTTGCGGAGCAAAATAACTGACAATGGTCAAAATAGAGAGGATATAAAATGTAGACTGGCAATGGCAAGGGAAGTGTTTCTGAAGAAGAGAAATTTGTTATCAGTACAGATTTAAGTGTCAGGAAGTCTTTTTTCCTGAAAATATTCGTATGGAGTGTAGCCATGTACGGAGGTGAAACATGGACAATAAATAGTTTAGACAAAAAGAGAATAGAAGCCTACGAAATGTGGTGCTACAGAAGAATGCTCAAGATTAGGTGGGTATATCACGTAACTAATGAGGAGGTACTGAATAGAATTGGGGAGAAGAGAAATTTGTGGCACAACCTGACTAGAAGAAGGGATCGGTTGGTAGGACACCTTCTGAGGCATCACAGGATCACTAATTTAGTATTGGAGGGAAGCATGGAGGGTAAAAATCGCAGAAGGATGTAGGTTGCAGTAGTTACTCAGAGATGACGACGGTTGCGTAGGATAGAGCAGCATGGAGAGCTGCATCAAACCAGTCTCTGGACTGAAGACTGCGGCAACAACAACAACAACAACAACAACAACAACAACAACAACAACACTTTGAAAGAATAGAAGTAAGTATTTGGAAATACAGACCACTCAGTGCTTTAGTAGTTAGTTACTAGAACTATGCACTGCATATGTCCAATGGTATATTATTTCAGCTTACATATGTAATGTGTATGTAGGACAAAAGCTAATACTTACATATCTTTCATCAAGTGCATTAAGTTTCTTTTCAGCATCAAGTAGAACAACACGGAGGAAGTCTCTGTCGCAACGAAGTGAGCTACCAGCCGAAATGATTTCCTTCAGTGAACGGCAGACTATATCACTAGTCTGTCTCGTAACTTGAAGCTTTGCCCATTCTCTTACAACTTCTATGTCTGCTGAATCTGATAATGCGTGCTGAAAATGGACAGAACATTTACATTGCAAAAAATTCAAGTATATAATTACAAATTGATTTGCTTTCTTTCCAGCTACCGTGCTAAATATCTGACAGCTGCAACATCCCTGGTATAAGGACAGCTGTCACTGCCCACAAAACAGTCAATCGACAACCTTATCAGTAGTATTAGTCAAACAATATTATTGCACCTTAGGGCGACGGCACTGTAGTCAGCTTATCACGAGATCTCACCGTGATATTTTGTGAGGACATGCTGAACCACTTGACAGTATATGCACAACTGTCTTAAAGCAATTCACAGTGTGATGCACTTTCCTTAATCACAACTCTAGTTGTTTACTGTAACACCACTGCACGTTTCCGGTAATGCCTACAGGAGGTCAAGTGGAACAATTTCGTGGTCAGGTAGCACAATCCTGTAAAACTACGGTAATTTTAAAAGCTCGCCAGTTACGGTGCCGACCTAAAATATATCGATACTAAATATTACCGACTCTTGTTCTCAAAACTTAATCCACACGCACTACAATCAATCCTGTCGGAGGAACATCCACAACTGAGAATTATACCAGAGGCTGAAAATACTGCCACAGTTGCAAGGTCGTTTTATTTAACACACGACCACTTTCGGGCTCTTATACGCCCGTCTTCAGGTGTCTTACTGAAAATAGGAAGTTATAGGAGGTAATTTTTACAAGCAGCAAACATAAAAATCCATAAATTTGGAAACATTTATAAATTGTTGGTTGGGCCAGGTGCTGTGAAACCTAAGTCAATGCCAAAGTGACACAAGACAGTACTACGGAAGACTGCCCGGGTAAAGAAATATGCACAGAATACCAGAACACTTACACTCGGTGCAGTGACTCCGAGAGCCACAGTGGCAAGTACAAGGTGCGGTGTGCTACCAACGAGTGCAGAGCTCGGAGTAGAGCAGGCACGAAGGAGGAAGCAAACTGGTAAACCAGAGTGGCAGAGGTACTGCCATCTATTGACGGGAAGAAGAACGCGAGACCACTAGCCCGGCCATTCCCAATCTGAATTGGTGATTTACATTAAAAAACATTACACAAAAAATGTTAACAGTGCATTACGCACGGTAAAGAAAGATGTTGACCGAGGCAGCACAGAACTGTAGTAAAACCGAGTGGAAGCTGTGACATAAAATTTATGTAATGTATTACCTGCGCCCATCGGTAGCACACCACGTCTTCTACTCGTCCGACACGGCCCTCGGGGCCACAGTACCGAGCGTAAGTGTTCCGGTATTATTTACACATTTCTTTATCCGGGCAGTCTTCCGTAGTGCTGCCAGACGTCACTTTGGCACCGATTTACGTTTTGCGGCACCTAGCCCGACCGCCAGTTTTTAAATTTATGGATTTTTTGTTTTCTTTGTGCGTTTTCCGAGTGTAAAAATTATTTCCAGTCTCTTACTGTTTCCAGTACGACAACTGAAGATGGGCATATTAATAGCTCAAAACTGGTCGTGTGTTAAATAAAAGACTCTTACAACTGTAGCAGTATTTTCAACCACTGGCCACACGCATTAGTCACGACTGACAGTAATAATTGTTCAGTGACACGTTTTTATTATTTTGTATACGATTTCTCCCGTGAATTGGTGCCGACTCAGAAGAGCAGTACACATTAATTATTAATAATACAGGGTGAGCCAAAAGTCTTAACACTTGAAAATTCAATACTTCGCAAAATAACATAGGTAGTGATGTAAAAATTTACACATGCTTGAAATGACATAGGGTTTTATTGAAACCAAAAAGTGTGCAAAATAACCAACAGATAGCACTTTGTACGATACAAAAGCAATAATTAGGTTGCTAGGCAAGCTTTCAGAGGCAGAGGCTGCTCCTCTAAGCAGAAGAGCTGAAGGGGAAGGAAGAGAGGTGAAGGAAAAGGACTGGAGAGGTCCAGGAAAAGGCACAGATTTGGGGAAAATCACCCAGAACTGCGTGTCAGGGAAGACTTGACGGACGGGATGGAAAGGAAAGATGCCGTGTTCCATCTGTGTTCTGCCACCGGTTGACGAGTAAATCTTATCTATTCAATTACATTACGTTATCAAAAATTAATTGTTTCCATTGTTATAAAAGCAATAATTAGCATAACAATCAATTTTCAGTAAAGATTATCTTTATAACAAGCACTCAAGATTAATCACATACAGTTTATGTTCCTCACCTATATCTACAGTAATGATATAGGCTGAGGCAGAAACATCAACTTACACGATGTACAGGCAGGATTAATCCCATTTCACTCACTGCCAAGGCACTATTCCAATATTGGAGAGCCTCTGCAATACTGATGCGAGTTTAGAAGTGGAATAGCAATGGGCTGAGGTGTGAACTGGAATTTGTATATGGGAGGGAGATTACAGGAGTATTCACTGCAGCTCTGGTAGCAGCGGCAACTTTGGCATAACATCAGCATGTCTGTGTAGTGAGCAGGAAACCCAGGATTCCAATTTCAGTACAGTACAAATTTTAGTTCATTGCTTTAGCCTGCAGCATTACTGTAAATGCTCAACATGTCCGCTGCTCATCAACAATAACTGTGGTTGATGGACTGTGTCGTGAACAGCACTGTACAGCAGATCAGTAGGCACGACGAGAAATTGCCATCTGATTGTACCACAGCAAATTAAGAGGCAAGTTTGAGAAGTTCTCAGAACGAAATAGAAAAAAAAAGTACTTACATCAGTGAAATGTTTGTTATTTTTCAGTGTAGTCTCCTTGTAGGTTAATGCACTGGGTCCAACGATGTTCCATTGCCTTGATCCCATCTCAAAAATGAGTTTCCTACAGGCCTGCAAAACAGTTGCCAATTCCGGCCATCAATTCTTCATTTAAAGTGAAGCTTCATCCACCAAGAAAAAGTTTCAGTTTTGTAAGATATGGAAGTCCAGTGGAGCTACATCAGGTGAATAAGGCAGGTGTGGCAACAATTAATGCCTTAGTTTGTGTAATTTTGCCATGGTGATGGTACATGTGTGCGGATGCGCATTGTCTTGAGGGAAGATCACTTTCTTCCTTGCTAACTTTCCTCCTTGGTCTTTTTGTTGCAATTTGTCCAGGATGTTAGCATAGTATTCTTCAGTAACTTTTTGCCCAGTGGGGAGATAATCTACAAGTACAAACAGGATCCCTTTTGCTTCCCAGAACACTGATGCCATGACCTGAAGGAGTTGTCTTTGCTTTCTTCGGTGGCGGAGAATCGGCACGTTTCCACTGCTTTGACTGCTGTTTTTGTCTCTGGGGTATAGTAGTGCACCCAAGTTTCATCTGCGGTCACAAACCGGTGAAAAAATCCTGTTCGTTTCTCTTAAAACAGGCCAAACATTGTTCTGATATGTCCATTCTCGTACGTTTTTGATCTAGCGTCAAGAGTCACGGCACCCATCTTGCAGATAATTCTTTCATTTCTAATTCTTCAGTTAAAATACGATATGCCCTTTCAGATGACATCTGGCAAGCATGAGCAATTTCACACGCTTTGAATCCTCTGTGACCAATTTGTGTGCTTTTGCAATTATTTCTGGAGTAATGACGTCTCGGCTGACCATTGCGCGGATCATCTAAGCACTCCTGACCGAATGTAAATTCATTTGTCCACTTGGCAACTGTTGTATATGAAGAAGCAGAGTCCTCCAGTGTATTCTGGAAATCGGCATCAATGCCTTTGCTTTCATACCTTTCTGTACAAAGTACTTAATAACTGCTCGAATCTCAATTTTTTACTCTTCGCAAATTACTTTGCAGGAACAACAACAGAGCCACATTACCACAACAGTTTTTTCCCCAAGAGTACTGATGTGGCACGTGTTTACAGGCAACAGTCCAATGAATATATGTGATATGTGTTGTAATAGTGCTGAACCCTTGTGGTGATTCCGAAACTTTTCAATCCTCCCTTGTATTATGAGTTGTCATCTTGCATTGAAAGCGTAGCTTGGCATGGAGCCATGAGGAGAGCAGATTTTGTTTCTCACACACTCTGGCTACTGGGCCGTGCGAGCCATGTCCTTGACTAAAGCTGCATGCAATACATTCCTCATACCCTCTACGAATCTAAGTAGTACTATTAAATATTAATCTATTTCATACTTTGTATACCAAATTCTTTTGATAACACAACCATAGTGCTAAATTTTCAAATCAATAACCTCCATACTTCTGGAGATACAAACTTTTATTCAAAACAAACAGTAACGGTGCTGGCATTGTGAAACTGAATTACGGACCGTAAAGTATTCATCTTTTGTATGAACTGAAACTACAGCCAAGGAGGGAGGGATGGATGGAGGGAGAATGGCATACATAAGCTGAGAATGTGATATTTCATTAGAACTATGCAAATGTATGCATGAGAAAGTTTGTGCAATACGGGAATTTGCAACTTATGTCCGAGTCAGCTTGATTTTGTAAATGGCAGAAACGCAGCCAGAAGGGGTGTTGAGTATAAAGTTTGTTAATTATTTGTTTTGTGGAAAGGGATCATATTTTGTTTTCATTAAATTTTATTTAGTTGCCACCATACAACTGCAATCTGAATGCAACCGAGTTTGCACAGGCCAAACTGAAACGACAATTCAGAGAACAAAATGTTATGAGGGATATCTCTGCTGAGAAGGGGGAGGGGGGGGGGGGGTTGATTTGGGGGAAGGCACCAAATAGCGAGGTCATCAGTCATCGGATTAGGAAAGGATGGGGAATGAAGTCGGCCATGCCCTTTCAAAGAAACCACCTCGGCATTTGCCTGAAGCGATTTAGGGAAATCTTGGAAAACCTAAATCAGGATGGCTGGACACAGGATAGAACCATCATCCTCCCAAATGCGAGTCCACATTGCAAACCACTATGCTACCTCGGATATCTCTGCCGGAAACATGTCAAATCTCGCCAATGCTGCCTATCAGTATATCACCAGTGAGGGTGGGAACTTTACTGTTGAAAATGTGAGAGCTGGAGGAAGATTACTGGAGGCGCATCAGTGTGATGAAAATTGCCGTTGACAACACTGTCATTAACACGTGTCCATCCAGCACCACCAAATCTGTCCACTAGCATGGACACAACCATGGACAACTGCAGTGGAAGCAACTAGTTTTGTAAGATTTTAGTTCTACCTACACATTCCTCATTGTTTTTGGAAGTAATACTTATATTGTAGTAATAACTGTTTTCAATTACTCAAACATTAAGGTGATGCTTATTCCATTTCTTTTATAAGCTGCAGCTGTAAGCTGGCTGTCCTATGAGAAGGAGGTGGGGCTTGTCGCAACAGCCAATGTGCTACGAGCCAAATGCGAGCCTCTACTCCCAGCATTCTACAACCGGCAGCCAAGTGAAAGTTTGCGATCAGTAATTGCCTTGGTGTATAAATGCAATTTGTTTTATTTGCTGGGGATACGATCAGGTCTGGTATTATGATCTCCACAAAAAATTGCGACGATCTAATTCACTTACATGCTATGAAGTCAAGTCATAAAACAGATGCAGGAGTATCACATTCGTACTGATAGAACATGTTGTTGAAGTATGCTCTTTTCCTATGAGATTGACAATACATTTCCTATTTCAAAGAACTGCATCTGTAGTGGGATGAATGGAATAATGTGTTGTATATACTGAAGTATTCATTTCAAGACTCTAAACACATTTCTTCTGTTTATAAACAATTTGTTTCTTGTCTGGGAGAAAGTATTAAATTTTGGGGAAAAAAGCAGTTTCCTAAGATTTAAGATAAATTTAAGGGTTGGGAAGTCTTTCCTTCTTTCCTGCAGATATTCATATGGTGTGTAGCATTGTGCAGACATGTAATATGGTTTGGACAAGAAGGAAGATTATATGGGCAGATCAAATAACTAATGAACTAAATTGGAGAAACAAGAAATTTATGGCACAACTTGGCTAAAATACCAGATCAGTTGGTAGAACACATCCTGAGGCACGAAGGGATTGTCAATTTTCTAACGGAGGGAAGTGCCAGGGGTAAAAACTGTAGGAGAGAACAAGGGATGACTACAATAAGCAGGTTCAAACGGATGGAGGCCGCATCAGTTATTTAGAAATGAAGATGCTTTCATGTGATAGGCAGCTGTGGAGAGCTGCATCAAACTTATCTTTTGATTAGAGACCACAACCATAACAGCACAAACATTTAAGTAATTTTTTCAGATTTTCAGTGACAGGGTGATAACATGCTCTGTTAATAAGACAACTGTCCACATTTCTTTGGGAACTATTCACAAAAAGTAATGAATCTGGGAAGTCTCGTAGTACTTACCATAGTATTCTGCACCAGACTATCAGTGGCCAGTTCAATATTAGATTCATTCTCTTTCAACTGCTTTTCCAGGGCTACGTTGTGAACTTCTGCCTCAATCAGTTCAGCATACAATCCTACATCTGGCGTCGGTTCAGGTGGTGCCGAGATGCGAGACTCCGCGAGTTTTGCAATCACCACCTCCTGTTCTGCTATAAATTTTTCGACCACGGAAGGAGTTTCTGATGGTGAAGACTGCTGCTCCTAGTAACAGAGAGTGTAGTATTATTGTACCGTATTTACTCGAATCTAAGCCGCACTCGAATCTAAGCCGCACCTGAAAAATGAGACTAAATAAAGGAAAAAAAAAATTACCCGAATCTAAGCCGCACATGAAATTTGAGACTCGAAATTCAAGGGGAGAGAGAAGTTTTAGGCCGCACCTCCAAATCGAAACAAAGTTGGTCCATTGTAATATGAGACACAATTTAGGTCAAACGAATGACGATACAGCTACAGTAGTTTGGTTCGAGTCGTAAGCTTAGCAGTTAAGCTTTACCACTTAGCCATTGCTATGCGTCAGGCACTCCGTCCGTATTTACACGGGTACCCTTCCTTTTTCACGTGCTTCGTCTGGTTTGAATCGATTGCTTATTTTGCTTTGATCTGGTAAGTGCCGTTTTCTTTGTTATAGGTGTTTGCGTCACTCTTAAGATGAAAATGCATTACCGCACTGTGTAATGCATTGTTTGTCGCATTATTTTAAAAAAAAAAGAGAAAGAGAGAGAGAGAGAGAGGAATCATCTCATTAGCGAAACAATGGCAAGAGACTGCTATTTGTTGTTACTTACACAGCTGCTTTCTTTGATAATGTTCAACAAGAATCAAATAATAGACTCCGTATGATAGAACATGTTCTCAACGAGAGTTAGGCGAAAATTTTTCTCTGTTTGAAAATCGTTGCGGCCACTTCTTTATTACATCAAATTCTGCACACAAATTAGAGTCATCTTAGATTTAAAAATCTAGTCACTTGCCGTGCTTCATTTCTGACTATCACTATTAGACATAAGAATAATACGAATATAAACATGACACGATACGTATATTCTTCCACGTTTGCTGTTGTCTCACTCTAGTTTCGTAGTTTTAGGCAGACAGGACTTAAATGAGATAGCAGCAAACACAAAAGAATACATGGCAAAATGTTTATATTCATACTATTCTTATGGTGAAGAGAATACTGTATGTGATTCAAATTTCATCAGGTTCCTATTGGCAACCATCTCTTCTCACAGGTAGGAAAAAATTCAGAACGTAGAGTTGGCCATATTGACAAACATCCCAAACAGTCTTGCCAGTCAGATTTTCGTAGTACACTGAAATTGTGCTACATTCGAAGATGAACAATACGGAATTTGTATTTACTTCGTTGGATAATGTATGAAAATGCAGTGGTCGAAACTCGCGGCGGAGAAAAAAGCTCGTCTTCCACTATTTTTGTTTATTTATTTACTGACGCAGAGGTTTTGGCGCCAGTATTTATCTTTGTGCCTACAAAGCATGCCTGCATAGCGCTACATATACTCGACGGCAGAAGTTAGTTGTGGCGGCACGTACCAACATTTTTCATAACTTCCGCTTGCTTTGCACTCGATTCTAAGCCGCAGGCGGTTTTTCGGATTACGAAAACCGGAAAAAAAGTGCGGCTTAGATTCGAGTAAATACGGTAATGTCACAGGATTATTAGTACGACAAGAGAGAATTTTCTTCTTATGTTACCAGTTGCACGTTTCACTTATATATAACAATGTACCAACAGAACTACGAGGGCCCTTTTACACGAGCGGTCGCCATAACTTCGGCTATCTTAACACACTTCCTGTCCGACCAAAACTCCCAGCTTGTCACACATTACTGCTATAGCAGTTGAAATTTCAGTAATATTGATAGTTCTGATGTGAATGCCATAAATGAAATGTTACCTGTGTTCTGCCTCAGTTAATTTGTAGTTAAATTAGGAATGAGTTGAAAGGGTATAAGAACCCTAATACAATTACCTGAGATCCCCTTTTGCTTTGCTAAGGTTAGCTTACCTTCTTCACAAAACATTGTAATATTGATTGAATATTGCAGCAGGAAACACTTTTACTACATTTCAGTCCATAAACATTAACATTGTTCACATTAAATGACCAGTCTTTCCAATTTATGGGCTAGACACAATGTATCTTCTGCTTTCCTTTTTTGTTACGAGCTTCAGGGTTCTCTGGGGCAGTGCTGTCTCTGAGAAGTGGTGAATCTCCTCAGAGTGCTGTATTGTGGTAACCAGTTGCTTGTGGAAACAAGATGTCCGTCCTCCCGATTTCATGCACATTTAAACAAATTCTCTACTTCTCACTTACTACCCACTTAACAAAATTCCTATGTGCTGATGACGATCACTCACTGGAAACATAGCAGTTGTATAAGTACTGTATGTCACTGGAATTTGGCTGCAATAATTACACATCTGTTTGAAACTGACTGACAATATTTCATTCAAAATAATCTCTATTGCTGTTTATACATTTCTCCCACCTCTCCAGCAGATGCAAATAGATGATAATAGGACGAAGCCAAGTCTGAAAACTAAGCAGAATGACCTAGTATTTCTCAACTGAATGCCTGGGTCATTTCCCTGACCCATTTTGCTGTGAGATGGGGTGTTATCACGGAGCAATACGACTTGTATTTTTCCCTATTTTGGTCATTTTTTACTTAATTCTCGAATTAAATAGATCATTTATTGTTGGCAGTGATCAATGTGATTGGCTTCACCAGATTTTAGCAGCTCATAATAAATGACATTCTTCTGGTCCTACCAAACAGAGTATCGTCTTTTTCCAAAGCAATTTGGTCTTACACTGGATGTCTATGGTTTGCCTGGATTCACATTTGATTTACAACACTTAGTATTCTCAAAATTATCCATTTTTCATCACCTGTCGCTATTTGATGGAGAAACGACTTTCTTTTTATCTGGTGAGTAGTATTTCCCAAGTGGTCTTTTGATCTGCTTTCCGTATTTCATTCAGTTCATGCTGAACCAATTTTCCCACTTTCTGCATCTTTTGCATAGCTTTCAACCAAAAAGAAATGGCTTTTTGAGTTCCATTCAATTGTTCTGGGGGTTCCTGTTGAGTTTGAGTATCACTGCCCATCATCCTCACCCACTCCCCATCATCTTCAAAACCTGCAATTGGTTGTCTTCTAACTTTTTCGGTCGTTTCCCACACTCGTTTCTCACATCAAAAAAATGAATCTTGTCCGTAACTCTTAGTTTGTAAGCAAAAAACTTGACAAGTTTACAGGTTTGAAACAGATACCGATGTACGGAACTTTGATTCGTGTGCACTGACATTCGTCATCAGCCGTTTCAGGAAGCAGATGGAGCTGCAGACGCGGTCTCACAGGCCCTACACTGATGACTAACACTATCTATAGGGGAATTCTTGTTTCATACTTCTACACCTGGTACAGGTAGTAAGTTATCACTTTTATGAAGTGATATGTTATAATAAGAAGAACATCATTAGCTTTGTCCAGTTACAGTGAACTATTTTACTGACAATCTGGCATTGACTCATAAATAGTCATGTCTATGCATGGGGAGGAAACAACATTATGGGGCACTGCTTTTTAAGACAACTGCTACACAACTGATTATTTTAACACAAAAAATTACAGTTGTCCTTATCCTACAGATTGTCTTCAACACCGTAGTGGTTTACTAGACGCGGTCCTGTTTGAGGTGGGATGCCGTTTTCTTCCTAGCGAGTCGAGGTGTGGTACACTTCGACGCACTCCGTACCACTGCACAACTGGTATTTTTCCACATTAAGAGACAGTTGTCCAGAGGAGAAAGAGACAGTACGTGAAATGAAGGAAACATCAAGACTAAATGGGGATCTGTCCCATATCTTTGCATGTGAAGCAAGGAACTTACCCACAGAGCCACACCACTTGTGTGTCTAAACAAGCATTTCTCTCTTACAACTTAAATAGCATTCTCTGAGAAAATTCTCCCCGTGACAGAACTCAAAATACCAGTACAGAATGCACTAGCTCTTGCTCCACATCCACTGGCTTGCTCGAATGACTGCAT